>NC_037689.1:68373292-68465384 GCF_003255815.1 Theropithecus gelada | reverse complement strand
GGATGAGTTTGTGTCCTTTGTAGGGACATGGATGCAGCTGGAAACCATCATTCTTAGCAAACGATCACAAGAACAGAAAACCAAACACCGCATGTTCTCACTCATAGGTGGGAACTGAACAATGAGATCACTTGGACTCAGGAAGGGGAACATCACACACCGGGGCCTATCATGGGGAGGGGGGAGGGGGGGAGGGATTCCATTGGGATTTATACCTGATGTAAATGACGAGGTGATGGGTGCAGCACGCCAACATGGCACAAGTATACATATGTAACAAACCTGCACGTTATGCACATGTACCCTACAACTTAAAGTATAATAATAATAAATAAATTTTAAAAAAAAATTGCAATTTCTATTGTTGACAGAGTCACAAGTACTGCTAATCCTATTGTGGTTTGTTGTCTATTATCATAATATAAGGTAATGTCAAATTTTAGGTTAGTGAAAATTGAGATTTAATTTTTTTCTGATGTACATTCTGAGAATCCTCCATTGCTGTGGGCTGATGCCTAGTTATGAACCCTGCTTAAAGTGTACTTTCAGTTGCATAGAGAGAATGCAAGCAAAATGAAGTGGAATCATAGCCAAACTGCAAAACTGGGCTAAAGAGCACAATTCAAGAAAGACTGAAAGGGGAAACACCTCTTCCTCTGGTGTAGAAAAGAAAGAGGAGAAGATGGTTTTCTATATATTTAGAAGATGAAATGTTCATTTTCCTGCAGTGTCCTTTGCAAAGAAGTCTTCTTTCTTTATGAGATGTCCTTTAAAATCAGCTTTAGAAAAAGATTGTGCATAATTGATTATTTTGTGTCACACTAGCACTTTAAAATAATATCATTCTTATATAATAGCTTTTTAAAAGTCTCATTTTTATCATTAAAAATGAACATCAGACTTTTCCCTAATACTTACAGTGCAGCAAGACCTTTTAAACTCAGATGCTGTTACTTTCCAAGAATGGCATTTTCTCCTACAGCTGTTCTTTCCTCATGATATATTTCTGTTTCCCACATATATCAAGTTTTGCTCATGTGAGCTTTCCTTGATTTATAAATGCTATTTTTGTATTTTTCTATTAAAGACTCTTTGATTATTAGAATTTTCATATCACATTCTAAAATAACACCATAATCTATTACCATCTCATACAATCCTTATGACAAATACTTTTATAATGGTAATGGACCATCTTCAAAAAGGATCGATGTCTTGCAAAATTTGGTTCAAATTTGGCTATTTCTAATAAGCCTTATGTGAAAAATCCCTCTAATTCCTCTGCTCAATTGACAGAGATGAAATGGATTTACAGCATTGATGATTAGATGTTTGAAGAGGGGAATGAGAGCTCACTTTCTTGCCATTTATTCCATTCACCTAGGTTTTAACCTCACTATGCAGCATAAGTAGTAGTTTCTAGAACATTGTTTTTGCTGTGATATTTATCATCTATTAAAAATAA
This sequence comes from Theropithecus gelada, assembly GCF_003255815.1. Taxonomy (NCBI): domain Eukaryota; kingdom Metazoa; phylum Chordata; class Mammalia; order Primates; family Cercopithecidae; genus Theropithecus; species Theropithecus gelada. The sequence goes on along the minus strand of NC_037689.1, from coordinate 68,463,919 downwards.
ATACAATGTTGACGTTTTTCATACTAAAAGAGTAGAGTACAGGCTTTTAGTTTTCTGAAATTTTTTTTTTTCTAAGAATTACCCTTGCTCTGATAATTCTCTTTGAAGTTGTTAAACCTAAGACACTGCCTAATTACAGATAATCTTCTCAGAGGGCTGGAATAAATGTTTGGTTGGATTTACGTAATATGTATTATTATTTGAGGAGGCTGACTCCTAGAGGGCAGCATTCTTGAAGGATCCCTAGCACTTACATATCAAAATATTAGGTCACTTAACTCAGTAAAAGGGTTATTGTTCATTCTCTCAAGGTTCATGATCACCCAACTGCTTCTCATTGTGTTTTAAGTCATCTTAACCCTTCAGAGCCAGTATTTTCATCAACATATGTTTATTGCACATACACTTAGCGCAGATTACTGTTAGGCAAAATGGGGCTACAGACCACAAATAAGGAATGGCCCTTGCCCTTGAGGAGCTTATAGCTCATAGAAATGACACCTGTCACTGTTGGTTTTTACTTTCCATTACTCTCTCATGTCCTAAAACATCTCAGTGCTGCCCTTCCTAATACAGACCAGAGCCAACAATTTATACAAACAAAGGATGTTACAAATTTTGCTTTTGTAATGCTATTTTCTGTCAAAGGCACCTGCCATTACTGCTTTGTTAGGAGTAGGGCTGGCACATACTGGGCCAGCCCTGGCTTTTCCAGCGAAACTTTTATCCCGGGCATAAACCAGGTATCAGTTACAATTGTTACATTCTCTACTTGTTATTTCAGTTTCAAAATGAGAGGCTCTGCCCAGCATCAGCTTTAGTTTAATAAACAATGCGCTTAGGATTTATTGTCTTATGGTTAAGAAAAGATGAGACATCATTTCATAACTAATGTGGTATCTAAATTGTGACTCGACTACATGAGAATGTTATGTCTTCTCATCTCCACCCATGTTTAACTATATGCCCAAGTGTGCACAGGAACACGGAGGCCAAGATGAAATTTTGTATTTTTTGCATTTCTATTTTACTTAGGCTCATTGAACCAGCTTAAACTTATAATCTACATTAAAATGGCCCTTACGTAAAATGTTCCCCTAAGAACAAAAAATAAAGTCTTTATTTCTTCTATCCCCTTTCACCAATTAAACCCAGCTCAAGAGCAGTTTCATTAAAGACATTGTGGTATTTTTCTTTAACACCATTTGCTTTGGTTAAATTCTGTTTTGCATTTCAGAGACAGTAAGAGACAGTATTGCTTGCTGCAGTGTTGTCGTAAGATTTTATAACACTGGTTGATGACTGCAAAGATTTCTTTCCATGAAGGACAGACACTCATGTGTAAATAATTAACATCCAATAAAATATCCAGTCTATACTAAGCATGCCTACCTCTTCAAAGTCTTGGACAAGCAGAAGATTTACCTTTTAGATTTGACATATATAAAACCTATAATTCATCATAGGGGTTATTTTCTGATCTTAAACTATAGCTATTTCAAACTCTAGATTACTATTTGGATATACTTGTTTTTGTATAGATTCCATTTCTCCCATATCCTATTAGTATTTGAGGTTCTTGTTTAAAACACAAACATACAGTATCAAAACATCTCATGTACAGCTGGGCGCGGTGGCTCACGCCTGTAATCCCAGCACTTTGGGAAGACGAGGGGGGTGGATCACGAGGTCAGGAGATTGAGACCATCCTGGCTAACATGGTGAAACCATGTATCTACTAAAAATACAAAAATTAGCCGGGCTTCCTTTAGTCCCAGCTACTCGGGAGGCTGAAGCAGGAGAATCGCTTGAACCCAGGAGGCAGAGATTGCAGTGAGCCGAGATCACGCCACTGCACTCCAGCCTGGGTGACAGAGTGAGACTCTCTCCAAACAAACAAACAAAAATCTCATGCACCTCATAAATATATTATGTGCCTACAAAATTTAAAATTCAAAAATTTTAAAATACAAACATAAAAATCAATAATCTCAAACTCTTTCAGGGGATTTTCCACTAATAACATCCACAAATATCTATAAATGAGATAATAGGTATAAAGCAGCTATTGACAAGAGTGGCATACAGTAGGTACCCTAATATATTTATTCCCTCTCTTTCTTTAATGAGGGGCCCCATAGTATAAGCAATTATTATCTATATTTACAAATGAAAGTAAAAAAATAAGTTTAAGGTGCTATATTAAATGGAAAGGCTTATCAAAATGAGTCCAGGTAAAAATGTGCTTTTTACTTCTTTCTTCACTTTCCCTTTTCAAAAATTTTCACATTAATAGTGTAATGATAATATTTAACGAGAATGTGCTTCCTTTGATATTCATGTTGAAACAATGACATTCAGATATTTTTTCTGTTTAAAAATGCACCGACCAGAAATGTAAATTCTTACTATTATTATTTTTAACACTTAGGGTGAATAATTATCTACTGAAGTCTGGCAATTTTCACAGTTCTTAACACCTGGCCAAAACAGTATAGTGTCTGCACTAAGTTCCACATGACAGCAATTGGGCTAAATTTTATTCCCTCTGGGTTACATTTCATTGTGAACTTTCAGAGAATAAACAGATTCATAATACTACGAAATAAATGAGACTTTACCACTTTAAACACAATAGTCAGTTGTGCATGTTTGTAAAAATTATGACCTTCGATTCTGATAGAATACTCACATGAAATATTACACAGTTTCTAATAACAGGAAGAATTGTATAGATAATTCACTCCATTACATGTTATAATTTAGGGCAATTTCAAGATCTGATCTGGAACCAGAGGTTTTAGGTAAAGGAGTTAGAGGAACACAAGATCCAAAAAATCCTGTATTCTAATTAAATCATTATAGTGGTTTCGATAATGGTGAACTGAAATAAACGATACACCACACCTCTAAAATGCCTGATGCTTGTCATATAGGCTCAGTGGATTATTCACAAAAGTGTCTGAGAGTAGAGCTTACATTTTCCAAATAATTCAAAATGCTTAGGAAGAAAATATGGTATTCTCCCCAGTTTTAGAAATTTTTTTTTTTTTTTTTTTTTTTTTGAGACGGAGTCTCGCTGTGTCCCCCTGGCTGGAGTGCATTGGCCGGATCTCAGCTCACTGCAAGCTCCGCCTCCCGGGTTTACGCCATTCTCCTGCCTCAGCCTCCGAGTAGCTGGGACTACAGGCGCCCGCCACCTCGCCCAGCTAGTTTTTTGTATTTTTAGTAGAGACGGGGTTTCACCGTGTTAGCCAGGATGGTCTCGATCTCCTGACCTCGTGATCCGCCCGTCTCGGCCTCCCAAAGTGCTGGGATTACAGGCTTGAGCCACCGCGCCCGGCCCAGTTTTAGAAATTTTTATGCTTCTGTTTACCAGTATAAAAAAAAGTCTTAGGGTCCCATGGGTGCTAACAAATTATGTCCTTATGGCTCCTCTTATTATGTGAAAAAAGCTTTAGTGATTTCTCACAAAATAAGGTGAGCTATAGAATCTAAATATCTTTGAGTGCCTAAACTTGTTTGCTTAAAAATTGAATCAGTGAAACTGAAACCGTCTTTGCAAAGATTATAACAGAAAATTATTACAATGGAAGAGATCTAACCTAACCCACTCCGTCTTGCTTCTAATCTCCAAGCCATCCTTGTTCACTCCTAGGCATAGATCAAACTAACTTTGGGAGGAACTTAGTTTATAGTTTAGCTTTCATACAAAGACTATAAGAGGCCTTTTGCAAAACAAACCCTCTTCCTGACTGGGGACTAGACTGCCTTTGCAGGACTAACAAATTAGCCACAAGATTAGAAATTATGGTTTAGCAATCATGTAACTAGAGGCTACAAGATTCTAATCCTTCTCCCTCAAATTTCTTTTGGGGATAATATCACTACTGTAAAACCCAAAATCAGTGTTTGAGATATTTTGCAACCTCTACACTCAATGGATCAACTGGCACCACCCACATCGATAAACTGGCTCACTTGGGTCTTGTGGCCCCAACCCAAGAACTGACTCAGCTAGCTTCCTCTCCCGATGATTTCATCTCTGACCCAACCAATCAGCACTCCCAATTCAATGGCCCCCCTGCCCACTAAGTTATCCTTAAAATCTCTGGTCCCCAAATTCTTGAGAGACTGCTTTGAGTAATAATAAAACTGGTCTGCCACACGGCCAGCTCAGCACGAGTTACTCTTTCTGTATTGCAATCCCGTCTTGGTAAATCGACTCTGTATAAGCAGCGGGCAAGGTGAGGCCATTGGGCAGTTACAAAACAACTGGTCTTTGGCAGAGGACTAACTAGTTGATTTGAATAAACTGTATAAACTCATTCTCTCATTTTTCTTCTGAAAATGAGTATATATTTGCAGATAGGCACAAATCTACTTATAATTTTTTTTGTGTACCTTATTAAGACACGGACAGGATTTTGATAGACTATCATTATTTTAAAAGGTATATGCTTTAAACATTGGCTTTTTAAAGGCTTCACTGGATTATTTTGACATGATTCGCAATCTACTACTTCCATGAAGCCACGTTATTTTAGTTCTTTCTAGGGAGGACAAAAACAATTTAACATTTAAATGCTAACAAACACTGCAACAAAACAATAAGCCATGTAGTGTCTCTCCACTTCCCCCGGTCTGGTCCAACTCAGATGCCCCCAGGATCATATGTGTATAATTTTAGAACTGCTTTGGGAAATTCGGTTTCCAAGAATAAGAATAAAAATAAAGTGGGAAGAATGAGACAAGTTATGACTTATGACCTTATTATATCTCTGCCAAAAATATTTTCAGAAGCACAATCACTTCATTTCTATTGTTACATTATCACACAAACTAAGTGCATTCTAAATCTCAAAGTTTTTGTTTTTGTTTTTGTTTTCTCATGTGGTTCATTTCCATGTAAATCTCATAATTTTTAAAGTTTGCTCCTAGGAATAACAATATAACAAACAGGCTACCTTTTTGGTAGACATTTAACATAAAAAATAACTTGTTTATTTCTCAGGGCAGCACAAAACTGCCAAGGTTTGTGACCCACATGTGTTATTTCTTCTATTCAGAGCAATGCTAATGATTTGAATGTACCCTTTTCAATATGCCACATAGTATACTTTTGGGATTTACTTGAGCAATATTCTATGGGCTCTTTTCTCTATAAAGAGTCAGGAGTGTTCATTTAGATCCATGTTTTATCTGAAAAGTATTTTCATGGCATTTCCATGTATAAAACAACGCTGAAGTCAGAGAAAAGAGATTTGGTGTGGCACAGTTTGTTGCACTTCAAGTTAGAAATGTAGACGTTTTAACAAATTAATTTAGTCTTTTAACCTTAACTCCTTTTAGAATCCTAAAGCTTTGGACATTTGTTCAAGCCTTGACTCATTCATTTATCCTTTCATTTTTTAGTAAATTTAAGGGCGAAAATTATTTTGTTAGAAAATCACTAGCACCATCTACTGTTGCTTTTTGGAACTACCTCAAAATCCTTTTTTAAAAATTGTATCTACATATTTGAATTTTAAATATTTTTATCCTTTATTATAGATATAGAAGGTACATGTATGGATTTGTTTCACAAGTATGTTACACTCAGGTATTGAGCATAGTACCCAATCGATAGTTTTTAAACCCATTCCTCCCCTCCTCTCTTTAGGAATCTGCAGTGTCTATTGTTCCTGTGTTTACGTCCGTAGGTGTTCAATGCTTAGCTATCACTTACAAGTAAAAACATGTAGTATTTGGTTTTCAGTTTCTGCATTAATTTCCTTAGGATTATGGTCTCTAGTTCTATCCATGTTGTTGCAAAGGACATGGTTTCATTTTTTTTATGGCTGCATAGTATTCCATGATGCATACGTACCACACTTTCTTTATCCAATGCACCTAGGTTGATTCCATGTCTTTGCTATCATGAATAGTGCAGGAATAAAAATGCAAGTGCATGTGTCTTTTTGGTATGATGATATATTTTCCTTTGGGTATATACCTAGTAATAGGATTGCTGGGTCAAATGGTAATTCCGTTTTCAGTTCTTTAAGAAATCTCCAAACTGCTTTCCACAGTGGTAAACAAATTTTTATTCCCAACAGCAGTGTATAAGCATTCCCTTTTCTCTGTAGCTTCACCAGCATCTGTTGCTTTTTGAATTTTTAATAATAGCCATTCTGACTGGTGTGAGATGCTATTTCATTGTATTTTGCATTTGTCTTTTGATGTTTGTTGGCCACATGCCTGGCTTCTTTTGAAAAGTGTCTGTTTATGTACTTTGCCCATTTTTAATGGGGTTATTTGGTTTTGCTATTGATTTGTTGGAGTTCCTTATAGATTCTGGATATTAGACCTTTGTAGGATGCATAGTTTGTGAATATTTTCTTTCATTCAATAAATTTTCTATTTACTCTCTTGATAGTTTATTTTTTTTTTTCTGTGAAGGAACTCTTTAGTTTAATTAAGACCTACTTGTCAAGTTTTGTTTTTTGTAATTGCTTTTAAGAACTTAGCCAAAAATTCATTGCTAAGACTGATGTAAAGAAGGGTTCCTAGGTTTACTTCTAGGATTATTAACGATATTGATGCATCCAATCTATAAGCATGAGATGTTTTTTCATTTATTTATGTCATCTCTGTTTTTTTTTCTTTTCAGCTGTCTTCTGTCATTCTCCTTATAGAGATATTTCACTTCCTTGGGTAGCTGTATTCCTAGGTATATATATATATATATACACACATATATATATACCAATTGAAAAATGATTGCAAGAGATTTGGAATTTATAATAATTGAAACAGATTTAGAATCTTACCAAACAAAATTTAAATGCTAAATATTATTATTTGTGCCTTCAAAGTCTGAGTGGGTAAAAACTAACTATGTATTTGGACATTAGGATTTAGGTGAAAAGAAATAAGTGATAAAATATAAGTGATAAAAACATTATCACTATCCTCAGGAGTCCTAAGGAAGGAAATAAAATCACATTCTCAAAAACCATATAAATGTAATTTTCTGAAGTGGTTTTGAGATTCATGGATGTCATGGACAAGCAAACTGTCTCCCCAAGTTTAGGAACCAACATAAGGTTGCCAGCTTTTTATTTTGCTTATTGAAACCATTAAAATTTTAGTTCACTTTTATGATAATTTCACACACATAAAACTAACACAATTTTAGAATAAAAGGCAGTCTATTAAAAACTGTAATACACGCTGAGGCCTGCTGTAACGTGGAGGGTGGGAAGAGGGAGAGGATCAGCAAAAATACCCAATGGATACTAGGCTTAATACCTGGGTGATGAAATGATCTATATAACGAACTCCTATGACACACGTTTGCCTATGTAAAAATGTAATACATTTAGTGTTATGAAAAATTCAATGTTGTTTTTATTTTTCTCATTTGTCTGGAATGGCACTGGTTTAAATAATAAACTGTTATCTGGGAGCAACAATTTTATAGTATTCCAGATGAAGACTAGATAATGAAGTTGCAAGAAGAAAAGGAGTAGGCTATGGTATTTTAAAGTATTTTAAAGGTATTATACAGAGAGAATGACTTGCACCGTGTGTTGGTGGGAGGGTGCTATGGAATTAATTAGTTCTCATTCACAACATTTTTTTTCCTGTCACTTAGAAAATTTGGCATCAATTGAGATCTAGAAATACATAAAGAAAACAAATGGCATTGAGAGTTTTATTGATTACAGGAAGTATTATCACAAAACAAAGGGCATATTAATAAAGTGATTTATGGGAAAATATTATGTGACTTAGGAGAAATTAAAATGTATATTCAATTATGCCAAAAATATCCTGAACTAAATAAGTTCTTCTTTGCTTTTTATTGACACAATTAAAATTTCTGTCAAAGGAAACAAGCATTTCCATGTGGTTTCATTATGTGCTCTAACTAGACTTTCTCTAAATCTTCTGGCATCACTGGACCGTATTCTAATCAGATTTTGTTATGCTATGTTAAATCTTTGATTCTTTTTAATGCCCTAAATATTTGATAACATAAAAAAGATATTTAAATAAAGAAGGAATAGTAGCTACCCTAGAGAAAAATAATTATGAAGAAGGCATAGGATAAAAATATTTGCCAAAAAGTCTAATCACTACATGATTTCTAATACATATTTCCAAATGAAGTAATCCACTTCCTATGAAATACCAAAATATGTTCCCATGGCAAGCAGTCTGAGTTTGGGGTTTGGCACAAGTAAATTATTTCTCTCCTTACAGTTATTGATAATTAGTACATGCAGAATGGTTGCAAATTTCCAATTTTCATGGACCTAATAACATCAAAATTATAAATTATAGGTTTGGAAAAAAACTTGATGAAAGCAAGAAAGCTGATGAGTTAGGGGAAATAATACAGTTCCAGTTGAATAACCAATTCTGAATTAAGAGGAAATAATGAGACAATCTTGACTGATAGACGCTTCTTGTATCAATGGGGCATGGTTGAAAGGAATATTCACTTATAAATAATCACGATTTGTTAAATACTACCTGGTTTTGGAAGAGACCTTCAGAGCAGAACATCAAAAAAGAGTAATTCTTAGATTAGGAATCCCATAATCACACCATTATTTTATGTTCAAATTTACAAATGAGCATTATTTTTAAAAAATATGTACCCAGTTTCAGATCTCGAGTTTTCAATTGTATAGTGGCACACAGAGAGGATTTTGATAAGACTCCAAGACTGTTTGGGATTAGTCTGTCCATCTTCCTCTTGACTAACTTGATAAAGAATATAATAATTTCTGCCAAGGAGGTGAGATTAAAAAGAATAAATGGAGAGGAGACTTTTTACTGTGAGCCAAGCAGAAAGGTAGTAAAGGAGTTCCTGTTGTCATTTTTTTTTAAATTTCTTATTTTTTGTTAACACGACAAAACAGGTAAGAATATAACAATTTGGTTAGGGAATTCCCCATATTAAATGAGTATGTGTTAAGTGAAATTGTGGTTGTTAGGCTGCCTGGTGTATGGTGTGATGTGAGGAATTTGAGAAGGTTTCTCATTCTTTAACTCTTTCCTTTCCTGAAGACTTCCTGTTGGTACCTAAAATTAAATCATTAACAAATTATTCCTTTAATTAACTAAAGTTCCTGGAGAGTCCTTTCAAATATTAATTTTATGTACTGCTCCTGAGTAAGTGGTAATGCTAACAATATGAATTAATTTTGCCAGTTGTGAAAAGACATGATATTGTAAATAGTAAGTAGCAATGGAGTAGGTGGGGCTAGGGACTTGAAAAGGAGGAAACAACCCACAAAAAGAAGGAAGACAAAAACAAAATTACATTTCTTACTATTTTACAATTTGGCCTAGGGACAGTTCTTGGTACTAGGTAAACTTCTTAGTGGATTAGTTAAATTAGACAGAATGCATGAGGCGATGATATAAAAACAAACAAAAACTAATTTTATCTTCATATTTTCTTTATCTTGCGCCAGGTCTTTACCAATTTATTTGATGTAAAATTTGCTGAGTAGAGTAAGAAGCTTTCCTAGTTGATACAAGTTAGTTGATTTGAAAAAGTGGATATTTAACATTAATGAAAATACTTTGCAATTGGCAGAGAAATCATTGTTCAGCTTTTGACGTGCTTGCTAGACAATTTTGGAACCAAGCCTTACGCTACTTTTTCAGAGAATATTTCACTTCAGAAACAAGATCTGAAGAGTTGGAAATAGCAAGTGGTTTTCACTGGGAAATCCTAATTGGTATCTGTCAATTCTGACCTGCTGCTGAAAGACATAAAATGTCAATTTCCATTTCAGCTGAGATAGGCTTCTTATCAGTAACTTTTAGAGCATTAAGTGGCTCTAATACAAGTGGCATTATTTGAATCTGGTGGCAAAAGAGATCCTGTCTTTCTCATCCCCTTATTAACCCCACTTCCACCTGCCACTATTCAGGAACGTCCACCCTGCAAAGAAATTTAAATTTACGTGCAGTTCCTGAAACTTCAAGGACTAAAACTAGGAGTTGCACTCCAACGAGAGAAACAAAGTAAGCAGAGGATTTAAGATATTGACTGGGGACAAAATCATGAAGGAAACTAATTAAGCAAGTCTGTTAACAAATAAGTTGAGAAAATTTAAGACCAGAGACAGAAGCAGACAGGATTCCAGAGATAGAAAGGCAGAAATCCTAAGTGACTGGGATCATGGTCAGAACCCAAAGCTGGGATTCAAATGCCAGAGTCTAGGAAACAAAGCAGCTTAGATAACTGAGACAAATTTGCCAACTGATTATGACTAACTTTTCACCAACATCAGTGACTGTGGAAAGGGAGAAAACGGACTTATACTATATAGTATATGAATTTTAAAATGCTTGGGTTTGAGAATAGTAAAAAATGACAATGGGCTTGCAACACTTTTAGAGATCGTGGAACATAGGAATATTCAATAAACATTAGCTATCATTATGCTGTAGAATAGATTTAAGAGTTTTTAAGAGAGCAGGGTTCTTCTATGGTTCTATTTCTGGCATTAGGCCACACATATACATTTATGGCAAAGACCATTCACAGTTTGAGAATGTTGCTTACCAAATAACCAATGAATAGTCAATGTCTAGCAAGTAGTTATGGAAACAGTGAAGATTCATATTCCTGCTCACCTTGGGAGTGGTCATCTTATTTTACAGGTTCTTAAATTTCTGAGGAGAGAGAATTTAAGGCAGATAACTTTAGAGTAGTGATTCCTAAACTGGCTATTTGAGAATCCTACAAGGAGTTTTGTTTTTGTTCGTACCATTTTAACCATTTTTTTTTTTTTTTTTCCGAGGCTGAGTCTCGCTCTGTCACCCAGGCTGGAGTACAGTGGTGCAATCTCGGCTCACTGCAACATCTGCCTCCCGGGTTCAAGAAATTCTCCTTGTCTCAGCCTCCTGAGTGGCTGGGACCACAGGCGCCCACCACCTCGCCCGGATAATTTTGCTTTTTTTTTTTTTTTTTTTTTTTTTAATAGAGGTGGGGTTTCACCATATTGGTCAGGCTGGTCTCGAATCCCTGACCTCAAGTGATCCACCCACTTCCTCCTCCCAAAGTACTGGGATTACAGGTGTGAGCCACCGCACCCGGCCCATTTTAACCATTTTTAAGTGCCCAGTTCAAGTTAAGTACATTTACATTGTTATACAACCATCACCACTATCTATCTTCAGAACTTTTTTATCCTCCTCAAATACAACTCTATACCCATTAAACAGTAACTTCCCATTTTCCCCCACCTCAGCCCATGGCAACTACCATTCTACTTTTTGTCTCTGAATTTGACTAATCTAAGTACTTCAGATAAGTGAAATCATACAGTAATTGTCATTTTGTAGTGATCTTATTTAACGTAGCATAATGTCTTTCAAGGTTCATCCATGTCGTAGCATATGTGAGAATTTCTTTCCTATTTAAGGCATATACACTATAGATAGAATATTTGGTTTATTCATTCATCTATGTATAAACAATTGAATTGCTTTCACCTTTTGGCTATTGTGAATAATGCTGCTGTGAACATGAAAGTACAAATATCTATCTAAGTCCCTACTTTCATTTTTTTTTTTTTTTAGTAGATACCCAGAGTGGGTATATAATTTATATCCACTAAAAATAATTCTATTTTGAATTTTTGAGGCACCACTATACTGTTTTCTGTAGTGTCTCCAGCATTTTATATTCACTCCAGCAGTACACGAATATTACAATTTGTCCATACTTCATTAACATTTATTATTTTCTAGTTTTCTATTTATAATAGTTATTCTAGTGGGTGTGCAGTGGCATTTGAATGTGGTTTTGAATTGCATTAATACTAATGATTAGTGATGTTGAGCATCTTCTCATGTGTTTGTTAGCCATTTTTGTATCTTCTCTGGAAAAATGCCTAAGTTCTTCGTCCATTTTTGAAATTAGGTTGTTTTCTATTGTTGAGTTGTAGAAGTTCTTTATATTCTAGATATTAACCTCTTAACATATATATAATTTGGAAATGCTTTCTCTCATGATCTTGGTGGTTTTTTCACCCTATTGATTTTTTCCTTTGATGCACAGAAGTTTTAAATTTTAATGTAGTCCAATTTATACTTTCATGTTGTTGTCTACATTTTTATTGTTGTATCCAAGAAATCACTGCCAAATCCGTTGTTGTGAAGCTTTTCATTTATGCTGCTTCTGAGAGGGCTATTGTTATAGAGCTTACATTTAGGTCTTTTGATAAAGTTCGACTTAATATTTTTATAAATTTAGTTTTGCACATGTATATCAAGTTTTTCCAGGACCATTTGAGAAAGTCTGGTTTTCCTTATTGAATGGTCTTTGCATTGGTGTAAAAAATCATTTGATCATATATGTGAGGGTTTATTTCTGGAACCTCTCTTCAGTTACATTAGATTATACGTTGGCATATATGCCAGTACCATACTCTTTTGATTACTATAGCTTTTTGGTAAGTTTTGAAATTAGAAAATGTGCTTCCTTCAACTTTGTTCTTTGTCATGATTGTTTTGGTCATTCAGGGTCCTTTGAGATTTCATATGAATTTTAGGATGAATTTTGTTATTTATGCAAAAACATCTTAGGGATTTTGATTTTGTTAGGGATTGCAATGAATATGTAGACCACTTTGGGTAGTTTCAAAATCTTGACAATATTAAGTGTTTCAATCAAATGGAAAGATGTTCTTCTATTTATTTGTATCTTCTTTAATTTCTTTTAGCAACATTTTATACTTTTCAGTGTAAGAGTCTTCACCTTGTTGCTTTAAATTTGTACATAAGTATTTTATTCATTTCATATCATTATAAATGGCATGGTTTTATTAAATTATTTTGCAGGTTGTTCATTGTTAACACATAGAAACACAGCTGTTTTTGCATGTTTTTTTTTTTAATCCTACAATTTTGCTGAATTCATTTATTACTTCCAACTGTTTGGAGTAGAATCTTTAGGGCTTTCTACATATAAGATTATGTCATCTGCAAACAAAGATAATTTTACTTTTTTCTGTCCAATTTGGAGGCTTTTTATATATTTTATTCTTATTTGATCTGGCTAGCACTTCCAATACTACGTTGAATAGAAGTGGCTAAATCAGACATTCTTGCCTTGTTCCTAATTTAAGATAAAACATTTTCGGTCTTTCACCATTTAATATGATGTTAGCTGTAGGTTTTTCATATATGGCCCTTGTTATGTTGAGATAATTTCCTTTAATTCCTAGTTAGTTGAGGTTTTTTTTCTATCATGAAAAGGTGTTCAATTTTGTCAAATGCTTTCCCTGTACTCATTGAGATAATCATGTATTTATTAATAAATGTATTCTGCTAATGTATTGCACTATATCGATTGTTTTTTGTATAGTCAACCGTCCTTGTGTTCCAGGAGTAAATCCCACTTGGTAATAGAGTATAATCCTTTTAATATGTTGTTGAATATGAGTTACCAGTGTTTTGTTGAGAGTTTTTGCATCAACATTCATAAGGGATATTGGTCCATAGTTTTCTTTTCATGTAGTGAATTTGTCTGGCTTTGTTACCAGGGTAAGACTGGTGTCATAGAGTGAGTTTGGAAGAATTATTTGCTCTCTGATTTTTGGAACAGTTTGAGGTATATTGATTTTAATTCTTCTTTTAATTGTTGATACAGTTTATGAGAGAAGCCATCTGGTCCTAGGCTTTTTTTCTTTCTATGAGTTTTTTAAATTAGTGTTTTTATCTTCATACTACTTACAAGTATATTAAGATTTACTGTTTCTTCTTGACATGATTCAGTTTTGATGGGTTGCATGTTTCTAGAAATGTGTTCATTTCATTTAGAGGATCCAACTTGTTACTGTACAATTGCTCATAAAACTCTAATTTTTTTATTTCTATAAAATTAGTAGTTATGTCCCCCTTTTCCTTTCTGATATTTAAGTATTTGAGTCCTCTCTCTTTTTCTTTGTCAATTTGGCTAAACGTTTGTCAATTTTGTTGATCTTTTCAAATAACAAATTCTTGATTTCGCTGACTTTCTCTATTGTTTGTCTGTACTCTGTTTTGTGTATTTCTGCTCTAATATTTGTTATTTTTCTTCTTCTTCTAGCTTTGTTTAGTTTGTTCTTCTTATAGTTCTTAAGACATAAAGTTAGATTGTTAAATTGAGATATTCCTTCATTTTTAATGAAAGCATTTGCAGCTATAAATTTCCCTCTCAGCATTGCTTTCATTACATCCCATAAGTTTTGGTATGTTTTCTTTTCATTTTCATTTGTCTCTGAGCATTATCTAATTTTACTTTTTATTTTTTCTTTGACTCATTTGTTATTTGAGTGTGTTGATTAATTTCTACATTTGCGTATTTTCCAATTCTTCCTCTGTTATTCGTTTCTAGTTTCATTCCACTGGGAATGAAAAGGTACTTTGTATTATTTCAGTCATTTTAATTTTATGAAGACTTGTTTTATGGCATAACACATCATCTTTCTTGGAGAATATTCTATGTGTAAGTAATATATATGCAGAAAAATATATGTTCTACTCTTCTTAGGTGGAATGTTATGTATATGTCTGTTAGATCTGATAGGTCTATGCTGTTCAAGTTTTCTATTTCCTTGTTAATCTTCCGTCTGATTGTTTTATCCTTTATTGAAATTGAGGTACTGGTCTCCAACTATTATTGTAAAACTGTCTATTTCTCCCTTTAATTCTGTCAAGGCTTTCCACATATATTTAGGAGTTCTGGTGATTTGTGCATATATGTTTACAATTTAGATATCTTATTGGTGGATGATATTTTTTTTTTTTACTTTTCTTTTTATTATTATTATACTTTAAGTTCTAGGGTACATGTGCATAACGTGCAGGTTTCTTACATATGTATACTTGTGCCATGTTGCTGTGCTGCACCCATCAACTCGTCAGCACCCATCAACTCATCATTTATATCAGGTATAACTCCCAATGCAATCCCTCCCCCCTCCCCCTCCCCATGATAGGCCCCGGTGTGTGATGTTCCCCTTCCCGAGTCCAAGTGATCTCATTGTTCAGTTCCCACCTATGAGTGAGAACATGCGGTGTTTGGTTTTCTGTTCTTGTGATAGTTTGCTAAGAATTATGGTTTCCAGCTGCATCCATGTCCCTACAAAGGACACAAACTCATCCTTTTTTATGGATGCATAGCATTCCATGGTGTATATGTGCCACATTTTCTTAATCCAATCTGTCACTGATGGACATTTGGGTTGATTCCAAGTCTTTGCTATTGTGAATAGTGCCACAATAAACACACATGTGCATGTGTCTTTATAGCAGCATGATTTATAATCCTTTGGGTATATCCCCAGTAATGGGATGGCTGGGTCATATGGTACAATAGTTCTAGATCCTTGAGGAATCGCCATACTGTTTTCCATAATGGTTGAACTAGTTTACAATCCCACCAACAGTGTAAAAGTGTTCCTATTTCTCCACATCCTCTCCAGCACCTGTTGTTTCCTGACTTTTTAATGATTGCCATTCTAACTGGTGTGAGATGGTATCTCATTGTGGTTTTGATTTGCATTTCTCTGATGGCCAGTGATGATGAGTATTTTTTCATGTGTCTGTTGGCCGTATGAATGTCTTCTTTTGAGAAGTGTCTGTTCATATCCTTTGCCCACTTTTTGATGGGGTTGTTTGTTTTTTTCTTGTAAATGTGTTTGAGTTCTTTGTAGGTTCTGGATATTAGCCCTTTGTCAGATGAGTAGATTGCAAAAATTAAGAGCTATTTATGACAAACCCACAGCCAATATCATACTGAATGGGCAAAAACTGGAAAAATTCCCTTTGAAAACTGGCACAAGACAGGGATGTCCTCTCTCATCACCCTATTCAACATAGTGTTGGAAGTTCTGGCTAGGGCAATCAGGCAAGAGAAAGAAATCAAGGGTATTCAGTTAGGAAAAGAAGAAGTCAAATTGTCCCTCTTTGCAGATGACATGATTGTATATTTAGAAAACCCCATTGCCTCAGCCCAAAATCTCCTTAAGCTGATAAGCAACTTCAGCAAAGTCTCAGGATACAAAATTAATGTGCAAAAATCACAAGCATTCTTATACACCAGTAACAGACAAACAGAGAGCCAAATCAGGAATGAACTTCTATTCACAATTGCTTCAAAGAGAATAAAATACCTAGGAATCCAACTTACAAGGGATGTAAAGGGCCTCTTCAAGGAGAACTACAAACCACTGCTCAGTGAAATAAAAGAGGACACAAACAAATGGAAGAACATACCATGCTCATGGATAGGAAGAATCAATGTCGTGAAGATGGCCATACTGCCCAAGGTAATTTATAGATTCAATGCCATCCCCATCAAGCTACCAATGAGTTTCTTCACAGAATTGGAAAAAACTGCTTTAAAGTTCATATGGAACCAAAAAAGAGCCCGCATCTCCAAGACAATCCTAAGTCAGAAGAACAAAGCTGGAGGCATCATGCTACCTGACTTCAAACTATACTACAAGGCTACAGTAACCAAAACAGCATGGTACTGGTACCAAAACAGAGATATAGACCAATGGAACAGAACAGAGTCCTCAGAAATAATACCACACATCTACAGCCATCTGATCTTTGACAAACCTGAGAGAAACAAGAAATGGGGAAAGGATTCCCTATTTAATAAATAGTGCTGGGAAAATTGGCTAGCCATAAGTAGAAAGCTGAAACTGGATCCTTTCCTTACTCCTTTTACGAAAATTAATTCAAGATGGATTAGAGACTTAAATGTTAGACCTAATACCATAAAAACCCTAGAGGAAAACCTAGGTAGTACCATTCAGGACATAGGCATGGGCAAAGACTTCATGTCTAAAACACCAAAAGCAACGGCAGCAAAAGCCAAAATTGACAAATGGGATCTCATTAAACTAAAGAGCTTCTGCACAGCAAAAGAAACTACCATCAGAGTGAACAGGCAACCTACAGAATGGTGGATGATTATTATACAGTGTTCTTCTTTGTCTCTTGTAACAGTTTTTGTCTAAAACTCTATTTTATCTGATATTAATATAATCAACTTTGCTCTCTTTTAGTTGTTATTTGCACAAAAAGTCTTTTTTTGATACTTTCACTTTTAACCTATATACATTGTTAAACCCAAAGTGAGTCTCCTACAGACAACATACAGTTGGATCCTGCATTTTAATCCACTTTACTAACCTATGTCTCTTGGGGACACAGATTAAATTGGAGACTTTATCTATTTACACTTAAATTACATATAGAGGAGGACTTACTATTGCTATTTTTGGGGTTTTTGGTTTTTGGTTTTCTTTTTTTGAGATGGGGTCTCACTCTGTAACCCAGGCTTGAGTGTAGTGGAGCAATCTTGGCTAACTGCAACCTCCACCTCCCAGGTCAAGTGATCCTCCCACCTTAGCCTCCCAAGTAGCTGGGACCACAGGCATGTGCCACCACATCTGACTAATTTTCATTGTATTTTTGGTAAAGACAGGGTTTCACCATGTTGTCTAGGCTGGTCTTGAACTCCTGAGCACAGGTGATCCACCCACCTCGGCCTACCAAACTGCTAGAATTACAGGCATGAGCCACCACACCTAGCCTATTTTTTTTTTTTTTTAATTTTTACTTTAAGTTCCAGGATACATGTGCAGAACCTGCAGGTTTGTTACATAGGCATACGTGGGGCATGGTGGTTTGCTACACCTATTGAGCCATCCTCTAAGTTCCCTCCCCTCGTCCCCCACCCACCAACAGGCCCTAGTGTGTGTTGTTCCCCTCCCTGTGTCCATGTGTTCTCATTGTTCAACTCCCACTTATGAGTGAGAACATGCAGTGTTTGGTTTTTTGTTCCTGTGTTAGTTTGCTGAAGATGATGGCTTCCAGCTTTGTTTATGTCCCTGAAAGGGACAGGATCTCATTCCTTTTTGTGGTTGTGTAGTATTCCATGGTGTATATGTACCACATTTTCTTTATCCAGTCTATTGTTGATGGGCATTTGGGCTGGTTCCATGATTACACTATTGTAAATAGTGCTGCAATAAACATACATGTGCATTATCTTTATAGTATAATGACTTATATTCCTTTGGATATATAGCCAGTAATGGCATTGCTGGGTCAAATGATATTTCTGGATCTAGATCCCTGAGGAATTGCTATACTGTATTCCACAATGGTTGAACTAATTTACACTCCCACCAACAGTGTAAAAGCATTCCTACTTCCACAGCCTCACCAGCATCTATTGTTTCTTGACTTTTTAATAATCGCCATTCTGACTGGTGTGAGATGATATCTCATTGTGGTTTTGATTTGCATTTCTCTAATGATCAGTGATGTCGAGCTTGTTTTCATATGTTTGTTGGCTGTGAAAATGTCTTCTTTTAAGAAGTGTCTGTTCATATCCTTTGCCCCTCCCTTTTTTTATGGGGTTGTTTGTTTTTTTCTTGTAAATATGTTTAAGTTCCTTGTCAATTCTGGATATTAGCCCTTTGTCAGATGGGTAGATTGCAAACACTTTCTCCCATTCTGTAGCTTGCCTGTTCACTCTGATGATAATTTCTTTTGCTGTGCAGAAGCTCTTTAGTTTAATTAGATCTCATTTGTCAATTTTGGATTTTGTGCCAATTGCTTTTGGAATTTGTATCATGAAATCTTTGCCCATGCCTATGTCCTGACTGGTATTGCCTAGGTTTTCTTCTAGGGTTTTTATGGTTTTGGGGTTTTACACTTAAGTCTTTAATCCATCTTGAGTTAATTTTTGTATAACGTGTAGGGAAGAGGTCTGGATTCCTGAATAGGAGATCCTTTCCCCATTGCTTGTTTTTGTCAGGTTTGTAGAAGATCAGATAGCTATAGATTTGTGATGTTATTTCTGAGGTCTCTGTTCTGTTCCATTAGTCCATATGTCTGTTCTGATACTAGTACCATGCTGTTTTGGTTACTGTAGCCTTGTAGTATACTTTGAAGTCAGGTAGCATGATGCCTCCAGCTTTGTTCTTTTTCTTAGGATTGTCTTGGCTATATGGGCTCTTTTTTGTTTCCATATGAAATTTAAAGTTTTTTTTTTTCGAATTCTGTGAAAAATGTCAATGATTGTTTGATTGGAATAGGATTCAACTTATAAATTACTTTGGGAACTATGGCAATTTTTGTGATATAGATATGGATAAGAAGAATCGATACCCATGAGGATGGAGTGTTTTTCCAGTTGTCTATGTGCTCTTATTTCCTTAAGCAGTGGTTTGTAGTTCTTCTTGAAAAGGTCTTTCACATCTTTTGTTAGCTCTACTCCTAGGTATTTTCTTCTCTTTATGGCGATGTGAATGGGAGTTCATTCATGATTTGGCTCCCTGCTTGTCTGTTGTTGGTGTGAATGAATGTCTTTGAGTTTTGAACATTGATTTTGTATCCGAGGACATTGCTGAAGTTGCTTATTAGTTTGAGGAGTCTTGGGGCTGAGATGATGGGGTTTTCTAAATATAAAATCATGTTGTCTGCAAACAGAGACAATCTGACTTCATGTCTTCCTATTTGAATGTGTTTTATTTCCTTCTGTTGCCTGATTGCCCTGGCTAGAACATCCAGTACTATATTGAATAGGAGTGGTGAAAGAGGGCATCCTTGTCTTGTATCACTTTTCAAAGGGAATGCTTCCAGCTTTTGCCCATTCAATATGATATTGGCTGTGGGTTTGTCATAAATAGCTATTATTATTTTGAAAAGTGGTCCATCAAGGTTTAGTTTATTGAGAGTTTTTAACAGGAAGGAGTTGAATTTTGTCAAAGGCTTTTTCTGCATCTATTGAGATAATTATGTGGTTTTTAATCTTTGGTTCTGTTTATGCAATGGATTACATTTGTTGATTTGCATGTGTTGAACTAGCCTCGCATCTCAGGGATGCAGCTGATTTGATCATAATGGATAAGTTTTTTAATCTGTTGCTGGATTCGGTTTGCCAGTATTTTACTCTAAATGTTTACATTAATGTTCATCAGGTATATTGGCCTGAAGTTTTCTTTTTTTGTTGTGTCTTTTACCAGTTTTGGTATCAGAATGATGCTGGCTTCATAAATTAGCCAGGGAAGAGTCCCTCCTTTTCAATTGTTTGGAATAGTTTCAGAAATAATTGTACTAGCTCCTCTTTGTACCTCTGGTAGAATTTGGCTGTGAATCAATCTGGTCCTGGGGTTTTTTTGTTGGTAGGCTAGTAATTGCTGCCTCAATTTCAGAACTTGTTATTGGTCCATTCAGGGATTCGACTTCTTCCTGATTTAGTCTTGGGAGGGTGTATGTGTCCAGAAATTTATCCATTTCTTCTAGATTTTCCAGTTTATTTGCATAGAGGTGTTTATAGTATTCTTCGATGGTAGTTAGTATTTCTGTGGGGTCTGTGGTGACATCTCATTTATCACTTTTTATTGTGTCTATTTGATCTTCTCTCTCTTCTTTTTTATTTGTTAAGCTAATGGTCTGTCTATTTTGCTAATTATTTCAAAAAACAAGCTTCTGGATTCATTGATTTTTTTGGAGCATTTTTCGTGTTTCTATCTCCTTCACTTCTGTTCTGATCTTAGTTTTTTCTTGTCTTCTGCCAGCTTTTGGATTAGTTTGCTCTTGACTCTCTAGCCCTTTTAATTGTGATGTTAGGGTGTTGATTTGAGATTTTTCTAGCTTTCTGATATGGCCATTTAGTGTTATAAATTTCCCTCTTAACACTGCTTTAGCTGTGTCCCAGAGATTCTGGTACATTGTCTCTTTGTTCTCATTGGTTTCAAATAACTTCTTTATTTCTGAATTAATTTCATTATTTACCCAGAAGTTACTCAGGAACAGGTTGTTTAATTTCCATGTAATTTTGTGGTTTTGAGTGAGTTTCTTAATCCTGAGTTGTAATTTGATTGCACTGTGGTCTGAGAGAATTTTTGTTATGATTTTAGTTCTTTTGCCTTTGCTGAGGAGTGTTTTACTTCCAATTATGTTGTTGATTTTTGAATAAGTGTCATCTGGCACTGAGAAGAATGTATAATCTGTTGATTTGGAGTGGAGAGTTCTGTAGATGGCCATTAGGTCCACTTGATCCAGAGCTGAGTTCAAGTCCTGAATATCCTTGTTAATTTTCTGTCTCATTGATCTATCTAGTATTGACAGTGGGGTGTTAAAGTCTCCCGCTATTATTGTGTTGGAGTCTAAGTCTCTTTGTGGGTTTCTAAGAACTTGTTTTATGAATATGGGTGCTCCTGTATTGTGTGCATATATATTTAGAATAGGTAGCTCTCCTTGCTGAATTGTTCCCTTAACCATTGTGTAATGCCCTTTTGGTCTTTTTTGATCTTTGTTAGTTTAAAGTCTATTTTGTAGGCGATTAGGATTGCAGTCCCTGCTTTTTTTTTTTTTTTTTTCCTTTCCATTTGCTTGGTAAATATTCCTCTATCCTTTTATTTTGAGCCTATGGGTGTCTTTGCACCTGAGATGGTCTCCTTAATACAGCACACTGATGAGTCTTGATTTTTTTCCAATTTGCCAGTCAGTGTCTTTTAATTGGAGCATTTAGCCCATTTACATTTAACGTTAGTACTGTTATACATGAATTTTATCCTGTCATCATGATGCTCTCTGGTTATTTCACACACTAGTTGATGCAGTTTCTTCATAGTGTCATTCATCTTTAAATTTCGGTGTGTTTTTGCAGTGGCTGATACCAGATTTTCCTTTGCATATTTAGTGCTTCTTTCAGTAGGTTTTGCAAGGCAGGTTTGGTGGTAACGAAATTCCTCAGCATTTGCTTGTCTGGAAAGGATTTAATTTATCCTTGGCTTATGAAGCTTAGTTTGACTGGATATGAAATTCTGGGTTGAAAATTCTTTCCTTTAAGAATGTTGAATATTGGCCCCCAATGTCTTCTGGCTTGTAGAGTTTCTGCTGAGAGGTCTGCTGTTAGTCTGATGGGCTTCCCTTTGTAGGTGACCTGGCTTTTCTGTCTGACTGCCCTTAACATTCTTCCTTCATTTCAACCTTGGAGAATCTAATGATTATGTGTCTTGGGGTTGACCTTCTTGTGAAGTATCTTAGTGGTGTTCTGTGTATTTCCTGAATTTGCATGTTGGCCTGCCTTGCTAGGTTGTGTAAGTTCTCCTGGATAATATCCTGAAGTGTGTTTCCCAGCTTGTTTCCATTCTCCTTGTTTCATTCAGGTACTCCAATCAATTGTAGGTTCAGTCTCTTTTATGAAGTCCCATATTTATTGGATACTTTGTTCATTCCTTTTCATTATTTTTTCTCTAGTCTTGTCTGCATGCCTTATTTCAGCAAGATGGTCTGCAAACTGATATCCTTTCTTCTCCTTCGTTGATTTGGCTATTGATACTTGTGTATGCTTCATGAAGTTCTCATGCTGTGTTTTTCAGCTCCATCAGGTCGTTTATGTTCCTCTCTAAATTGGTTATTCTAGCTAACAATTCCTCTAACCTTTTATCAATGTTCTTAGCTTCTTTGCACTGGGATAGAACATGTTCCTTTAGCATAGTGTAGTTTCTTATTACCCGTCTTCTGAAGCCTACCTCTGTCAATCCGCCCATCTAATCATTCATCCAGTTCTGCGCCATGATGGAGATATGTTGCAATCATTTGGAAGAGAAGAAGCACTTTGGCCTTTTGGGTTTTCAGCATTTTTTCATTGACTCTTTCTTATCTTTACGTTTGTCTAATTTCAGTCTTTGAGGCTGCTGACCCTTGGATGGGGTTTTTGTGGGGGGTTTTGTGTTGTTGTTGATACTGTTGTTGTCGCTTTCTGATTGTTTGGTTTTTTTTCAATAGTCAGGTCCCACTTCTGTAGGCCTGCTGCAGTTTGCTGGGAGTTCACTTCAGGCCCCATTCATCTGATTTGCTCCTGTGGCTGGAGATGTCACTCAAGGAGTCTGGAGAAAAGCAAAGATGAGTACCTCATCATTTTTCTGGGATATCTGACCTTGAGGGGCACCACCCTGATGCCAATAGTATCACTCCTGTATAGGGTGTCTGACAACCCCTGTTGGAGGATCTCATCCAGTTGAGTGGCACAGGGAACAGGACCAATTTAATGAAGCACTTTGTCCCTTGGTGGAGGGGATGTGCTTTGTTGGGGGGAAACCCACTCATCTGGGCTGCCCAGATTCCTCAGAACTACCAGGAGGAAATGCTAAGTCTCCTGGTCCATACAGACTGTAGCCACCCCTCCCCCTAGGGGCGCAGCCCCAGGGAGATCCAAGTTCTGTCCCTGAGCCTTTGGATGGAGTTATTGGAGTTCCTGCAGAAAAGCGTCACCTACTGAGGAAGAATGAATCAGGGTGTAGCCTGAAGAGGCACTCTGGCTGCAGTCTGCCACACCAGTGTGTTGAGCTGTGGAGGACAGTCTTGGGACGAAGCCCTCCAGCCTCCCTGGCTGCAGCAGGGGAAATATGCAGGCTGGAGCTATGGAGATGGATATCATCCTTCCCCTGCCCAGAGAGCTCAGTGTGTTAGGCAGTTGTGAGTCCCAGTGCTGGCTGCTGCCCCTCCCACAAGGAGCTCAAATGCCTTAGACAGCAAACAGCTGCAGCTGTGGTGCTGGTAAACCATCCCGCTCCGGATCCCAGTAGCCTTAAGCAGATTCCAGCTGAGAAGCTATTGAGAATCTGCGCAGGTCTGGGGTTTGGTTCGGTGGCATGGGATCACTAGTGGGATCTTCGGATCCATGGGCTGCACAGTTCCATGGAAAAAGCACAGTTTCCCCAGGTGGGTAGCATGCTCACTCACCACCTCTCTTGACCGGAAGGTGGAGACTCCTCTGTCCCATGTGGCTCTCAGGTGGGCTGCTGCACCACACTGCTCTTCTTTCTTCTCCGTGTATCACTCCAGCTTCCTAGTCAGTTACGATGAGAGAACATGGATACCTTGGTTGCCAGTGAAGGATTCACAAGCTTATTATGGTTGTTTTGAATGGAAGCCTCTGAAGCCATTGTTTCTAGTTGGCCATCTTGGTCCCATCCCGTTATTTTTTTTTAATATGTCATAACTTTTTATCCTTTATTTCCTCCCTCATTGTTTTCTTTTACATTTAGCTGGGTTTTGTAGTGACACGTTTTTATGCATTTCTCATATTCTTTTGTGTATATCCTATAGATATTTTCTCTGTGGTTACCATGGGCATGTCATATAATAACCTAAAGTTATAACAATCTGTTTTAACCTGATATCAATTTGACTTCAAGTATATACAAGCTCTATACCTTTACAGCTCTGCTAACCTTTAGACTTTATGTTACTAATGTCACCTATTATATCTATATACAATGTACACATTAACATATATTTAAAATTATTTTTATATTTTTAGTCCTGTAGAAGAATAAAAAGTGTAAGTTTTAGTCAAAATTATAATTTATGTTTTTATATTTGTTCATATATTAACCTTTACCAGATAACTTTGTATTTTCATATGACTTCGAGTTACTGTCTAGCAACCTTTCATTTCAACTTGAAACCCTTAGCATTTCTTGTAGGGCAGATCCAGTCATAATGAATTCCCTTAGCTTTTGTTTATTTGGGTATGTCTTACTTTCTCACTCATTTTTGAAGCACAGAATTGTCAGATGTAGAACTGTCATTCAACCGTTATTTTTTTAAGGCATTTTAAATATATCACTTCACTGCCTTCTGGCCTAAACATATTCTGTTGAGAAATCCACTGATAATCTGATGAAGCATTTCGTGATCATGGGTCACTTTTCTTTTTTAAAATTCTCTCTGTCTTCAGATTTAGACAGCTTGTTTATAATGTGTCTCAGTGTGGATCACTTTGATTTTATCCTACTTAGAGTTTACTGAGCTCCCTACATTTGTATATCCATGTCTTTTTTCAAGTTTTGGAAGTTTTCTGCCATTATTTCTTCAAATAAGCTCTGTGCCTTTTTCTATTCTCTTTTTTGAACTCCTATAACGTTTGTTTGTCTGCCTAATGGTGTTCTCAAAGTCCCTTAGACTCTGTTTACTTATCTTCATTTTTTTTTTTTCTGTTTGCGTACAGCTCCTAGGATCTCTATTTGGTTCTTTTTTTTTTCTTTTCTTTTTCTTTTTTTTTTTTTTTTTGACAAGGTCTTACTTTATAACCCAGGCTGAAGTGCAGTTGAGTGATCACAACTTGACCACCCAGGCTCAAGCAATCTGCCTACTCCAGCCTCCACAGTAGCTGGGACTACAGGAGAATCTCACCACTCCCAGCTAATGTTTTTATTTTTTGTACAGATGAAGTCTCACTATGTTGCCCAGGCTGGTCTTGAACTTCTGAGCTCAAGCAATCTGCCTACCTTGGCCTCCCAAAGAGTTGTGGCTGCAGGTGCAATCCACAGTGCCTAGCCTAATTCATTTTTTAAAAATTACCTGTTATCTCTTTGCCGATATTCTCATTTTGTTCATATGTGGTTTTTCTGATTTCTTTAGTTCTTTGTCTATGTTTTATTTTAGCTCTTTTAGCATATTTGAGACAGTAGTTTAAAGTCTTTGTCTAGTAATTCTAAAACCTGTTCTTCAGGGATAGCTTCCAAAGATTTACTTTCTATCAGTGGGCCATGCTTTCCTAATTCTTTGTATGCCTTGTGTTCTTTCATTAAGAATTGGGCATTTGAAAAAAGAGACACTTCTCTCATCTTTTCAGACTGGCATCTTGCAGAAAGATACCTTTGCTAATACATTGTGTGAAGTCTTAAGATTTATGGACACATTTTCTGGGCATGTATCTTTCACAGACCTGTGTATGTGCTTTCTCTCAACTTCTTGGTATAGAAAGCTTTTATTCTTGTTCCCTTTTTAAAATTATTATTAAACTTTAAGATATGAATTACCTTCTTATAATATTAAGAATGTACAGGTTTGTTACGTAGGTATATGCATGCCATGGTGGTTTGCTGTCATCTACATTAATTATTTCTTCTAATGCTATCCCTCCCCTAGCCCCTCAGCCCCTGATGGGTCCTAGTGTATGATGTTCCCTTCCCTGTGTCCATGTGTTCTCATTGTTCAACTCCCACTTATGAGTGAGAACATGTGGTGTTTGGTTTTCTGTTCCTGTGTTAGTTTGCTGAGGATGATGGCTTCCAGCTTTGTTTATTTCCCTGCAAGGGACATGATCTCATTCTTTTTTATGGATGGATAGTATTCCATGGTGTATATGTGCCACATTTAATTTATCCAGTCTATCATTGGTGGGCATTTGGGTTGGTTCCAAGTCTTTGCTATTGTGAAGAGTGCTGCAATAAACATACATGTGTAAGTGCCTTAATAGTAGAATGGTTTATAATCTTTTGGGTGTATACCCAGTAATGGGATTGCTGAGTCAAATAGTATTTCTGGTTCTAGATCCTTGAGAAATCATCACACTGTCTTCCACAATAGTTGAATGAATTTACCCTCCCACCAACAGTGTAAAAGCATTCCTGTTTCTCCACATCCTCTCTAGAATCCATTGTTTCCTGACTTTTTAATGATCGCCATTCTAATTGGTGAGAGATGGTGCCTTATTGTGGTTTTGATTTGCATTTCTCTAATGACCAGTGATGATGAGCTTTTTTTCATATGTTTTTTGGCCACATGAATGTCTTCTTTTGAGAAGTGTCTGTTCATATCCTTTGCCCAATTATTGATGGGGTTGTTTGTTTTTTTCTTGAAAATATGTTTAAGTTATTTCTATACTCTGGATATTAGCCCTTTGTCAGATGGATAGATTGCAAAATTTTTCTCCCATTCTGTAGGTTGCCTGTTCACTCTGATGATAGTTTCTTTTGCTGTGCAGAAGCTCTTTAGTTTAATGAGATCCCATTTGTCAATTTTGGTTTTTGTTGCCATTGCTTTTGGTGTTTTAGCAAGTCCTTGCCCATGCTTATGTCCCGAATGGTATTGCCTAGGTTTCCTTCTAGGGTTTTTATGATTTTAGGTCTTACGTTTAAGTCTTTAATCCATCTTGAGTTAATTTTTGTATAAGGTGTAAGGAAGGGTTCCAGTTTCAGTTTCCTGCATATGGCTAGCCAGTTTTCCTAACACTATTTATGAAACAGGGAATCCTTTCCCCATTGCTTGTTTTTGTCACCTTTGTCAAAGATCAGATGATTGTACATGTGTGGCATTGTTTCTGAGGCCTCTGTTAGGTTCCATTGGTCTATATATCTGTTTTGGTACCAGTACCTTGCTGTTTTGGTTACTGTAGCCCTGTAGTATATTTTGACATCAGGTAGCATGATGCCTCCAGCTTTGTTCTTTTTTGCTTTGGATTGTCTTGGTTATACAGGCTCTTTTTTGTTTCCATATGAAATTTAAAGTTTTTTCTAATTATATGAAGAAAGTCAATGGTAGCTTGATGGAGATAGCATTGAATCTACAAATTACTTTAGGCAGTAGGGCCATTTTCATGATACTGATTCTTCCTATTCATGAGCATGGAATATTTTTTCCATTTGTTTTTGTCCTCTCTTATTTCCTTGAGCAGCGATTTGTAGTTCTTCTTGAAGAAGTCCTTCATATCCCTTGTAAATTGTATTCCTAGGTATTTTATTCCCTTTGTAGCAATTGTGAATGGGAGTTCACTCATGATTTGACTCTCCGTTTGTCTGTTATTGGTGTATAGGAATGCTTGTGAATTTTGCACATTGATTTTGCATCCTAAGACTTTGCTGAAGTTGCTAATCAACTTAAGGAGATTTGGGGCTGAGACTATGGGGTTTTCTATATATATGATCATGTCATCTGCAAACAGAGACAATTTGACTTTCTCTTTTCCTAACTGAATACCTTTTATTTCTTTCTCTGATTGCCCTGGCCAGACCTTCCAATACTTTGTTGAATAGGAGTGGTGAGAGAGGGCATCCTTGTCTTGTGCCAGTTTTCAAAGAGAATGCTACCAGCTTTTGCCCATTTAGTATGATATTGGCTGCAGGTTTGTCATCAATAGCTCTTATTATTTTGAGACATATTCCATCGATACCTAGTTTGTTGAGAGTTTTTTGCATGAAGGATATTGATTTTTATCAAAGGCCTTTTTGGCTTCTATTGAGATAATCATGGAGTTTTTGTCATTGGTTCTGTTTATGTGATGGATTATGTTTATTGATTTGCATATGTTGAACCAGCCTTGCATCCCAGGGATGAAGCCATCTTGATCGTGATGGATAAGCTTTTTGATGTGCTGCTGGATTTGGTTTGCCAGTATTTTATTGAGGATTTTTGCATCAATATTCATCAGGGATATTGGCCTGAAATTTTCTTTTTTTTGTTGTGTCTCTGCCAGGTTTTGGTATCAGGATGATGCTGACCTCATAAAATGAGTCGAGAAGTCCCTCTTTTTCTATTGTTTGGAATAGTTTCAGAAGGAATGGTACCAGCTCCTCTTTGTACCTCTGGTAGAATTCATCTGTGAATCCATCTGATCCTGGGTTTTTCTTTGTTGGTAAGCTATTAATTACTGCCTCAATTTCAGAGCTTGTTATTGGTCTATTCAGGGATTCAACTTCTTTCTAGTTTAATCTTGGAATGATGTATGTGTCCAGGAATTTATTCATTTCTTCTGGATTTTCTAGCTTATTTGTATAGAGATGTTTATATTAATTTCTGTTGGCAGTTTATATTTCTGTGGGATCAGTGGTGATATCTCTTTTATCATTTTTTATTGTGCCTATTTGATTCTTCTCTCTTTTCTTCTGTGTTAGTCTGGCTTGTGGTCTATGTATTTTATTAAACTTTTCAAAAAACCAGCTGCTGGATTCACTGATTTCTTGAAGGGTGTTTTGTGTCTCTATCTACTTCAGTTCTGCTCTGATCTTAGTTATTTCTTGTCTTCTGCTAGCTTTTGAATTCATTTCCTCTTGCTTCTCTGGTTCTTTTAATTGTGATGTTAGGGTGTCAATTTTAGATCTTTTCTGCTTTCTCCTGTGGGAATTTCATGTTATAAATTTCCCTCTAAGCACTGCTTTAGCTGTGTCCCAGAGATTCTGGTACGTTGTGTCTTTGTTCTCATTGGTTTCAAAGAACTTATTTATTTCCATCTTGATTTCGTTATTTACCCAGTAGTCATTCAGGAGCAGGTTGTTCAGCTTCCCTGTTGTTGTGTGGTTTTGGGTGAGTTTCTTAATCTTGAGTTCCAATTTGATTTCACTCTTGTCTGAGAGACTATTTGTTATGATTTCCTTTCTTTTGCATTTGCTGAGGAGTGTTTTACTTCCAATCATTTGGTCAATTTTAGAATATGTGTGACGTGGTGATGAGAAAAATGTATATTCTGTTGATTTGGGGTGGAGAGTTCTGTAGATGTCTATGAGGTTTGCTTGCTCCAGAGCTGAGTTTAAGTCCTAAATATCCTCGTTAGTTTTCTGTCTCATTGATCTATCTAATATTGACAGTGGGGTGTTAAAATCTCCCACTATTATCGTGTTGGAGTCTAAGTCTCTTTGTGGGTCTCTAAGAACTTGTTTTATGAATCTGGGTGCTCCTGTATTGGTTGCATATATATTTAGGGTAGTTAGTTCTTCTTGTTGAATTGATCCCTTTACCGTTATGTAATGGCCTTCTTTGTCTCATTTGATTTTTGTTAGTTTAAAGTCTGTTTTATCAGAGACTAGGATTGCAACCTCTGCTTTTTTTGCTTTCCAATTTGTTTGGTGAATCTTCCCCCATTCCTTTATTTAGAGCTTTTGTGTGTCTCTGCACTTGAGATGGGTTTCCTGAATACAGCACATCAATGGGTCTTCACTCTTTATCCAATTTGCCAGTCTGTGTCTTTTAATTTGGACATTTAGCCTGTTTACGTTTAAGGTTAATATTGTTATGTGTGAATTTGATCCTGTTGTTATGATGCTAGCTGGTTATTTTGCCTGTTAATTGATGCAGTTTCTTGTTGTCAATGGTCTTTACAATTCGGTATGTTTTTGCAGTGGCTGGTACCGGTTTTTCCTTTCCGTATTTTGTGCTTCCTTCAGTAGCTCTTGTAAGGCAGGCCTGGTGGTGACAAAATCTCTCAACACTTGCTTTTCTGTAAAGGATTTTATTTCTCCTTCACTTATGAAACTTAGTTTGGCTGGACATGAAATTCTGGGTTGAAAATTCTTTTCTTTAAGAATGTTGAGGCCAGGCGCGGTGGCTCAAGCCTGTAATCCCAGCACTTTGGGAGGCTGAGACGGGTGGATTACAAGGTCAGGAGATCGAGACCATCCTGGCTAACACGATGAAACCCCGTCTCTACTAAAAAGTACAAAAAACTAGCCGGGTGAGGTGGCGTGCACCTGTAGTCCCAGCTACTTGGGAGGCTGAGGCAGGAGAATGGCATGAACCCAGGAGGTGGAGCTTGCAGTGAGCTGAGATCGTGCCACTGCACTGTAGCCTGGGCGACAGAGCGAGACTCTGTCTCAAAAAAAAAAAAAAAAAAAAAAGAATGTTGAATATTGGCCCCTACTCTCTTCTGGCTTGTAGAGTTTCTGCAGAGAAATCTGCTGTTAGTGTGATGGGCTTCCGTTTGTCAGTAATTTGATCTTTCTCTCTAGCTACCCTTAACATTTTTTCCTTCATTTCAACCTTGGTAAATCTGACAATGATGTGTCTTGGAGTTGCTCTTTTTAAGGAGTATCTTTGTGGTGTCCTTTGCATTTCCTGAATTTGAATGTTGGCCTATCTTGCTCAATTGGGGAAGTTCTCCTGGATAATATCCAGAAGAATGTTTTACAACTTGGTTCCATTCTCCCTGTCACTTTCAGGTACATCAATCAAAAAAGGATTGATCTTTTCACATAGTCCCATATTTCTTGGAGGCTTTGTTTTTTCCTTTTTATTCTTTTTTCTCTAATCTTGTCTTCATGCTTTATTTCATTAAGTTGATCGATCTCTAATATCCTTTCTTCCTCTTGATCAATTTGGCTATTGATAGTTATGTATCCTTCACAAAGTTCTCGTGCCCCATCAGGTCATTTAAATTCTTCTCTAAACTGGTTATTCTAGTTAGCAATTCCTCTAACCTTTTCTCAAGGTTCTCAGCTTCCTTGCCTTGAGTTAAAACATGCTCCTTTAGCTCAGAGGAGTTTGTCATTATCCACCTTCTGAGGCCTACTTCTGTCAATTTGTCAAACTCATTCTCCATCCAGTTTTGTTCCCTTGATGTCAAAGAGTTGTGATCCATTGGAGGAGAAGAGGTGTTATAGTTTTGGGGATTTTCAGCTTTTTTCTGCTGTTTTTTCCTCATCTTTGTGGATTTATTTGCCTTTGGTCTTTGATGTTGGTGACGTTTGAATGGGGTTTCTGTGTGGACATCCTTTGTGCTGATGTTGATGCTATTTCTCTATGTTAGTTTTCCTTCTAACAATCAGGCCCATCTTCTGCAGGTCCACTGGAGTTTGCTGGAGGTCCACTCCAGACCCTGTTTGCCTGGGTATCACCAGTGGAGGCAGCAGAACAGCAAAGATAACTGCCTGTTTCTTCCTCTGGAAGCTTTATCCCAGAGGGCCACCCACCCAATCACAGCCAGAGCTCTCCCGTACGAGGTGTCTGTTGACCCCTACTGGTAGATGTCTCCTAGTTAGGAGGCACAGGGGTCAGGTACCTACTTGAGGAGGTAATCTGTCCTTTAGCAGAGCTTGAGTGCTGTGCTAGGAGATCCACTGCTCTCTTCAGAGCTGGCAGGCAGGAACGTTTAGGTCTGCTGAAGCTGCACCCACAGCCGCCCCTTCCCCCAGGTGCTCTGTTCCAGGGAGATGGAAGTTTTATCTATAAGCCCCTGACTGGGGCTGTTGCCTTTCTTTCAGAGATGTCCTGCCCAGAGAGGAGGAATATAGAGAGGTTGTCTGGCTACAGTGGCTTTGCAGAGCTGTGGTGGGCTCCACCCAGTGGGAACTTCTTGGTGACTTTGTTAACAATGTCAGGGGAAAACCACCTACTCACGCTTCAGTAATAGCAGACCTTTCTCCCCGCACCAAGCTCAGGACCCCAGGTCATCTTCAGACTGCTGTGCTGGCAGCAAGAATTTCAAGCCAGTGGATCTTAGCTTGCTGTGCTCCATGGGGGTGGGATCTGCTGAGCTAGACCACTTGGCTCCCTTGCTTCAGCCCCCTTTCCAAGGGAGTGAACAGTTCTGTCTTACTGGTGTTCCAGGCACCACTGGAGTATGAAAAAAAAAAAAAAAAAAAAACTCCTGCAGCTAGCTTGATATCTGCCCAAATGGTGGCCCAGTTTTTTGCTTGAAACCCAGACCCCTGTTGGTATAGGCGCCCAAGGGAATCTCCTGGTCTGTGGGTTGCAAAGACCATGGGAAAAGCGTAGTATCTGGGCCAGAGTGCACCATTCCTCATGGCACAGCCCCTCACGACTTCCCTTGGCTAGGGGAGGGAGTTCTCTGACCCCTTGCACTTCCCAGGTGAGGCGATGCCCCACCCTGCTTCAGCTCACCCTCCTTGGGCTGCATAACCACTGTCTAACCAGTCCCAATGAGATGAGCTGGGTACCTCAGTTGAAAATGCAGAAATCACCCATCTTCTGCATTGATCTCACTGGAAGCTGCAGATCAGAACTGTTCCTGTTCGGTCAACTTGCCAGCCACCCCCACAAAGCTTTTAAGCATCTTATTTCCCTAAGAGTTTTACCCCTGCTTCTTCTTGGGCCTTAACTGTTCTGTTATATTACTGTGCCTGTAATTTTTTGCTTCTGGAAATCTATGGTTCTGATATCTCTTGTGGTTTCCAGAAGCCATGCATGCTACTTTCCATAGCATTTTCTATTCTGAGATTTAAGCTAGGTGACCTGGAGACCAATTTCACAGACAGCCTTCAGTCAGGTTATAAAGTTGAAAATTTGGTCTGCTCTGCATTCTCCAGTTCATGGAAGGGAACTGGGAATCTGGTCACTGTTTACACCAAACTATGACATGCCATGGAGGGGGTAGGGCAAGGGAGGTAAAAATGCCACAAATTTTTAATGTTTTAATGTGGCTTTTTCTGTATTAGTCATTGGCTTGATAACTATAGATCTTTGATTTTAAGAGCTCCTATAAAGTTAGTTTAGTCAGTTATCTAGTTTTTTGTTTTGTTTTGTTTTACAATATTTCTGTAGGAGAATAAGGTCTTGAGCTTCCTTCTGCCATTTTGTTGATGTCACTCCCAAGTCTGGTTTATGTAGGTTTTTAAAATGCATATTCTGTTCAGTAGGACTGGAGTGGGATCTGAAAATATGCATTTTTATAATTTCCTGGGGGAATGTGCTATGTAGTCAGATTGTAAACCTCTGTTTTGGAGAGTAGACATTTATTACAATTGTTTCAAATTAGTACAAGATCAAATGTCAGCCCTGGGCCTAACTGGAATTAGTAGCCATAGGCACAATATATGGACATTATGAAGAGAAGAGCATTTATGCAAGAGCCTATGCCACACCCTTTCAGAAATCTCTTCCACAACTTGTGTGGATCTCTGGGGTCTATATCCTTAATATAAGTAACTATGATTCAGAGGGTTACTTTATTAGGAGTATGTGTCAACTGAGGAATAGCAGTTATGAGAGGAAAAGCCTCTGTCTGGCAGTTAAAGGAAAAACCTAAAACATCCTAGTAAAGACCAAATTCTAGCTGGGACAGCTCTGGCTCAGTAGTGCCTAGTATCAGAATATGAAAAGAGCAGTTGTGGTGGTGTTAAGACTCTTAAACTTCATTGATCGGAGGAAACATGGTCAGTGGAGAAGGTAGTAACTGCCCCAGAAGCCTGGAGGTGTAAGGGAATGACAGCCCCAATGGCATACAATGGACGAACAATGGTGGCCTTAAGTCAAGCAGCAGCAGTGGCCCTGACTGTAGTAGCTTCTGAGCAATGTTTTTTTAGCAGTGTTAAGATGGATTTAATCCTTGCAGGTACATTAGGAGAAGTGGCTTTAAAACTTGTTTTAGGTGAAACTGGGTTGGTAGGGGCTGTATCCTTTCAGTGAAATATGAATTTTTTGCAAGAAAAAGTAAGAACTGAGCCTCATTTTTTTTTATTATAACAAGGAACATTTCCTTAGACAAATGCTACATTGTTAGACATTATAAATGCAAACAACTCCCACATAATCCTTTTGGTTAGCTTCTGTATTATTAACTGATTGCTTTGATGTGTGTGTGCATGTGTGTGTGTGTGTGTGTGTGAGAGAGAGAGAGAGAGAGAAGATTGTTCCAAGCTTTAGAATCCTTTCT
Organism: Theropithecus gelada; assembly: GCF_003255815.1. Taxonomy (NCBI): domain Eukaryota; kingdom Metazoa; phylum Chordata; class Mammalia; order Primates; family Cercopithecidae; genus Theropithecus; species Theropithecus gelada. The sequence continues at coordinate 68,429,709 of NC_037689.1, read as the reverse complement.
GTGCTAAATATGCATATAATCTGTTCTCTGCTTAGCAGCTGTGCATGCCATGTGCAAGGCCTCTTGTTGCTGGCTTTGTTTGCCCTGCTCACTGCATGAAGTGATGGAAAAGGAAATTATTTACTATGGTAACCCTGTCTCTATTATGGTTAAGTCATTTGCATAAGAAGCATAAGGCTGGTACATATCATCAAGTGTTTGTGGCATCTCTTTGTATGGAGATTTGTTTTAAAGAAAGAAGAAACAATTGCTGTAGCTTTGTAAAATAAAATCTTCTATATGGTTAGAGATAGAAAGGTGAACAAAGTGCCCTCTCAAAGTCCATATTACCATTTGAAGCCTTTCATTTTATATGCTTGGAAAATCACTCACATACTCATTTGCATGGATCTACATAAATAATAAATCTGCCTCTGCTTTTATGTAAGCACTGACTGTGCCGCTCACTCCAAAGTGTGTTTGGACCCAGAGAGGTCCAGGTTAACCTCCCAAAAACTACCATGTTGCAGCTTCAGTGTTAGCTCTACTTGTTATGTGCTTATGACGTCTAGGCAGAGAGTAAGTTTTCTTTACCATTTCCAACATTTGTACAGAACTTTATCAAAACATTTATCCTGAGGTAGGGGCCACTTTTGGCAGAAAGTCAAATGTCACTTTTTAAACAATAAGAACTAAGACCTTTCCAATACTATCTTCCACCTCCACCTCCTCCAACCCCAAAAACCACAGTCTACCTTAGATTGATTGGCAGGTGTTTCTATTGCGTTAGCTAGCCGTTACAAACAAAGGCTGGGGAAGCAAGAAAAGAGATGCAGATTTTGAACAAATGGTCCTTCAATTGACCTGAAACTGTGATAGGTTAAACCCATCTTAAATCACTGTAGCACAACTAAGTGTGTGTGAGGAGGGGTGAGGGTTAGCAGAGAATTAGAGTGTCCCTTGATATACATAATTTAGGCTAAGTGTGGCTAGCTTTAGATTCAAACCAGATTAATGAATGAATGACAAGTTCCAGTAATTCTTGTTACTTACGATAATGCCCTTTCCTCAAAAAAGCAGAGGAATTTTAAACTTTATGATAGTGTCAAAATGATGCATAATCAGTAGAAACAATACTTCAGGTACTCATACAACTATTCTGCTTTTCACCTTCAGTACATTATTCAATAAATTATATAAGATATTCAACACTTTGTAATAAGATAGACTTTGCATTAGATGATTTTGCCTAGTATAGGCTAATGTAAGTGTTCTGAGCATGTTTAAGGTAAGTTTGGCTAAACTATCATGTTCAGTAGGTTAAGTGTATTAAATGCATTTTCAACTTAGTATATTTTCAATTTACAATGAGTTTATAGGGACGTAACCCCATAGTGAGTCCAAGAGCATCTGTACAATACTACTGAATATAGTAGCTCCTGGCCTCACTCGCTTGCCTTATACAAGGTAATAGGAACAGCTAAGAGCTGTTATCCTACGAATCTCCCAGATGACAATTTGTGATTATAGGTATAATTAAAGAGGATTCATTTGAGCCAAATATATCACTTTGGTAAAGTTTATGGGGAAAATTCAAAATAATTTTGTTAAGTTTAAAATGAAACCACAGCATTACTAACTCCTGTTGGAGTTAGCTTGTGTTGGAATTATTAACTTTACTGTTTTAATTGTCTTCTTTATCTCTACAACTTCTTATATATATATATACTTGCTTACTTCTCAGGTTGCAGTGTAGGGTGGAAGAGAATGGATTTGGAAGCACTTTGAACTCTCAGGAAGAAAAGTGCTTAATAAGTATAAAACATTATTATATATTTATTACCTCATTTTTATCTGTCAGAAAATCTTGCTTGTGAATGGAATTAATCTTGGAGGAAGACTACATTAACATCTGAGGCTATAGAGCTCTCTTCTCATCTTTTGATGTTATCAATTCCTTTTATTTTTTCAAATTTTATTTCTGTGTGTACCCACTGGCATGCATGCAAATATGAACTCGAAGCTGCTCCACCAGCATGCACACACGCAGGGGCCCATCACCACCCTGCTGGAGCACTTTTGCCAGCAGCCTCATGGTAGTGTTGGTGCCAGTGAACTGGGGACACCTGGGCCTCCCCAGCACAGTGGTGCTTAAACTCATGGGGCCAGACAACAAATCCCTAGGCTCGGTCACAGCCCCCTAACCAGGGTTAGAGCGTACAGTCCAGGAGTTCTGAGCTGAGCCTTAGGCCACTAAAATAATACAGAAAGGAAGCCGATGGACTAAACTCAACTTGTGCCACAGTCAAACCCTCAATAGTATCAAAGAAAATGAAAGCAAAATATCCCATCCAAAAGATAGCAACATCAAAGATAAAAGGAACAGCAGCCCACACAGATGAGAAAGAACTAGTGCACGAACTCTGGCAACTTTAAAAGCATGATCATCTTCTTACCTCCAAACTACCACATTAGCTCCCCAGCAATGGTTCTTAATAAGAGTAAAATAGCTGAAATGACAGACATAGAATTAAGAATCTGGAGGGCAAAGAAGCTCATTAAGATACAGGAGAAGGTTGAAAGCCAATCTAAGGAAAACAGTAAAACAGTGCAAGAGCTGAAAGATGACATAGCCATTTTAAGAAAGAACCAAACAACTTCTGGAAATAAAAGCTCACCACAGAAATTTCAGAATGCAATTGGAAGGATTAAAAACAGAATAGACTAAGCTGAGGAAAAAAATCTCTTACTTGAAAAACCAATCTTGTGAATCAATGCAGACAAACAAAAATATGGAAAGCAGAATATAAAAAAAATGAATAAAAACTTTGAGAAATATAGTATTATGTAAAAAGACAAAACCTACAACTCACTGACATTCTTGAGAGAGATTGAAAGAGAGTAAGGAACTTGGAAAACATATGAAAGGATATTGTCCATGAAAATGTCACCAACCTCACTATAGAGAGGTCAACATGCAAATTCAGCAAATTCAGAGAACTCTTGTGAGATACTATACAAGATGACTATCCCCAAGACATAGTTTTCAGATTCTCCAATGTCAATGCAAAAGAAAAAAAATTTAAAGGCAGCTAGAGAGAAGGGACAGGTCACCTACAAAGGAAACCCCATAGGCTAATAGCGGTCTTTTCAGCAGAAACCCTACAAGCCAGAAGAGACTTGGGACTTATATTCAGCATCTTTAAAGAAAAGAAATTCCAGCCAGGCATGGTGGTTTGTGCCTGTTGTCCCAGCAATACTGGAGGTTGAGACAGGAGGATTGCTTGAGCCCAGAAGTTTGAGGTTGCAGTGAGCTATGATCACACCACTGCCCTCCAGCCTGGGCAACAGAGCAAGACCCTGTCTCCAAAAATGTAAAGAAAAGACAAAAAGAAAAGAAAGGAAGGGAAATTACCACCAAGAATTTCTTATGTAGCCAAACTAAACTTCACAAGCAAAGAAGAAATAATATTCTTTTCAGACAAGGAAATACTAGGAGAATTCATTATCACCAGACCTGCCTTACAAGAGGTCCTGAAGGGAGTGCTAAACACAGAAACAAAAGACTGTAACTGGCCACCACAAAAACACATGTAACTGCATACCCCATTAACACTATAAAGCAACTATAGGAGCTTCTGAATAGCTGAACACATGGAAATTTCTGGGGGTGGCATGCCCAGGGAGAGCATGGCAGCTCCACACCTCTTCCCCCTGTACCTCACCCTATGCATCTCTGCATCTGTATCCTTTGCAATACACTTTATAATAAACCAGTAAATATATGTGTTCCCCTGAATTCTGTGAGTCACTCCAGCAAATTAATCAAACCCAAAGAGAGGATCATGGGGACCCCAACTTGAAGCTGATTAGTCAGAATTTCTGGGCGTCTGGGCATGTCACTGGTGTGAGGGAGAGATAGTCTTGGGGACTGAGCCCTCGATCTGTGGGATCTGACACTATCTTTAGGTAGATAGCGTCAGTGAAGCAGTATTTGCTGGAAAGGCCTTGGCTCACAGATTTGGATATAGAAAGGATAAAAGCATGGGAGATGAGAAACTTTTGATTCCTGGGTGGCCATGTGATCACTCATGGTATGAAGACACAGTTGCGTTGAGATCAGTTACTAAAAGCGAAAGTTACCAGTGTAATTTAGAGATGAATCCAACTCCCTAGGAATTGGTTCACTGGATGTGTAAGGAAATGTAAATGAATAAAAGAAAAGTGAAACATTCAATCCTTCTGTTGTTGTTATCTGTAATAGCTAAAATGAAACTAAAAGAGAATGTTGGGTCTGCCTTTGATGCTAGATAAAGCTCAGATTTTAGTAAGTCTGAGCTTAGGCCACCAGCCTCAAAGCCACCACCCAAATATGCAGAGGCAACACAATATACCTCTAAGATCTGCAGTTACAAAATAGGTAGTCAACGTGGGGAAAGGGAAAAACCAAGTAACTATTGAAACCAGAGCGTATAGTGTGAAAGAATTCTTTCATTGTATAAATCAGTATTATCAACTTCCTGAAGAACCTTTGCTAACATGCATTAGAAGATCCACTAATGTAGGGGCAGTGCCTTCAGAGTGGAAGAGCATGTTTAGGTTGATGCAGGACACACAGATCACTATGAAATAATTGCAAAGGGGTGTATGTGATCCAGACACACAGGAGGTTATTCCTGAAGACAGCAAGCCTGGCAGACTAGGAAAAAGCCACTGTAAGATCTGTTTATCCTGAAAAGTGGACTGTCCAAATCTACCTATAAATGTAAGTAGAACGTCACAGATGAGGTAGCTGATATGTTTTGTATGCAAGCCAAGTAGAACACCACAGATGAGGTAGCTGTTATGCTTTGTATTCAAGTCATGTGAGACTGGCTTTATGATGATAGGGATATTCACTCCCTGAATATGCCTGTTATCCAGGTCATAGTAAATGCTGTTTTAAGGTGGGAGGGGTCATTCTACATGGGCACCCCATGTGATGTTACTCCTGCAGAATCAGTTAGAGAAGTTGTATCAAATTTACGCTATCAGCTTCCCCTCATGGCTTTTACAGGTGCTAATATAAGCATCAGATTAATTAACAAGAGAATGGTAAAGGCAAAAGGGACCTTCAAAGGACTTATACAAAGAATGTGGAAATTTTTAAATAATTATTAGGCAATAAGGTGAATAAAGAAAATATTGATGGGGTGAAGCTGAGAATAAAAAGAAGGGAGAGAGTCAAGTATACATATGTAACAAACCTGCACGTTATGCACGTGTACCCTACAACTTAAAGTATAATAATAATAAATAAATTAAAAAAAAAAAAAAAAGAAGGGAGAGAGTCATGGGACTCATCCCATCAGGATGGAAATCTTTATACGGTTCTAAGAAATGAAATGAATACAATAGAAATTGATGGGGTTAAAACAAAAGTCTTAATAGAATACTATCCAAATTTGGGTGGATCAAAGGGAGCCCCTTCTTGTTCCCCAACATTAAAGGGCTTCAAACAAGTTTGCTGCGTTTCTCCGAGTTTGGAGAAATTTTAAAGGCTGGAAGGCAGAGATTACAATGAAAAACCTGATCTGAAATTACCTGGGTCAATAGTAGGGCAGACTAATCAAGATAAAGATTGACAAAAAGGGGTCCTTTGACTCAACCCTTGCTTGGGGACCAAAAGCCTTTTGCACAAGAGAGTGTAAAATGGTCTGGGAATAGAGAAAGAAGTTCCTGAAACTAGAATATAAAAATGCAAGGTCTGATAAGAGTGTGAAAGTTGGCATATTTAAACATACTTCATTTGAAGTGGTTGCATCTCTTTTACCTGATTGTATCATGAGAATGATCACTATATCTGATTGGGGAATGTTTCCTCTACTTGGTACTATAAAACAGAAGGCATGTAAATCTACTCTTCAAGCAATATTAATTAGATATGCTAAATGTGAACCAGTAAGACTGCCCCAGCCCACACATTGCAAAGTAGAGGCTAGAGTGCAGGTAGGGACAAATGCTCCCCTTGATAACCCTCTGTGGAGCACTTCCTGGGGCTTATGGTGAAAACCTTGAATGCCTCCCATCAACAACTACTGGGATTTTGAACTAGAGAATTTCCACTTAAGGGGCATGTACTCCCTTCCTATGAAATGTTATGTGTTTCTTTTCCCATAGGACTGACTGTGGAACTGTGTAAGAAGCTGTTGGATTCTTCAGTGTTCAAGAAACAGCTCTCAACTGACTGAACACGAGTTGCTTGATTTGGGAATGGTAATTCTAAGGTAAATGGACACCATTTTCTGCTACTTTGATAAAAGAAGGTGAAAGTAGATTTGCTCAGTGAGATGAATTGCATGCTGTTTTTCTAACAGTGATGGAAAAAAATGAACAATGATAGAAGCCCCTGTGTTTGGGATTTTACTGGCTCATGGACAGTGATCATGGCCTGGCCACACACTCAGGCAAGGGGGTGATGGAAACATGTCTTATTAAAAGAATGTTTCTATAGAGCAAGGCCCTATGGAGATTCAAGGGGTGAATTAAAGCAGAAAAAGTCAATGACCAACAAGTCAATGACCAACAGAAGAACTCCCTTCTGGATTCGGAAGCTGATTGGAATTGACAAGCAGATTATCCCCATGTGCTCCCTTGATGTGGCCACTTGCATCAGTGAAACAGTTGGATATGGGAGTACTGTAGCAGTACAGAAATGGGATGAATCAAGACATGTTCCTTCTTCACTTTCTCAGGGACAAAATCCCAGAAAGAACTGTTCTGTTTTTCAGCAAGAGTGACAGAGACTGCTGATGGCTATGGGGAAGATTCTCTGGTTGAAAGGCCCTGAACATAGCTGGCAAATGAGACTAATGCTTGTAGCCCTAGAGGGCTAAAATGGGTCTTGACAGGAATAGACACTGGCTCTAAAGTGGGCTTTGTTTATCCAACTGAAGATAATAATGTTCAGAGTGCCATAAAAAGTATAGAACAGAAGATATTGCATGGATTTGCATGACCACTCATCATTTCTTCAGATCAAGGAACACACTGTATAGCCCGTAATGTCCAACAATGGGTAGAGTGATATCCTGCTGAGAGTAATAGCTTGACAGAGAAGTGGAACAGGCAATTGAAACATTGATTGTCTAAAATAGGCAAAGATAAAAGCATGAAGGGCTGGCTTACATGCTTGTATAACAACTACAATTCTTTCTTTCTTTCTCAAATTACCTCAGAAATAAAATATTTTATTTTTTTCTACCTGATGCAGTGGACCTAGAACCTGGAAAGCAGCTACAAGTTTAAATAGCAGGAGTGTTTTCTAAGCAAAATGTACAACTGTGTTTTTAAACCTTATGTCAAAATTCCTAAGGGCACTATGGGGGTGGGTTGTGCCTTCACCCCATCTAGAAAAATTGGAGCTAACAGTGAATGCAACTATATTGCCTGATGGTAAAAATAGTTCACTAGTTCTGCACCTATGTAACCTTACTCTATCTGAATGGAAGTGGATTGAGGAGGAGCTACTTGCCAGACTTGTATTGCTACCTGCAATCTAGAACAGCACAGTGGCGATTCTAATGTCTCTTCCAAAGTTGAAAAAGGTTTGGGTATTAATGGAGAGAAGGAGAAATACTAGCTGCGATTAAAGAAATGAATAACTGGGTTATTAACTGAGGTAAATTCAAAATTACATTAACAACTCAAAATAGTCTCAAAGCAATAGATGATATTGTCTCTTAGTACAATTATTCCAGATGCTAGAAAGGGTAATGCTGTATATTTACTGACGCCATTCCTGCTTTTGGAAGCTGACAAGATTGAGAAGAAACCTACAAACCTGAGTGGCCTCATCCTGGGAGACATTTATACGACATAATGGACTGGAATAATTAATAATGATTTTATATAACATATATATTTTGATGTAAATGATCCATGGTTGAAAGCCAGGGGGTGGGCTGTGGTGTTATGGTATATATTGGTTTTCATCAATGGTTTGTGGCTTATAACTCCTATTACCCTTATTAAAGTATTTTGTTATAATACTGAGTGTGTTAAGCCTCAGGGGTAGGCCACTGAATGTCTCCTTCCTTCCTTCCCCCACCTTTCTGATTGTGGATGTTAAGACCAGCTCATGAGAGGGTTCCAGCCTGTACCCTGAGACAAGTAATGCTTGTATAATGAAGCTTCCACAAAATCCCAAGATAACAAGGTTCAGTGAGTTGTAAAAGCTGAAAACATGGAGGCTCCTGGACGGTGACATGAGCAGGAAGGGCATAGAAGGTTCACATCCCTTTCCACATACCTCACCCTATATATATCTTCATCTGTATCCTTTGTGATATCTTTTATAATAAACCAGTAAATGTAAACCAAAAATAAATCAACTATACAATCAAGTCTACATAACAACCAACAGTGTGATGACAAGATCAAATCTTCCGATACTAATATTAACCTTGAATATAAATGGGCTAAACACCCCACTTAAGAGACACAGAATGGCAAGTTGGGTAAAGAAGAAAGACCCAACGGTATGCCATCTTCAAAAAGCCTATCTGTCCTCCAATGACACTCGTAGGCTCAAAGTAAAAGGAAGGAAAAACATCTGTCAAACAAAAGAAAATCCCAAAAAAGCAGGGATTGCTATTCTTATTTCAGAAAAAAACAGACATCAGTCCAACAATAATCAAAAAGGACAAAGAAGGCCATTAAGTAATGATAAAAGACTTGAGTCAACAGGACTTAATATATTGAATATATATGCACCCAACATGGGAGCACCCAGATTCATAAAACAACTTCTTAGAGACCTACAAAGAGACTGATACAGTGACACAGTCATAGTGGAAGACTTCAATACTCCCCTAACAGATGGTGTTAGGGGGATCTTGTCATCACACTCTTAGCTTTGTTAGGTTGTTATGTAGACTTGATTGTATAGTTTATTTATTTTTTTGTTTACATTTACTGGTTTATTATAAAGGATATCATAAAAGATACAGATGAAGATACGCATAGGGTGAGGTATGTGGGAAGGGATGTGAACCTTCTATGCTCTTCCTGATCATGTCACCATCCTAGTGTTAAACAGATCATCAAGGCAGAAAACTACCAAAGATATTCAGGACCTAAACTTAATGGTTAACCAAATGGACCTAAAAGACATCTATAGAATACTCCACCCAACAACAAAATATATGCTTTTCTTAACTGTACATAGCATATATTCCAAGATTGACCACACACTTGGCCATAAAATAACAGATTCTGGTGATGTTGCAGAGAAAAGGGAATGCTTATACACTGCTGGTGGGAATGTAAATTAGTTCAGTCACTGTGGAAAGCAGTATGGAGATTTCTAAAAAAACTTAAAACAGAACTACCATTCAACCCAGGAATCTAATTACTGGGTATATACCCAAAAGAATATAAATCACTGTAATGAAAAGACACATACACTTGTTTGTTCTTTGCAGCACCATTCACAATAGCAAAGATATGGAGTCAGCCCAGATGTCTATCAACTGTATATGGGATAAAAAAATATGTGGTACATACACTCCATGAAATACTATGCAGCCATAAAATATAATGAAATAATGTCATTTGCAAGAACATGAATTCAGCTGGAGGTCATTATCCCAAGAGTATTTAAAACAAGAACAGAAAATAAAATACTGTATGTTCTTACTTATAAGTGGAAGCTGAAACTTGAGTACACATGGATACAAAGTGGAAAACAATAGACACTGGGGCCTACTTGTGGATGAAGGGTGGAAAGATGATGGGAGAAGGGAGAGGGTAAAAAACTACCCATAGGGTACTGTACTCACTACCCGAGTGACAAAACCATTTGCGTATCAAACCCCAGGAACACACAGTTTGCCCACATACAAACCTGCATATGTACCCACTGAACCCAGAATAAAAGTTGAAAAAGAAAATATATTTTTTTAATTTTATGTATTAATTGTATTCTTTCTTCTTTTATTTTATTTGTCAAGTGACTTGGCCTATGTTATAATTTCTAACCTGAAAATTTAAAAAAAAAAATCACCTACCTCAATAGCCTCATTTTGAAGATAAAGCATGTACATTTATTTTATATCTCAGATTTTTTTAATCTTCCTATTTATATTTGACTGTGTCCAGAAAACTTGCTACAGACTTTGCAAAGTGAAATTTGACCCTGTGTGTTTCTCTGTTTGCATTACTATAAAGAAACATCTGAGATTGTGTAATTTATAAAGAAAAGAGGTTTATTTGGCTCACAGTTCTGCAGGCTGTACAAGAAGCATGGTGCCAGTATCTGCTTCAGGTGAGGGCCTCAGGAAGCTTCCATTTATGCTAGAAAGTGAAGGGGAAGCATGTATGTTACATGGTAAGAGATGGAGTAAGAGAGAGAAGGGGTAGGTTCCAGGCTCCTTAAACAAGCAGTTCTCACTTGATCCCAGAGTGAGAACTCACTCATTGCCATGAAGAAGGCACCAAGTAATTAATGAGGAATCCACCCCCAGGACCCAAACGCTTCCTATGAGGCCCCACTTCCAACACTGGAGGTCAAATTTCAACATAAGCTTTGGAGGAGACAAACATCCAAACAATATCATTTTGTCCTGGCCCTGGAAATCTCATGTATTTCTCAAATTGTAAAATATAATCATGACTTCCCGTTACTCTCCAAAAGTTTTAACTCATTTCAGCATCAACTCAATCAAAAGTCCAAAATATGAAGTCTCATCTGAGTCTCAAGGCATGTTGCTTCCACCTATGAGACTGTATAATCAAAACCAAGTTGTTTACTTTCAAGATTCCAACAATGATGTTACAGGCAGTCAGTAAATATTCTGATTCAAAAAATGTAAAATTGGTCAAAAGAAAGGAGCAACAGTCCCCACACAAGTCTGAACCCCAGCTGGACAGTCATTAAATCTTGAAGCTTCAAAATAATCTCCTTTTACTCCAGGGCACACTAATGTGAAGGCTGGGCTCCCAAGGCCTTGGGTAGCTCCGCTTCTGTGGCTTTGCATGGTGCTGCCCCTATGGCTGCTCTCAGAGGTTGGAGTTGAGTGCCTGCAGCTTTTCCAGGCTCAGGGTGCAAGCTGCCAGTGGCTCTACAATTCTGGGATCTGGAGGGTAGCAGCCCACTTCCCACAGCTCCACTAGGCAATACCCCAATAAGAACTCCATTTATGGGCTCCAACCTCCACATTTCCCTTCCACACTGCCCTAGTAGAGGCTCTTTGTGAAGGCTCTGCTCCTGCAGCAGCCTTTTGCCTAGACACCAGGCTTTTTAATACATCCCCTGAAATGTAGGTGGAAGATGCCAACCCTTCAGTCTTGCATTCTGCACACCTTCAAGCTTAACATCTCCTGGAAGCCAACAAGGCTTACAGCTTACACTCTCTGTAGTAGCAGCCTGAGCTGTACCTGGGGCTCTTTGAGCCACAGCTGTAGCTGGAGCAGCAGGGATGTGGGCAGCAGTGTCCCAAGGCTGAGCAGGGAAGTGGTGCCCCAAGCCTGGCCACTGAAACCATCCTTTTCTCTGAGGCCTCTGGACCTTTGATGGGAGGAACTGCCTTAGAGATTTCTGAAATGCCTTCAAGGCTTTTTCCCATTTTCCTGAATATTAGCACCTGGCTTTCTTTCAGTCATGCAAATCTCTCTAGGAAGTGGTTGTTCCTCAGCCTGCTTGTATTCCTCTTCTGAAAATGCTCTTTCCTTCTCTGCAATATTGTCAGATTGTAACTTTTCCAAACTTTTACACTCTGCTTCCTTTTTAAATGTAAGTTTCAGCTTTAAGTCATTTCTTTGCTCCTGTATCTTATAATAGGCTGTTAGAAGCAGCCAGGTCACTTCTTGAATGCTTTGCTGATTAGAATTTTTTTCCACTAGATACCCTAGGTCGTCTCCCTTAAGTTCAAACTTTCTTAAAGACTTAGGGCATGGACAATGCAGCCAAGTCCTTTGCTAAGGTATAACAGGAGTCACATTTACTCCTGTCCCCAATAACTTCCACATTTCCATCTGAGATCTCATCAACCTGGCCTTCATTGTCCATATTTCTATCAGCTTGATCACAACTATTTAACCAGTCTCTAAGAAGTTTCAAACTTTTCCTCATCTTCCTGTCTTCTTCCAAGCCCTCAATACACTTCCAAACTCTGCTCTTTACACAGTTCCAAATCTGCATCCATATTTTCAGTTATCTTTATAGCAATAGTACTAATTTCACTCCATAGTATCAATGTTCTTTGTTAGTTTATTTGTGTTTTTATAATGTATGTTTATATATATGTTTGAGATAGGGTTTCACTCTCGTCACCTAAGCTGGAGCGCAATGGCACGATCGTGGCCCACTGCAACCTCCCCCTCCCAGGTTCAAGCATATATATATATACACACACATACACACACACACACATATAGCATGTAATACAGCAACTTGTCAGGCACTGTTCTAAGCATGTTATATAAGTTAACCTGTTAGTTAGGTTTTACCATTATCTTCATTTTTGAAGAAGAGGATTGAGGCCCAGAGATGGCAACCAACTTGCCCAGGATCACACAGCTAGTAAGTGCTGAACAAAGATTTGAACCCATGCAATCTTGATCACTGTATTACAGTGCCTAAAAATGTTATATTTCTGAATTTGAAATAAAAAGACTGGAGCTTGATTTCTGGCTCTACCAATTAACTGTTGATGCAACTTTAGATATGTTACTTAATATTCTTAATCCTCAGTTTTTTTACTTGTAGAATGGAAATAATAAAATTATCTGCCTCATAAGATGATTCTTATGAGGGTTTAATGAGATAATACATTTGAAGTATTTAGCACAGTGCTTGGTGTGTAATACATATTCAACAGATGTGTCCTAGTCAGTTCAGGCTGCCATACCAAAATACTTTGTACTTGATGGCTTAAATAAGAGAAATTTATTTTCTCATAGTTCTAGAGACTGGGAAGTCAAAGATCAAGATACCAGTATGGTTGGTTTTTTTGTGTGGGCTGTTTTCATGGCTTGTAGATGTCTACTCTTTACTGCTAGCCCGCATAGCAGGAAAGGCAAGATAGAGCAAACTCTATGGTGTCTCTTCTTATAAGGGCACTCACTAATCCCACCATAAAGATACCGTCATTATGAATTCATCTAAACCTAATTATTTCCCAGAAGCCCAATCTTCAAATATCATCACATTGAGGGTTAATGTCTCACATATAAATTTGGGGAGAACACAATTTAGTGCATAGCAAACATTGTCTATTTATATTAACATTTTTGTGTCTTTGAAGTTTTTAAATTAAACAGATCTATATTCGAATCCTGGCTCCACCACTTACCAACCATGTGGCATCCGTTAATTTACATAGTGAGTCTGAGCCTCAATTTTATTATCTGTAAAATGGGATTGTTAGAAGTAACTTCCTCATAAGATTATTGTGTGGATGAAATGAGATGATATAAGTAAAACATATGTAAAATACCTAGTCTTTTTCCACCATTTTTTTATCAGTGCAAATAATTTTGCTCTAGGTATATTTGGTCAAAGAATGAAATGTAACACAGTGATAAAGAGTCTTTGGAGTAGTAAAAATCTGTGTTGGAGTCCCAAGTTCCCCCATTTGCTAATTGTGTCAATTTAGACAAGTGACTTAATCCCTCTAAACCATAATTCCTCATCTAGAAAATAGGAAAGATTGCATCTACCCCAATAGCATTGTTTGCAGGATTATATAAGATAAACCATAAAGAGTTCCTGGCACATGTAGATGCTCAATTAATACTACTTATCATTATTCAAAGACATCATTCCATTCTTTTGAAAACTAAAAATTCTACTCAAATTTCTAGACAAGGCTAGTTTTTTTTTTAATTCTAGTCAAAACTCTAAGTCAAAAACTAGTTCAAAATTCTAGTTGAAAATTTTCTTCTAGAGACTGAGACAATAGCTCTCACAGCCCTAACCTACTGACAAAAGGAAGTTCTCATTTGAAAACTTTCTATTTTTAAGGCAATGAGAGTAGGGGAGTTACTCTATATTTTGGACCAAGATTGTCGACTGGGTCCTCAGTGAATATTTTTTAACTGACCACCCACATTTATTCTTTAAAGCAGTGAAAGGAGCCAAGAGTTGGAAGAATGTGGTGCTGTGTAAAAAAAGATATACAAATCTTATAAAAAATAGTCATAAGTTTGTGGTATTAATAAAACCCTGAACCTGAAATTAAAAATGGATTTGAATAACTGGATTTCTTTCTTTCTTTAAAGATATTATTATGATTCTATTATTGCATGTGCAATCCATATTTATTATTGAAAATATACAATATACAAACAAGCAAAAACAAGTTCCTTGACCAAGTGCTTACCCCTATCAGCAGTTTGGTATATGTACTTCCAGGCATTGTATGTATGCACTTGTGTGTGTTTATGATGAAAAATAAATACATATAAATATATTTTAACAAAATGGGATATATTATTCATGGTTCTGTGTTATTTTTCACTTATATCTAGAATATCTTTTATGATACAATTTTTAAGCATCTTTAAACCTTACTTTAATAAAGTTACTTTCCAATGCAACTTTTTTTCATGCAGCATTTTAATGTGGATTATTCTCTCCCTAATGCCTGCATATGCCAAGCATTCTTGCATCAACTGCAATATCTGCAATCAGCCAACTGTGCTACTTAACTAGGGGGCCACCATAGAGCTGATTTTTATCAAATTATAAGTCTAACTATTGAGAAAGTATGAGCCCCCTAAGTTTAAGTGATCTTTATGTTGCCCTCAGCAATCCTAAAATAACTTTCAAAAGTAAGCATAAAGAAATAAAATTTGCTTTTCCACTTCCGCAGGGAATGACTCAGTTAAGAAACATGTTTTTCATCAGTAGTTATGTTGGAGGTGCTCATTATAATTTTCTGCTCTGTAATAAGACTTCACTTTGAAATAGCTAGAAGAATTTGCACTTCTGTGGGAATGGAGGTAGGGAGAAGCCCGAGCCTCTGAAATGTCTGAAGTGCTGAGTGACAACCATGTAACTGCCCACAGAAGACCTAGGCTCTTGTGGAGGAGTTAATTACCTGTATTGACATGATTCGGGGTTCTGGCATGCTGGCTATTATTGTCTGGGGCTTTGCTAGAGAAACATTCCCCAAATCACAGACTGTCTTTCTTTGTATGACATACTTCAAATGTCTTCCAATTCAAAAGAATTCTAGAGAAGACTAAAGGCTTCTGGAATCTATTAACTTCCACAATCAGTAAGTTTGTGGTGCTTTCATGGCTGTTAAACTTCAAAGAGCTTAATGCATGTAATTGATTTATATCATATTTGAAGATGCTTCAAGTTCTTCCAAATTAGAAAGAGACACATTCCTATTTCTTCCCCTGTGGCATGGAGCCGGGCTATTAAAAACAGAGAAAATTGGGAGAATTTACCAGTGACAGACCTTCATTTTGCGGTTTTTGAGTGGCTTCTAAATTTGGGATTCTTAATTATCATGCCAAAATGAAGAGTATTTGTTTTCTTTTGCTGGTTTTCATAAAATCTATGAAAGATTGTCTACTTAGCTTACACACTGCTCTTTTAGGGCTTCTGTGCTTCACTATTTTTATATATAATATTCTTTCTTCTTTTTGAACACTAGAGTAGTAGAGACTCAGCAAAGGATTCAGCTGAATATTAATTCATTCATGCCTTACTGAAAAGTTTGTTTTATTTTATCTCACACACACCCACCTCCCCTTACCACTAGTAAAGGAAGAAGAAAAGGGGAAAATTATTTTGTGGGTGGATATCAAGCATCAGGCATTACACTCAGCAATGTTTATATGTTTCCCAGATGTCAGCAAATGTTACCTTGTGTTTTGAGATTTAAAAAAATCTGGCACAAATTCTCTAGCCCACATAGTGAAGAATTTCAATGTTTTCCCTATGATTTATGAATCCTCAGGGAATTACGATCTCATAATTACATCTGGTTTTGAGTTCATGCTTCCAGTAATCTATGTCACAGTTTTTCTCTTTTTCTGTCTGACACCCACTCAGCCAGGGAACTCTGTTCCTTTTCCTTAGTTTTGTCCCAAACTGCTCATACAAGCAGTGAGTAGCAGAGAGAACACTCTACTTGCAATTTGGAACCAATGAGAGATTGTATGCTGACACGAAATGTGCAATTTAGAACTGAATTTTAGACATGGTTCTTCTTGCAAGTCTTTTGGCCATACTGCCATATGGAACTTTTTGCTGATCATCTTCTTTGATGCTTTTAGAACATGCTTCTAGATTGCTAATGCCTCTCTCCCTCAAGGCTCTCCTTATAACTCCCTGCTCCTCTGTTTGCCAGACCCCTCCAGTGTTACTTTCCCTAAATGCAATTCTTCTCATTCTATTATACAAAGCAATTTAGTTCCCTTTCCCTTTATTCATTGTATTAGTCTGTTCAAGCTGATACAACAAAATGTCACAGAATGGGTGGCTTATAAAATAGTCGCTTATTTCTCACTGTCTGGAGGTCTGAAGTACAAGATCAAGGTGCTGGCATTGTTGATTTTCTTGAGGCCTCTCTCCTTGGTTTGCTGACAGCCTCTTTGTCACTGTATCTTTAGTGGCTTTTTCTCTGTGCACATGCTCCTGAAGTCTCTTTCTCTTCTAATATGGACACCAGTCCCATTCAATTAGGGCCTCACTCTTATGACTTCATTTAACTTTAATTATCCCCTTGAAGGCCCTATCTCAAAATAGAATGATTTTGTCAATTAGGGATTAAAATATATAAATACAATTTATTCCATGACACTCATTTTAAGGCCTACCATTTTGTATTTAAATTCACATTAATGTACTCTGCAAAACATAGGTTCACATATGCTGGGGGCTGACCATTCAGAAGCACAGAGTAGTAGATGCTTTGAGATTTCAATTTCTTCATTATCTCTCTATCTTCCTCTCTCTTTCTCTCTCTGTCTCTCTCTCCTCATTTTGGATATAGCATAATAGGCTGAGTAATGGCCACCCAAAAATACCAATCCTTAACCTCACTGGGGAGCCTGAAAATCCAGATCACAGGAGAAGGATTTAACATTACTTAGAGCTGAAACAAATTTAGACAGCCAAATGAAATATAAAAGTAGAAGAAGCAGTGGGAAGAGTCCTTCCAGTGGAATTGGGAAAAGACCACAGACAGAAGGAAAATTCCAGCTGAACTTTATAATAATTTTGACTGAGCACAAATTTTCCAGGGCAGAATCTGGGGGTATGGGGGCAAACGGAAAGTGCAGATAGGAGCATAGAAGCTGCCACCAGGAGGGGCAAAACCGGAAAGCTCTGATTGCTTTCTTGCAGGTAAGTTTGTAGCCTGGGGCAAGTTCCCAACTCTGCTCACCAGCTGCCTGGATATGAACCCAGTGCTGTTGGGGGAGCACAGTGGGAGTGAGACTGGCCTTGTTGGCTGTGCGCGAGCTGGGTGAGGTCTGTCATTGCCAACTTTACCCCATTCCCCTGGTGACCTGTAGGATGCAGCAGAGGCAGCCATAATTCCCATGGGAACATAACTCCATTGGCCTCAGAAACACACTCCCATCCCCCACAGTACCCATAGCAAGACCTGCCCAAGGATAATCTGAGCTCAGACACACCTAGCCCTGCCCCCACCTAATGTTCTTTCTCTATGCACCCTCATAGCCAAAGAAAAGAGATATAATTTCTTGGTAGCTCTATGGCTCCACCCACTGCCTGAGAAACAAGAGTACTTATCCAGGTGACCCTAAGGCAAGTATCTTCCCTATGCCATCTCAGCTGATGCGCTCTTGAAAGTGCCACCTCCTGGCTACAGGCCAGCCAATACAAACCATTACAACAACTCAAAAAAGAGCAATCTTGCCACAAGAAAGTAGAAAACAACAGCTAACTCCTCTGCTTGTAACATCCTGGCTAACCAGAGGTCCTGAGTCTGTCTGTCAATGGGACAACTTTACTGCCAGCACAACCAGCATTCACGAAAACCAGCACATTAAATAGAACTACAACCAAGATCCCACACACAGTCTACCTCACTCCCATTACCTCCACTGGAGCAGGTGATGGTATCCACAGCTGAGATACCTGAAGACGGATCACATCACAGGACTCTTTGCAGACACCCCAGTACCAGCGCTGAGCCCAGTAGCTCTGCTGGATGGCTGGACCCAGGAGACAAATAACAATCACTGCAGTCCTGCTTGTAAGAAGCCACATCCCTAGGGGAAGGGGGAGAACACCACATCAAGGGCACACCCCTGTGACAAAAGAATCTAAAGAGCAGCCCTTGATCCTCAGATATTTCCTCTGACATAGTCTACCCAAATTAGAAGGAACCAGAAATACGATTCTGATAATATTACAAAACAAGGTTATTTAACACCACTGAAAGATTACACTAGCTCACTAGCAATGGATCCAAATAAAGAAGAAATCTCTGAATGGTTAGAAAAATAATTCAGAAGGTCAATTATTAAACTACTTAAGGAGGCAGCAGAGAAAGGTAAATACGAAGTTAAAGAAATTTTTAAAATGTTACAGGATATGAATGGAAAAATCTCTAGAGAAATAGATAAAATAAGTAAAAAACAATTAAAAACCACTGGAAAAGAAAGACACCCTTAGAGAAATGTAAAATACACTGGAAAGTCTCAACAATAGAATTAAACAAGTAGAAGAAAGAACTTCCCAGCTCAAAGACAGGACTTCTGAATTAACCCTATTCAAAAAAGACAAAGAAAAAAGGATTTTTATTTTTAAATGAACAGAGTCTCCATGAAGTTTGGGATTATGATAATGACCAAGTTTAAGAATAACTGGTGTCCCTGAGGAAGAAGAAAAATCTAAATGTTTGGAAACATTTGAGGAAATAATTGAGGAAAACGTCCTTGGCTTTGCTAGAGATGTACACGACTAAATACAAGAATCTCAAAGAACACCTTGGAAATTTGTCACAAAAAGATAATCGCCTAGGCACATAGTCATCAGGTTATCTAAAGCCAAGATGAAAGAAAGAATTTATTTTTTTATATTAGAAAGAGATTTTAATCTATATATTTACAATATCATTTAACATGTAACTTAATATAAAAAATTTAATGATATAGCGTTCTGAATTTTTTTTATTATACTTTAAGTTCTAGGGTATATGTGCACAACACGCAGGTTTGTTACATACGTATACATGTGCCATGTTGGTGTGCTGCACCCATTAACTCATCATTTACATTAGGTATATCTCTTAATGCTAAACCTCCCCCCCCACATTCCCCACAATAGGACCCGGTGTGTGATGTTCCCCTTCCCGAGTCCAAGTGATCTCATTGTTCAATTCCCACCTATGAGTGAGAACATGCGGTATTAGGTTTCTGTTCTTGTGATCCTTTGCTGAGAATGATGGTTTCCAGCTGCATCCATGTCCCTACAAAGCACGTGAACTCATCCTTTTTTATGGCTGATTAGTATTCCATGGTGTGTATGTGCCACATTTTCTTAATCCAGTCTGTCACTGATGGACATTTGGGTTGATTCCAAGTCTTTGCTATTGTGAATAGTGCCACAATAAACATATGTGTGCATGTGTCTTTATAGCAGCATGACTTCTAATCCTTTGGCTATATCCCCAGTAATGGGATGGCTGGGTCAAATGGTATTTCTAGTTCTAGATCCTTGAGGAATCACCACACTGTTTTCCACAATCATTGAACCAGTTTACCACCAACAGTGTAAAAATGTTCCTATTTCGCCACATCCTCTCAGCACCTGTTGTTTCCTGATTTTTTAATGATTGCCATTCTAACTGGTGTGAGATGGTATCTCATTGTGGTTTTGATTTGCATTTCTCTGATGGCAAGTGATGATGAGCATTTTTTCGTGTGTCTGTTGGCTGTATGAATGTCTTCTTTTGAGAAGTGTCTGTTCATATCCTTTGCCCACTTTTTGATGGGGTTATTTGTTTTTTTCTTGTAAATTTGTTTGAGTTCTTTATAGGTTCTGGATATTAGCCCTTTGTCAGATGAGTAGATTGCAAAATTTTTCTTCCATTCTGTAGGTTGTCTGTTCACTCTGATGGCAGTTTCTTCCACTGTGCAGAAACTCTTTAGTTTAATTAGATCCCATTTGTCAATTTTGGCTTTTGTTGCCATTGCTTTTGGTGTTTTAGACATGAAGTCTTTGCCCATGCCTACACCTGAATGGTATTCCCTAAGTTTTCTTCTAGGGTTTTTATGGTTTTAGGTCTAACATTTAAGTCTCTAATCCATCTTGAATTAATTTTTGTATAAGGAGTAAGGAAAAGATCCAGTTTCGCTTTCTACTTATGACTAGCCTATTTTCCCAGCACCATTTATTAAATAGGGAATCTTTTCCCCATTTCTTGTTTTTCTCAGGTTTGTCAAAGATCAGATGGTTGTAGAAGTGTGGTATTATTTCTGAGGGCTCTGTTCTGTTCCATTGGTCTATATCTCTGTTTTGGTACCAGTACCATGCTGTTTTGGTTACTGTAGCCTTGTAGTATAGTTTGAAGTCAGGTAGCATGATGCCTCCAGCATTGTTCTTTTTGCTTAGGATTGTCTTGGCAATGCGGGCTCTTTTTTGGTTCCATATGAACTTTAAAGCAGTTTTTTTCCAATTCTGTGAAGAAACTCATTGGTAACTTAATGGGGATGGCATTGAATCCATAAATTACCTTGGGCAGTATGGTCATTTTCACAATATTGATTCTTCCTATCCATGAGCATGGTATGTTCTTCCATTTGTTTGTGTCATCTTTTATTTCACTGAGCAGTGGTTTGTAGTTCTCCTTGAAGAGGTCCTTTACATCCCTTGTAGGTTGGATTCCTAGGTATTTTGTTCTCTTTGAAGCTATTGTGAATGGGAGTTCATTCATGATTTGGCTCTCTGTTTGTCTGTTATTGATGTATAGGGATGCTTGTGATTTTTGCACATTGATTTTGTATCCTGAGACTTTGCTGAAGTTACTTATCAACTTAAGGAGATTTTGGGCTGAGACAATAGGGTTTTCTAAATATACAATCATGTCATCTGCAAACAAGGACAATTTGACTTCTTCTTTTCCTAACCGAATACCCTTTATTTCTTTCTCTTGCCTGATTGCCCTGGCCAGAACTTCCAATACTCTGTTGAATAGGAGTGGTGAGAGAGGGCATCCCTGTCTTGTGCCAGTTTTCAAAGGGAATGCTTCCAGTTTTTGCCCATTCAGTATGATATTGGCTGTGGGTTTGTCATAAATAGCTCTTATTATTTTGAGATACGTTCCATCAATATCGAATTTATTGAGAGTTTTTAACAAGAAGGGCTGTTGAATTTTGTCAAAGGTCTTTTCTGCACCTATTGAAGTAATCATGTGGTTTTTGTCTTTGGTTCTGTTTATATGCTGGATTATGTTTATTGATCTGCATATGTTGAACCAGCCTTGCATCCCAGGGATGAAGCCCACTTGATCATAGTGGATAAGCTTTTTGATGTGCTGCTGGATTCGGTTTGCCAGTATTTTATTGAGGATTTTTGCATCGATGTTCATCAGGGATATTGGTCTAAAATTCTCTTTTTTTGTTGTATCTCTGTTAGTCTTTGGTATCAGGACGATGTTGGCCTCATAAAATGAGTTAGGGAGGATTCCCTCTTTTTCTACTGATGGGAATAGTTTCAGAAGGAATGGTACCAACTCCTCCTTGTACCTCTGGTAGAATTCGGCTGTGAATCCATCTGGTCCTGGACTTTATTTGGTTGGTAGGCTATTAATTATTGCCTCAATTTCAGAGCCTACTATTGGTCTATTCAGGGATTCAACTTCCTGGTTTAGTCTTGGGAGAGTGTAAGTGTCCAGGAAATTATCCATCTCTTCTAGGTTTTCTAGTTTATTTGCGTAGAGGTGTTTATAGTATTCTCTGATGGTAGTTTGTATTTCTGTGGGGTCGGTGGTGATATCCCCTTTATCATTTTCTATTGCATCTATTTGATTCTTCTCTCTTTTCTTCTTTATTAGTCTTGCTAGCAGTCTATCAGATTTGTTGATCTTTTCAAAAAACCAACTCCTGGATTCATTGATTTTTTTGGAGGGTTTTTTGTGTCTCTATCTCCTTCAGTTCTGCTCTGATCTTAGTTATTTCTTGCCTTCTGCCAGCTTTTGAATGTATTTGCTCTTGCTTCTCTAGTTCTTTTAATTGTGATGTTAGAGTGTCAATTTTAGATCTTTCCTGCTTTCACTTGTGGGCATTTAGTGTTATAAATTTCCCTCTGCACACTGCTTTAACTGTGTCCCAGACATTCTGGTATGTTGTATCTTTGTTCTCATTGGTTTCAAAGAACATCTTTATTTCTGCCTTCATTTCGTTATGTACCCAGTAGTCATTCGGGAGCTGGTTGTTCAGTTTCCATGTAGTTGAGCAGTTTCGATTGAGTTTCTGAATCCTGAGTTCTAGTTTGATTGCACTGTGGTCTGAGAGATGGTTTGTTATAATTTCTGTTCTTGTACATTTGCTGAGGAGTGCTTTACTTCCAACTATGTGGTCAATTTTGGAATAAGTGTGATGTGGTGCTGAAAAGAATGTATATTCTGTTGATTTGGGGTGGAGAGTTCTGTAGATGTCTATTAGTTCTGCTTGGTGCAGAGTTGAGTTCAATTCCTGGATATCCTTGTTAACTTTCTGTCTCGTTGATCTGTCTAATGTTGACAGTGGGGTGTTGAAGTCTCCCATTATTATTGTATGGGAGTCAAAGTCTCTTTGTAAGTCTCTAAGGACTTGCTTTATGAATCTGGGTGCTCCTGTATTGGATGCATATATATTTAGCATAATTAGCTCTTCCTGATGAATTGGTCCCTTTACCATTATGTAATGGCCTTCTTTGTCTCTTTTGATCTTTGATGGTCAAAAGTCTGTTTTATCAGAGACTAGGATTGCAATCCCTGCTTTTTTTTGTTCTCCATTTTCTTGGTAGATCTTCTTCCATCCCTTTATTTTGAGCCTATGTGTGTCTCTGCATATGAGATGGGTGTCCTGAATACAGCAAACTGATGGGTCTTGACTCTTTATCCAGTTTGCCAGTCTGTGTCTTTTAATTGGACCATTTAGTCTATTTACATTTAAGGTAAATATTTTTATGAGTAAACTTCATCCTGTCGTTATGATATTAGCTGGTTATTTTGCTCATTAGTTGATGCAGTTTCTTCCTAGCATCGATGGACTTTACATTTTTACATGTTTTTGCAATGGCTGGTACGGGTTGTTCCTTTCCATGTTGAGTGCTTCCTTCAGGATCTCTTGTAGGGCAGACCTGGTGGTGACAAAATCTCTAAGCATTTGTTTGTCTGTAAAGGATTTTATTTCTCCTTCACTTATGAAACTTAGTTTGGCTGGATATGAAATTCTGGGTTGAAAATTCTTTCCTTTAAGTATGTTGAATATTGGCCCCCACTCTCTTCTGGCTTGGAGAGTTTCTGTCATGAGACCTGCTGTTAGTCTGATGGGCTTCCCTTTGTGGGTAACCCGACCTTTCTCTCTGGCTGCCCTTAAGATTTTTTCCTTCATTTCAACTTTGGTGAATCTGACAATTATGTGTCTTGGAGGTGCTCTTCTCGAGGTGTATCTCTGTGGCATTCTCTGTATTTCCTGAATTTGAATGTCAGCCTGTCTTACTAGGTTGAGGAAGTTATCCTGGATGATATCCTGCAGAGTGTTTTCCAACTTGGTTGTATTTTCCCGGTCACTTTCAGACACACCAATCAAACATAGATCTGGTCTTTTCACATAATCCCATATTTCTTGGAGGCTTTGTTCATTTCTCTTTCCTCTTTTTTTCTTTAGACTTCTCTTCTCGCTTCATTTCATTCATTTGATCTTCAATCGCTGATACTCTTTCTTCCAGTTGATCGAGTTGGTTACTGAAGATTGTGCATTTGTCACATAGTTCTCGTGTTATGGTTTTCATCTCTATCAGTTCTTTTAAGGTCTTCTCTGCATTGATTATTCTAGTTATCCAGTCATCCATTCTTTTTTCAAGGTTTTTAGTTTCTTTGTGTTGGTTATGTAGTTCCTCCTTTAGCTCTGAGAAGTTTGATCAACTGAAGCCTTCTTCTCTCAACTCGTCAAAGTCAGTCTCCATCCAGCTTTATTCCATTGCTGGTGATGAACTGCCTTCCTTTGGAGGGGGAGATGCACTCTGATTTTTTGAATTTCCAGTGCTTCTGCAGTGCTTTTTCTCCATCTTTGTGGTTTCGTCTGCCTTTGGTCTTTGATGATGGTGACGTACTGATGGGGTTTTGGTGTGGGTGTCCTTCCTGTTTGTTAGTTTTCCTTGTAACAGTCAGGACTCTCAACTGTAGGTCTGTTGGAGTTTGCTTGAGGTCCACTCCAGACCCTGATTGCCTGGGTATCAGCAGCGCAGGCTGCAGAAGATAGAATATTGTTGAACAGCGAATGTTGCTGTCTGATTCTTGCTCTGGAAGCTTTATCTCAGGGGTGTACCCTGCTGCGTGAGGTGCGAGGTTTTGGTCTGCATCTAGTGGGGTATGTCTCCGAGTTAGGCTACTCAGGGGTCAAGGACCCACTTGAGCAGGCAGTCTGTCTGTTCTCAGATCTCAGCCTCCATGCTGAGAGATCCACTGCTCTCTTCAAAGCTGTCAGACAGGGACATTTACCTCTGCCGAGGTTTCTGTTGCTTTTTGTTTAGCTATGCCCTGTCCCCAGAGGAGGAGTCTACAGAGGCAGGCCCACCTCCTTGAGCTGTGGTGGGCTCCACTCAATTCGAGCTTCCTGGGGGCTTTGTTTACCTACTTAAGCCTTGGCAATGGCAGGCACCCTTCCTCCAGCCTTACTGCCACCTTGCAGTTAGATCTCAGTCTGCTGTGCTAGCAATGAGGGAGGCTCTGTGGGCATGGAACCCTCTGGGCCAGGTGTGGGATATAATCTCCTGGTGTGCCTTTGCTAAGACCCTTGGTAAAGCACAGTATTAGGGTGGGAGTTACCTGATTTTTCAGGTGTTGTGTGTCTCAATTTCCTTTGGCTAGGAAAGGGAATTCCCTTCCCCCTTGTGCTTCACAGGTGAAGTGATGCCTTGCCCTGCTTCTGGTCTTGTTGGTCGGGCTGCACTCATGGGCCAGTGCCAATGGCCCGACATGCCCCAGTGAGATGAACCCGGTACCTCAGTTGAAAATGCAGAAATCACCCGTCTTCTGGGTCACTCACGCTGGGAGCTGGAGGCTGGAGCTGTTCCTATTTGGCCATTTTGGGTATGCCCCCAACAAAATCTTTAACTGACAGAAACTTATACCACCAACAACACCCTCCCCCACCACACATACCTTAGGAGGCAGGGGCTATATTGGAAGTGGAGTTTAAATAATTTGTTTAAATAATATGCTCACTCTGCTACACATACATTACCTCATTCAATTATTACCACAATATTTTGAGGGAAGAAGTACGATACCACTTAAATTGATAAGGAAACTGACATTGGGAAAGTATAAGTAATTTGCCAGAGAGCACACAGCTGCTAAGTGACAGAACCAGGATTTAAATTTAGAAGAAGAAAGATCAAGGTATTACGTTAATCTTTAAGCATATATTAAGGTAGTATCATCGAGCAGAAACTTTCCTAAAGCTTTATGAAACATCCTGGATTTTTTTTTAGTGGCTTTCTTTCACAATTGTTGATGTCGCCACTTCTACAGCAGACATAGTAGTATTGAAACTTCCAGACTGAAAGCTTGCATCCAATTTTTTAAATGTAAACTCAAAGAATCACTTAGAAATTAAATTATCTTAGAAGCATGTTCAGGATTGAAATAATTCCATAACAGTGATTATGACACAATATTGGAACTCAAGCATTGTAAATTGTACTGTGTGGGGGGTGTTGGGGTGTGGAATTAACATTAAAATAACTTACTATATTACAAAGTAGTTTATACGTTATACAATGCAAGATTATAACCCATTTGATAGATTTCTGTCCCCTCTTTCTGTCTCTCAAGGTTTTTTCTCTTAATATCTCCTGTGGGTATGGGTAGGGGTAGGAGTAGGATTATAAGTATGTTGTCTCCTAATTAGTGTACAATATATTTGACACCTTAGAAGGAATCACTTTTTCCTAAGTCCCACCTGGCTTATATGACATATTTGAATATTTTAAACATTAGGTGAATTATTAATTCTGACTTCATTATACTAAAAGATCTTTGTCTTATTCCTGCTCTGTAATTGACAGTGAGAGAAGCCAAGAGCAATTGCTTTTCCCAAATTCCTCATTTTATTTCCTAAACTACAGAAAAAAAAATGTCAGGGACAATACCATCTTACCTCATCATAATAGGTGAAGTAAGGGATCGAATTCTTGAGAACTTTCAGGGAGGAAGTTGAATTTTGAATAATAATTTTGAATTTTGAACTGAGTTTTATTGACAGAGGGAACAGTGTTAAAAAGGCGCAAATGTGAAGCATTGCTGGGAAAACATGATCTTCTCTGTGTTTAGAAATAGATGAGAGAGACTCCAATGAGAATAAAATGTGGAAAAGGAATGTAGATTTTAATAAGGGTGACAAATTTAGAGGTCAATAAAACATCATTTCCTTTTTGGCGGGGTCACTACACAGGTTGGTGATACAAATGCTATAGATAAAGAATACCTAGATTTCATGAAAGTGTTTGATAAGGTCCTGGGATAACCTGATCTGGATAATATCATTGCCTAGTAGGTTAATAACTGGAAGATCATAACCAAAAAGTGGTGATTCATGGATTGGTTAAACCTAGAGTAAATTCTATTAGAAGGCATGGAGGTCAGACTTTTGAAAGTCTTGGAAAGAAAGCCAAAAGGCAGAATGAAAGAATTAGGATTCAAAAAGCTACTCTACAGGTGGAACAGATGAAGTTTAATGAAATTAAGCAAAGCATGCTACATTTTCCTTGATGTATTCATGTTTTTAAACATTTATGGATCATGTATTATATATTAGGCACTAGGCTAGGTGGTGGGGATACAAAGAAAAACAAGACTCAGTTCCCCAAAGAGCTCACAGTCTCACTAAGGGAAGTAGATAAATAAATTTTGTCAGTACAGTAAGATGAACATTATGATAGAGGTAAACACAGAGTGCTACAGGAAGACAGAGAAAGGACAAGTACATGAGGATGTTTTTCATAGGGATGTGATGTTTCAGTTGAATTTTAAAGAAAATAAACAGGATCTGAAGAAACAGAGACAATATTTTAGGTAGAAAAAAGCTAAAGTCTTTGAAACAGTAAGATATATTTTAAGAACCCCAAGTAATAAGGTCTAACTATAAGAATTTATGGGTATTCAAGAGTAATACAGAAATAAAAGTGGGTTATAAGATCCCTGAAGATGACATCAAGATGTACCTACTTCAGTGCCCTCAGCAACCAATACAGAACCTGGAGCAGAATAGGGCCCCAGGAAATATTTTTGAATGGATAAATTAATGAACAGAATATGTTACAAATAAAGGACCTTAGATGTTAAATTTGAGAGCTTATACACCCAAATAAAAAGAAATCATGATATCAAAAAGATACTTGTACTCTTATGTTTATAGCAGTACTATTCACAATGCAAAGATGTGGAATCAATGTACATATCCATAAACAGATGACTGGAAATGTAATGTACACACACACAAATGTATACATATATATGTTTATATATAAAATATATATACACACACATACACATAAATACCATGGAATACTGCTTAGCCATAAAAAAGAACAAAATAATGTCTTTTGCAGCAACATGGATGGAACTGGAGTCTTAAGTAAAATAATTCAGAAAGAGAAAGTCAGATAATATATATTCTCACTTAAAAGTGGGAGCTAAATAATGTGTACACATGGATATAGAGTGTAGAATAATAGACATTGGAAACTCAGAAGGGTGAGAAGGTGGGAGGATGACGGATGAGAAATTACTTAATGGATATAATGTACACTATTTGGGTGTTGGTTACACTAAAAGTCCAGACTTCAACACTATGCAATACATTCATATAACAAAACTTCACTGTATACCCTAAATTTATACAAAAAAAAGTGATATGATTACATTTGTGTTTTAGAAAACTCACTCTGGCAGCAGTGGGACAAATGCATTACAGAGGAGATAAACTAAAGGCAGAGAGGTTACTGTTATAATTCAATTAATAAACTAGTGCTATAGGAGTTAAAAAGAAATTATTTAGGTAGATAGTGAGGGTAAGAAAGTCCTTGGTAAGGTTTTTCTTTTAATAAAAAGCAGCCCCCAAATCATTTTCTTTTCTAACACAGACAAATCTGTTAAATTGAGCTGCAGACATACACAAACAAGGTGGAAGTTTGCACAGATGAATGGCGGCAATTGTGCCAATAGGAAAAGACTACCTGGAACTAGGCATGATAAAAATGGCGGCTCCATCTTTCTCTTTGCTAGCCATGTGCACAGTAAGGAGCAGACAAGTTGGCACTGGCCAAGTGGAAAGCCCATTTGCATAATAAGATTAGGGTGGGGCAACCAGCCTCCCCCACGTGCTATGTAAATGTCATACCTGGTTGAACCAATCTGTAGGTCCTATAAATCAGAAGCCTGCCTATAAAATCTGCTGCAGTATGCCGCAGACTGGCTTTTCCCTTTCAGACACCTCTCGCTTGCAGGAGAGGGCTGCTCTCCTCTCTCCTTTCTTCTGCCTATCAAACTTTTCTCTCCTTAACCACCTACACGTGTACTGTTTAGCTTGTGCATAAAGGATGCCTTGATGTGTTTGGGGCCCAGTTAAAGTTGAAGACCATGAATCTCTGGTGGTGTCAATCAGCATGACCGCATGCTTTCCTCCAATGGGGTCTAGCAGCTCAGGAATAAGAACAGAGTTTGAATAGTTTGATTTTTTTCAAGATTTTAGTTTGTTCATTGGTGTCAATGGAAAAGAATGGTGGTATAAAAGAATTAGTCCCATTTGTCTGCTCCCATTTTAGCAAAAATTGTTGAATGAATTTTCTATACTCGCTGTCTTCATTTCCTCTCTTTTAATTCTCTCTTAAACCTTCTCCAATAGGCCTTTTGTCCCTACCCACTCACTGAACTGCTCTTGTCAAGGTCACCATATGGTTAAACCCAATAATCAATTTTCATTCCTCAATTTACATAACAAGTTAATACCATTTAATATATTTGTTCAATCCCTCTATTTTGACATACTTTCTTCACGTTGCTCCCAGCCTCTCTCAGAAACCAGGTTCCCCTGCTTTTCCTTCAACTTTGCTAGACACTCTTATTTATGACCCTGACCTCTAAATTTTGCAGTCCTAGGGATCAGTCCTAGAACATCTTCTTTTTTTCTATTTATATCTATTTCTTGGAGAGCTCATCCAGTTGCATGGCTTTAAAAATCATCTATATCCTTATGATTCTCAAATTTGTATCTCTAACCGAAACCTCTTCCCTGAATTCCAGACTTAAATATCCAGTTTACCATTAAACATCTCCACTTGAATATATTATAGGTGTGTTAGAACATTTTTGCATTGCTATAAAAAATAACTGAGGCTGGTAACTTATAAGGAAAAAAGGTTTATTTTAGCTCATGGTTCTGCAGGCTGTACAGGAAGCATGATGCCAGCATCTACTTCTGGTGAAGGCCTCAGGAGGCTTCAAAATCATAGTGGCAGGCAAAGAGGGACCAGCATGTCACACAATGAAAGAAGGAGGAAGAGAAAGAAGAAGAGGTCCCAGACTCGTTTAAACAACCAGATCTCATGTGAACTAACTGAGAACTCACTTATTGCCAAATGGATGGTGCTAAGCCATTCGTGAGGGATCCACCTCCATGATCCAATACCTCCCACCAGGCCTCAGCTCCAACAGTGGGAATCACATTTCAACATGAGATTTGTAGAGGACAAACACCCAAACCATGACATCCTGCCTCTGGCTTCCCAAATCTCATGTCCTTCTCATATTGCAAAATACAATCATGCCTTCTCAATAGGCCTCCAAAGTCTTAACTCATCCGAGCATTAACTCAAATGTCTCGAGTCTAAAGTCTCATCTAAATATTATTTCCTTCCACCTGGGAGCCTGTGAGATAGAAAACAAGTCATTTATTCCCAAGATACAATAGTGGTACAGGCTTAGGGTAAATATTCCCATTCCAAAAAGGAGAAATCAGCCAAGAGAAATGAGAAATAGGCCTCACACAAGTCTGAAACCCAACAGAGAAGTCATTAAATCATAAAGCTCCAAAGTAACATTTTATTCCGTGTCACACATTCAGGGCACATTGGTGCAAGGGCTGGGCTCCCAAGGCATTGGGCAGTTCCACCCCCATGGCTTTGATGGATGCAACCTATGCAGCTGCTATTATGGGTTGGAGTCCAGTGCCTATAGGTTATCCAGGCTAAGGAGGCATGCTGCCATTGGCTATACCATTCTTGGGCCTAGATGGTGGCAGCCCTCTACCCATAGCTCCACTAGGCAGTGCCCTGGTTGGGACACTGTATATGGGCTCAAACACCTTTCCCCTCCACATTGCCCTAGTGGAGGCTCTCTGTGGGGGCTTTGCCCCTGAGACAGGCTTCTGCCTGGGCATGCAGGCTTTCCAATACATCCTCTGAAATGTAGGTGGAAGCTGTCAAGCCTGTTTTAGTCACGCATTCTGTGTACCTGAAGGCTTAACACCACGTGGAAACCACCAAGGCTTATGGCTTGCACCCTCCAGAGTAATGGCTAAACCTATACTTGGGCCCCTTTGAGCCAAGGTTGGAACCAGAGTGGTCAGGGTGTGGGAAGTCGTGTCCTGAGTCTGCACAAAAATGGAGAGACCTTGGTCTTGCCCCTGAAACAATTATTTCCTCCTAGGCCTCTGAGTGGGTAATGGGAGGGGTTGTCCCAAAGATTTCTGAAATGGCTTTGAGGTCTTTTTCCCATTTTCCCGGATATTAGTATTTGGCTCCCTTTTAGTCATACTAATCTTTCCAGCAAGTGGTTGCTCCACAGGATGCTTGAATTCTTTCCCTACCACAGGGCCAAGCTGTAAATCTTTCAAGCTTTTATGCTCTGCTTATCTTTTAAATATAAGTTCCAAATTTAAATCATTATTTACTCTCACATCTTATCTAGGTTGCTAGAATCATCCAGGCCACATCTTGAATGCTTTGCTGCTTAGAAATTTCTTCTGCCAGATACCCTAGGTCATCACTCTTAAGTTCAAACTTCCCAGGCCCCTATGATACAAACACAATGAAGCCAAGTTCTTTGATAGGGCATAACAAAAGTGACCTTTACTCCCATTCCTAAAAACTTCCTGATTTCCACCTATGACCTCCTTAGTCTGGCCTTCACTGTCCATATCTCTATTAGCATTTTGGTCACAACCACTTAACCAGTCTCTAAGAAGTTCCTTACTTTCTCTCATCTTCCTGTATTCTTCTGTGAACTGTAAACTCCTCCAGTCTCTGCACATTACCCAGTTCCAAAGCTGCTTCTACATTTTCAGGTAACTTTATAGCCATGCTTCACTCCTTGGTATGAATTTTCTGTGTTAGGCAACTTTGTGTTGCTATAAAGAAATACGTGAGCCTGGGTAATTTATAAGAAAAAAAAAGGTTTATTTTGGCTCATGGTTCTGCAAGCTATCTGGAAAGCATGGTGCCAGCATATGATTCTGGTGAGGGCCTCAGGAAGGTTTCAACTATGGCAGAAGATGAAGGAGAACTAGCATTTTACATGGCAAGAGAGGGAGCAAGACAGAGAGGGGTAAGGTCTCAGACTCTTTTAAGCAACCAGATCTCATGTGAATTGAGTGAGAATTCACTTGTCACTAAGTGGATAGTGCTAAGCCATTCATGAGGGATCCACCCCATGATCCAATCACTTCCTACCAATCCCCACCTCCAATACTAGTAATCACATATCAACATGAGATTTGGAGGGGACAAAACACCAGTAACAGACAAACAACCAAATCATGAATAAACTCCCATTCACAATAGCTTCAAAGAGAATAAAATACCTAGGAATCCAACTTACAAGGGATGTAAAAGACTTCTTCAAGGAGAACTACAAACCACTACTCAGTGAAATAAAAGAGGACAAAAACAAATGGAAGAACATACCATGCTCATGGATAGGAAGAATCAATATTGTGAAAATGACCAAACTGCCCAAGGTAATTTATAGATTCAATGCCATCCCCATTAAGCTACAAATGACTTTCTTCACAGAATTGGAAAAAACTGCTTTAAAGTTCGTATGGAACCAAAAAAGAGCCCACATTGCCAAGACAATCTTAAGCAAAAAGACAAAGCTGGAGGCATCATGCTACCTGATTTCAAACTATACTACAAGGCTACAGTAACCAAAACAGCATGATACTGGTACCAAAACAGAGATATAGACCAATGGAACAGAACAGAGCCCTCAGAAATAATACCACACATCTACAACCATCTGATCTTTGACAAACCTGAGAAAAACAAGAAATGGGGAAAAGATTCCCTATTTAATAAATGGTGCTGGGAAAATGGGCTAGCCATAAGTGGAAGGCTGAAACTGGATCCTTTCCTTACTCCTTATATGAAAATTAATTCAAGATGGATTAGAGACTTAAATGTTAGGTCTAAAAGCATAAAATCCCTAGAAGAAAACCTAGTGAATACCATTCAGGACATAGGCATGAGCAAGGACTTCATGTCTAAAACACCAAAAGCAATGGCAACAAAAGCCAAAATTGACAAATGGGATCTAATTAAACTAAAGAGTTTCTGCACAGTGGAAGAAACTGCCATCGAAGTGAACAGACAACCTACAGAATGGGAGAAAGTTTTTGCAATCTATTCATCGGACAAAGGGCTAATATCAAGAACCTATAAAGAACTCAAATTCAGGAGAAAAAAACAAACAACCCCATCAAAAAGTGGGCAAAGGATATGAACAGACACTTCTCAAAAGAAGACATTCATACAGCCAACAGACACACGAAAAAATGCTCATCATCACTTGCCATCAGAGAAATGCAAATCAAAACCACAATGAGATACCATCTCACACCAGTTAGAATGGCGATCATTAAAAAATCAGGGAACAACAGGTGCTGGAGAGGATGTGGAGAAATAGGAACATTTTTACACTGTTGGTGGGACTGTAAACTAGTTCAACCATTGTGGAAAACAGTGTGGCGATTTCTCAAGGATCTAGAACTAGAAATACCATTTGACCCAGCCATCCCATTCCTGGGGATATAGCCAAAGGATTATAAGTCATGCTGCTATAAAGACACATGCACACATATGTTCATTGCGGCACTATTCACAATAGCAAAGACTTGGAATCAACCCAAATGTCCATAGTGACAGACTGGATTAAGAAAATGTGACACATATACACCATGGAATACTGTGCAGTCATAAAAAAGGATGAGTTCGTGTGCTTTGTAGGGACATGGATGCAGCTGGAAACCATCATTCTCTGCAAACTATCACAAGAACAGAAAACCAAATACCGCGTGTTCTCACTCACAGGGGGGAACTGAACAATGAGATCACTTGGACACAGGAAGGGGAACATCACATACCGGGTCCTATTGTGGGGGGGGGGGGGGGGGGATAGCATTAGGAGATATACGTAACGTAAATGACGAGTTATTGGGTGCAGCACACCAACATGGCACATGTATACATATGTAACAAACCTGCATGTTGTGCACATGTACCCTAGAACTTAAAGTATAATAATAAAAATAAAATAAAATAAAATCAAAATAAAATAAAAGATTTGGAGGGGACAAACATCCAAACTATGTAATTATTTTAAAATTAACGTGTTCTAAAACAGCTCCAGAGGCTCTTAACACTTTTACCTTCCCTCAAATTCTTGCTCCATCAACAGTCTTTTGCATCTCAGTTAATGGCAATGCTCTTATTCCTGTTCCAGACCAAAACCTATTTATAGTTCTTGACTACTTTTTCCCACTACCTAAATTTATATTCTCTGTCTCCCTCCCTTCCTTTCTCCCTCATACATTCTCTTTATGCTCAAGTCTCTAGGTTTCTGTCACATATATTATGTCTCTAATACCCTCTCCTACTATTCTCCTTCTTACTTACTACACTCCAGCTAAAATGTTCCTATTTCAGTACCTTTAAACTTTCTCTTCCCTCTGGCTGGAACACTCTTCTCACAGACAAGCTCATGGATTGCTCCCTCATAGTGTTTCCATATAGCAATTCCTTCTCTTGATGTCTCAGGATATTTTTATGTTTTTTCAAAATTCTTAATTCTGAGAAAAATTAGTCAAGAAGTTGAGAAGGGTGAGAAAATAGTTAATTCCCCTGTGACAATTAAAGCTTACTGAAATATAGAGATAAAACTGGTAGAGAGAAACACACTGATATCAAGGCAAAAGCAACAAATGCTGATGTTTGGAGTTGAAAGTTAATGCTGACATTTCCCAGTACAGGACAAGAGCACATAAGAAAAAAAAAGCCACAATCTAATCGGTCGGTCTTGCTTATGACTATTGTCATAATTGTGTTTGTGGCCCTGTCTACAGCAAATGGTTAGTCATTCCAGCAAATAAAATAAATAT
The DNA here is from genome assembly GCF_003255815.1 of Theropithecus gelada. Taxonomy (NCBI): domain Eukaryota; kingdom Metazoa; phylum Chordata; class Mammalia; order Primates; family Cercopithecidae; genus Theropithecus; species Theropithecus gelada. Next base: position 68,395,113 of record NC_037689.1, on the reverse strand, counting down.
TAATAAGTTTAAATGTGCACATATCCTATTGGTGGAATTCCAATAAATAACTAGTCTTACAAGCAACGTAAGTTTATAACTAGCAATTTCAACGTGTGATTCTGTGTGGTGCTATTAAACTTGCTAGGTGGACCTGAATGCCATGCCATTCAACTATTACCTAATAATCTTCACTGGCATTTTCCAGTATTGGAGTATTTGCCATAGAGTATAGGTGTTTTGGTAAATACTTCAGCAGAAGAGATACAGGGAGAAGAAACTTGACTAAAATCTGAAAGAGCAAAAATAATGTTGATCTCAAAGGCAAAACCAAAATCAGGCAAACAGACAAAATACATTGGTCATTGAAAAAGGAAATGAGTTTATATGAATCAACATGTATCTAATGCCTACTTGAAGATCTTTTTAGATGCACTCTTAAAAATTTGACCAATATCAAAGCATGACACTTTTCTATTTCTAGAATATTTGTCTTAAAACAAAAATCAAGATAGAGTAGTTAATGTAATCTATGTTTGTAATTTATTTTTAAAAATGCTATCTTTAAAGTACTAAATATTTGGGTCATCATTTTTCAAGTTTTTAAATAATTTTTATTTGACATTTTTTGTGTCAATGGTTCCTTCTTTTAATATTACCAACTATCTATTTGAAATATATAAACTTTTCACAATATATTGGTTCATAATAATAATAATAACCCACATATTACAATTACATTTGTTTTTATTTTGCAGAAAGGCTCTGAAATGTTTAGTATCAGAGAAAAATGATTTATTGTACTTTATTATGGTAATTCATAATTAAATTCATAATTCTTAATTAAAAGCACACACAAGAGATGGGCGGAGCAAGATGGCCAAATAGGAACAGCTCCAGTCTCCAACTCCCAGCACGAGCAACACAGAAGACCGGTGATTTCTGCAGTTTCAACTGAGGTACTGGGTTCATCTCACTAGGGAGTGCCGGACAATCGGTGCTGGTCAGCTGCTGCAGCCCGACCAGTGAGAGCTGAAGCAGGGCAAGGCATCGCCTCACCTGGGAAGCGCAAGGGGAAAGGGAATCCCTTTTCCTAGCCAGGGGAACTGAGACACACAACACCTGGAAAATCGGGTAACTCCCACCCCAATACTGTGCTTTAAGCAAACAGGCACACCAGGAGATTATATCCCACACCTGGCCAGGAGGGTCCCACGCCCACGGAGCCTCCCTCATTGCTAGCACAGCAGTCTGCGATCTTGCGGCAAGGCAGCAGTGAGGCTGGAGGAGGGGCGCCCGCCATTGCTGAGGCTTAAGTAGGTAAACAAAGCCGCTGGAGAGCTCGAACAGGGTGGAGCTCACAGCAGCTCAAGGAAACCTGCCTGTCTCTGTAGACTCCACCTCTGGGGACAGGGCACAGTAAACAACAGCAAAAGCAGCAGAAACCTATGCAGATGCAAATGACTCTGTCTGACAACTTCGAAGAGAGCAGTGGATCTCCCAACACAGAGGTTGAGATCTGAGAAGGGACAGACTGCCTGCTCAAGTGGGTCCCTAACCCCTGAGTAGCCTAACTGGGAGACATCTCCCACTAGGGGCAGTCTGACACCCCACACCTCACAGGGTGGAGTACACCCCTGAGAGGAAGCCTCCAAAGCAAGAATCAGACAGGTACAGTCGCTGTTCAGCAATATTCTATCTTCTGCAGCATCTGCTGCTGACACCCAGGCAAACAGGGTCTGGAGTGGACCTCAAGCAATCTCCAACAGACCTGCAGCTGAGGGTCCTGACTGTTAGAAGGAAAACTATCAAACGGGAAGGACACCTACACCAAAACCCCATCAGTACATCACCATCAACATCAAAGACCAGAGGCAGATAAAACCACAAAGATGGGGGAAAAGCAGGGCAGAAAAGCTGGAAATTCAAAAAATAAGAGCACATCTCCCCCGGCAAAGGAGCGCAGCTCATCGCCAGCAACGGATCAAAGCTTAACGGAGAATGACTTTGACGAGTTGGGAGAAGAAGGCTTCAGTACATCAAACTTTTCAGACCTAAAGGAGGAATTACGTACCCAGCGCAAAGAAACTAAAAATCTTGAAAAAAAAGTGGAAGAATTGATGGCTAGAGTAATTAATGCAGAGAAGGTCATACATGAAATGAAAGAGATGAAAACCATGACACAAGAAATACGTGACAAATGCACAAGCTTCAGTAACTGACTCGATTAACTGGAAGAAAGAGTATCAGCGATTGAGGATCAAATGAACGAAATGAAGCGAGAAGAGAAACCAAAAGAAAAAAGAAGAAAAAGAAACGAACAAAGCCTGCAAGAAGTATGGGATTATGTAAAAAGACCAAATCTACATGTGATTGGGGTGCCTGAAAGTGAGGGGGAAAATGGAACCAAGTTGGAAAACACTCTTCAGGATATCATCCAGGAGAACTTCCCCAACCTAGTAGGGCAGGCCAACATTCAAATCCAGGAAATACAGAGAATGCCACAAAGATACTCCTCGAGAAGAGCAACTCCAAGACACATAATTGCCAGATTCACCAAAGTTGAAATGAAGGAAAAAATCTTAAGGGCAGCCAGAGAGAAAGGTCGGGTTACCCACAAAGGGAAGCCCATCAGACTCACAGCAGATCTCTTGGCAGAAACTCTACAAGCCAGAAGAGAGTGGGGGCCAATATTCAACATTCTTAAAGAAAAGAATTTTCAACCCAGAATTTCATATCCAGCCAAACTAAGTTTCATAAGTGAAGGAGAAATAAAATCCTTTACAGATAAGCAAATGCTTAGAGATTTTGTCACCACTAGGCCTGCCTTACAAGAGACCCTGAAGGAAGCATTAAACATGGAAAGGAACAACCGGTACCAGCCATTGCAAAACCATGCCAAAATGTAAAGACCATTGAGGCTAGGAAGAAACTGCATCAACTAACGAGCAAAATAACCAGTTAATATCATAATGGCAGAATCAAGTTCACACATAACAATATTAACCTTAAATGTAAATGGACTAAATGCTCCAATTAAAAGACACAGACTGGCAAACTGGATAAAGAGTCAAGACCCATCAGTCTGCTGTATTCAGGAGACCCATCTCACATGCAGAGACATACATAGGCTCAAAATAAAGGGATGGAGGAAGATTTACCAAGCAAATGGAGAACAAAAAAAAGCAGGGGTTGCAATCCTAGTCTCTGATAAAACAGACTTTAAACCATCAAAGATCAAAAGAGACAAAGAAGGCCATTACATAATGGTAAAAGGATCAATTTAACAGGAAGAGCTAACTATTCTAAATATATATGCACCCAATACAGGAGCACCCAGATTCATAAAGCAAGTCCTTAGAGACTTACAAAGAGACTTAGACTCCCATACAATAATAATGGGAGACTTCAACACTCCACTGTCAACATTAGACAGATCAACGAGACAGAAAGTTAACAAGGATATCCAGGAATTGAACTCATCTCTGCAGCAAGCAGATCTAATAGACATCTATAGAACTCTCCACCCCAAATCAACAGAATATACATTCTTCTCACCACCACATCGCACTTATTCCAAAATTGACCACATATTGGAAGTAAAGCACTCCTCAGCAAATGTACAAGAACAGAAATTATAACAAACTGTCTCTCAGACCACAGTGCAATCAAACTAGAACTGAAGACTAAGAAACTCAATCAAAACTGCTCAACTACATGGAAACTGAACAACCTGCTCCTGAATGACTACTGGGTACATCACGAAATGAAGGCAGAAATAAACATGTTCTTTGAAACCAATGAGAACAAAGATACAACATACCAGAATCTCTGGGACACATTTAAAGCAGTGTGTAGAGGCAAATTTATAGCACTAAATGCCCACAAGAGAAAGCAGGAAAGATCTAAAATTGACACTCTAACATCACAAGTAAAAGAACTAGAGAAGCAAGAGCAAACTCATTCAAAAGCTAGCAGAAGGCAAGAAATAACTAAGATCAGGGCAGAACTGAAGGAGATAGAGACACAAAAAACCCTCCAAAAAATCAATGAATCCAGGAGTTGGTTTTTTGAAAAGATCAACAAAATTGACAGACCACTAGCAAGACTAATAAAGAAGAAAAGAGAGAAGAATCAAATAGACGCAATAAAAAATGATAAACAGGATATCACCACCGACCCCACAGAAATACAAACTACCATCAGAGAATACTATAAACACCTCTACGCAAATAAACTAGAAAATCTAAAAGAAATGGATAATTTCCTGGACACTTACACTCTTCCAAGACTAAACCAGGAAGAAGTTGAATCCCTGAATAGACCAATAGCAGGCTCTGAAATTGAGGCAATAATTAATAGCCTACCAACCAAAAAAAGTCCAGGACCAGATGGATTCACAGCTGAATTCTACCAGAGGTACAAGGAGGAGCTGGTGCCATTCCTTCTGAAACTATTCCAATCAATAGAAAAAGAGGGAATCCTCCCTAACTCATTTTATGAGGCCAACATCATCCTGATACCAAAGCCTGGCAGAGACACAACAAAAAAAGAGAATTTTAGACAAATATCCCTGATGAACATCGATGCAAAAATCCTCAATAAAATACTGGCAAACCAGATTCAGCAGCACATCAAAAAGCTTATCCACCATGATCAAGTGGGCTTCATCCCTGGGATGCAAGGCTGGTTCAACATTCGCAAATCAATAAACATAATCCAGCATATAAACAGAACCAAAGGCAAGAACCACATGATTATCTCAATAGATGCAGAAAAGGCTTTTGACAAAATTCAACAGCCCTTCATGCTAAAAACGCTCAATAAATTCGGTATTGATGGAAAGTACCTCAAAATAATAAGAGCTATTTATGACAAACCCACAGCCAATATCATACTGAATGGGCAAAAACTGGAAAAATTCCCTTTGAAAACTGGCACAAGACAGGGATGCCCTCTCTCACCACTCCTATTCAACATAGTGTTGGAAGTTCTGGCTAGGGCAATCAGGCAAGAGAAAGAAATCAAGGGTATTCAGTTAGGAAAAGAAGAAGTCAAATTGTCCCTCTTTGCAGATGACATGATTGTATATTTAGAAAACCCCATTGTCTCAGCCCAAAATCTCCTTAAGCTGATAAGCAACTTCAGCAAAGTCTCAGGATACAAAATTAATGTGCAAAAATCACAAGCATTCTTATACACCAGTAACAGACAAACACAGAGCCAAATCATGAATGAACTTCCATTCACAATTGCTTCAAAGAGAATCAAATACCTAGGAATCCAACTTACAAGGGATGTAAAGGACCTCTTCAAGGAGAACTACAAACCACTGCTCAGTGAAATAAAAGAGGACACAAACAAATGGAAGAACATACCATGCTCATGGATAGGAAGAATCAATATCGTGAAAATGGCCATACTGCCCAAGGTTATTTATAGATTCAATGCCATCCCCATCAAGCTACCAATGAGTTTCTTCACAGAATTGGAAAAAACTGCTTTAAACTTCATATGGAACCAAAAAAGAGCCCGCATCTCCAAGACAATCCTAAGTCAAAAGAACAAAGCTGAAGACATCACGCTACCTGACTTCAAACTATACTACAAGACTACAGTAACCAAAACAGCATGGTACTGGTACCAAAACAGAGATATAGACCAATGGAACAGAACAGAGTCCTCAGAAATAATACCACACATCTACAGCCATCTGATCTTTGACAAACCTGAGAGAAACAAGAAATGGGGAAAGGATTCCCTATTTAATAAATGGTGCTGGGAAAATTGGCTAGTCATAAGTAGAAAGCTGAAACTGGATCCTTTCCTTACTCCTTTTACGAAAATTAATTCAAGATGGATTAGAGACTTAAATGTTAGACCTAATACCATAAAAATCCTAGAGGAAAACCTAGGTAGTACCATTCAGGACATAGGCATGGGCAAAGACTTCATGTCTAAAACACCAAAAGCAACGGCAGCAAAAGCCAAAATTGACAAATGGGATCTCATTAAACTAAAGAGCTTCTGCACAGCAAAAGAAACTACCATCATCGGAGTGAACAGGCAACCTACAGAATGGGAGAAAATTTTTGCAATCTACTCATCTGACAAAGGGCTAATATCCAGAACCTACAAAGAACTCAAACACATTTACAAGAATAAAACAAACAACCCCATCCAAAAGTGGGCAAAGGATATGAACAGACATTTCTCAAAAGAAGACATTCATACAGCCAACAGACACATGAAAAAACGCTCATCATCACTTGCCATCAGAGAAATGCAAATCAAAACCACAATGAGATACCATCTCACACCAGTTAGAATGGCGATCATTAAAAAGTCAGGAAACAACAGGTGCTGGAGAGGATGTGGAGAAATAGGAACACTTTTACACTGTTGGTGGGATTGTAAACTAGTTCAACCATTATGGAAAACAATATGGTGATTCCTCAAGGATCTAGAACTAGATGTACCATATGACCCAGCCATCCCATTACTGGGTATATGCCCAAAGGATTATAAATCATGCTGCTCTAAAGACACATGCACACGTATGTTTATTGCGGCACTATTCACAATAGCAAAGACTTGGAATCAACCCAAATGTCCATCAGTGACAGACTGGATTAAGAAAATGTGGCACATATACACCATGGAATACTATGCAGCCATAAAAAAGGATGAGTTTGTGTCCTTTGTAGGGACATGGATGCAGCTGGAAACCATCATTCTCAGCAAACTATCACAAGAACAGAAAACCAAACACCGCATGTTCTCACTCATAGGTGGGAACTGAACAATGAGATCACTTGGACTCGGGAAGGGGAACATCACACACCGGGGCCTATCATGGGGAGGGGGGAGGGTGGAGGGATTGCATTGGGAGTTCTACCTGATGTAAATGACGAGTTGATGGGTGCTGACGAGTTGATGGGTGCAGCACAGCAACATGGCACAAGTATACATATGTAACAAACCTGCACATTATGCACATGTACCCTCGAACTTAAAGTATAATAATAATAATAAATAAATAAATAAGTTTTTAAAAAAACACACACACACAAGAAAAGTGTTATGAAAAATACTATCTTATGATTTTTTGAATTTCTGAGAATCCCCAGGAATTCCAATTTATTCATCCGTACTCTAAAGACTAATATATATCAGAAATTTTAAATCACTACTCTCTTACTTCCTTTAAGTCATCCTTAAACGTCACCTTATCAAAAATCTCTTTTAAGACACATTCACCCAATACCGGCACTTCATATACCTCTGTCTCTGCTTAGTTTTCTCCACAGCACTTAGCATTTCCTGATACATTGTCATTTGTTTCTGTTACAATTGTTTGGTTCTTTTCATAAGAATGCAAGCTCTATGAAGGTGTGGATTTTTACCTTCACTGTTATGTACAAACAGTGCTTACCATATAATATTTGTTTAATGAATAAATAATAGATTATTGGATTTAGACCAGATAGAGAAGGAAGTGAATGTGTAAGTGAGCTGATCAATAGTGACCAACGTCCAGGGAAAGGGGGTCCCAGTAGAAGCTTAGATGAGGTGGTAATAAATGAATGAGATGACTCAAAGAATAAAAAATCATAGTCTGAACATGGAGTACTGGAGCTTAAATTTCCAGAGATGAATTTTCAAGATTTAAGGCACAGTAATATAAATATAAGACTTTGAAAATGAAGATCTTTGGTGTTGAGGTGATCAAGGGTACTGTTAAAGCTAAATTGTTAATTGGAATAATTACATAAATATTGAGTTTGTGCTGGATGATGTCAAGAAAAGATGTGGAGAGAGATTTGATGATCCCAAGTACTAATGTCCTCAGTGAACGTTGAAATTGCCCTGGAAGTCTAAGTAAGACAGTAATGAGGAGAGATTGGAGGTAGCATAATTAGATAACATGATCTTCAGAGGGAGTTTTTTTAATATGGAAAGTAGAGAAACAACAATAGTTTAAAAATGGTGATTTGTTTAATTTCTACCATGTGTGCAAAGTAAGGTACTAGATGTTTTATATCCATTATGTCATAAAAGCCTTAAAATAACCTGTAATGGTATCCAAGACTTTCTTCTAGACTGCTGAATAGCTACAGCTTTCTTAAGTACTGACTAGCTGCTTGGGTGGAAATATGGTCAGGAATATGGAGGAAGTAGTGGGAATGAAATCCATAGTTATTGCAGTAGGAGGTCATCTGGGTGGAGAAATACAGGCAAGTCTTAGCCATGAATTTTTCTGCAGTTAGATTAAATAGACAACAGGAGTGTTTTCAGCAGGAAATGGCACATAGGGAGTATTTCTCAAGTATACAGTCTGAGCATAGGTCTGTGGGTGATCAGTGGACTTTATGTGTACTTGGACTTTAGGAACTTATATCATGTCCTCCAAAACTAGAATACAAATGGTGGCAATGTATTGAGAAGTAGGATGGTGGTGGCTGATGAAGACCAGGAGTCAGTGTAGGGGATGAAGTTTGCCTTTTGTATAAAGGCATCAACCACCCTTAATGGAGAGTTCTGTATACAAGTATGTGGGGAAAATGGGTGCGTTGATGAGGCCAAGCTTATAAGTCAGGCATCAAATCTAGATCCACAATATGTTCCCAAAACACTGAGAGTCCAGTAGATGAAGAAGCCAATCTTTTTCTGCAAATAGTCTCCTATTGGAAAGTATCTTGTTTGATGTAGGGTGTTAGGGATTGAATTGTGTCCCCCAAAAAGATATCTTGAAATCCTAACCCCCAGTAACTCAGAGTGTGATCTTTTTGGAAAATAAGGTGATTGCAAATGTAATTAGTTAAGATAAGGTAATACTGGAGTATGCCAGGCCCTTAACACAGTATGATTGGTGTCCTTATTAGAAGAGAAGACACAGAGAAAGGTACATATGGAGAATGTCATGTGATGACAGAGAATGGAGTGATGCAGCTGCAAGTCAAGAAACACAGATGATTGATCCTATCACCAGAAGATAGGAAGAGGCAAAAAGGAGTTCTATCTGGAGTCTCAAAGGGAGCATATCCCTGTAGTCCCTTTAATTTTGAACATTTACCCTGCAGAATTGTAATAGAATAGTTTTGTTGTTTTAAGCTACCCAGTTTGTGGTACTTTGTTATAGCTGCTCTAGGAAACTATTAATAGAGGTTGAGTATCTCTTATCCAAAATGCTTCTGACCAGAAATGTTTAGAATTTCAATTTTTTTTTTTTTTGGATATTGGAATAATTTCTGTTACACTGGTTGAGCATTACTAATCCAAATATCTGAAATCCAAAATGTTCCAATGAGCATTTCCTTTGAGCATCATGTTGGTGCTCCAAAAATTCCAGATTTTGCAGCATTTCAGATTTCAGATTTTTGAATTAGAAATACCTAATTTGTACATAGAGTCATCAAAAGTCCCCATGGATTATATTCAATTCGTTGAATGCAGTGCAGTGTCCAAAGGCAGTAGCTGCACTTCCTAGTGGATGTACTCAGCTGCAGATCTGGCTAGCTTGGACACAAAGTAACCTGTTAACATCCAGCACATGTCTTCTCAGTGCTGACCTCTGGTGATTGAATCTCAGCTACGTAGTCTTACACAGATTTATTGGTCTCCTGCCCAGGTTACATGGTGGGGTTGGATGACTGTAAAGATCTTAGGGCCTGATAGCTGAGTGCGGTGGCTCACGCCTGTAATCCCAGCACTTTGGGAGGCCGAGGCTAGCAGATCACGAGGTCAGGAAATCGAGACCATCCTGGCTAACACGGTGAAACCCCATCTCTACTAAAAATACAAAAAGTTAGCCAGACATGGAGGCGAGTGCCTGTAGTCCCAGCTACTCTGGAGGCTGAGGCGGGAGAATGGCGTGAACTCCGGAGGCGGAGCTGGCAGTGAGCCAAGATCGCGCCACTGCACTCCAGCCTGGGCGACAGAGCGAAACTCGTCTCAATCAATCAATCAATCAATCAACCAATAAAAGATCTTAGGGCCTGATGACTTTAAAAACTGGGGCCATCTCTACCGTTCCTGATACTCTTGTTTCTCTTTCACTTCACACTCAAGCTTCATGAAATAATAATTGTATGCACAATTTTTACTTCTCCAAACCTCTACATCTGACTGTGGTCTTTTTTTTTTTTTTTTCCTCAATGGCCGAGGTACCTTGGACCTCCCTTGTCTTCCTGCTGGCTCTTGTATCTTGTAGTCCAATGTCCCAATTCCTTTAAAAACCTACTCTACTAGAGTAATTATAAATGATCTCAAGTTAAGGTTTGATTTACTGAAAAAGACTTCATGTATATGTTAGCAAGCATGTTTTATCAGGATTTAACAATGTTTCAAACCACAGGTCTCTTGGATATGTTACCCCCAAATCCTGCTTCCTTGTTGGCTACTAATGTGTAAAGCTGACCTGTGTTCACATAGCATGACTAGAGCTTCTAATACTAGAATACAAGTAAAGGGTAGAAACACTGAAAGAGAATCAGAAAACTTGTATTTGACATAAAACACAACCACAGTCAAGTTTCATACACCGACTCGTTATTATGGATATATTGTCTTTCAGTAGCAGTCATGGGCAAACCTTTATGTGTAACTTTGCTCATCTCAGTAAGGCTCAGCAATACCATTTTGATAAAACAACCTACTTTCACCGGATATGATTAATCACAATGTCATCTTTACCTTTCAAAAAGCTACAGAATGTGAGAGCCTGTAGTGAAATTACAGATCACCTAGTTCTGCTCTCTTATTTTACATATGTGGAAGCTGAGGCCCAGAGAGAAGAATTGGCTTGTACAGGGCTACACAGTTAACATAAGACTTAAAAACCATCTCTGGACTCCCGGACTTGATATTCTTCTACTTTGCCACACTGCTAGGGGCTATCATCTAAAACCAAGCCTAATGAGATGAATATTTATTTTCCCATTTTCATTGAGTTTTTCCTCTGTGATCCTCTAAGAAAATTATTTATCAGATTTTAGCTGCATAACGTTTGACAGTACATAAAATTATGTAGACTTCACTTAGCCTTATAACCAGGTTATAACCTGGTTATAACCAGTCTTGAAATGACTATAGAAAACAAAAAGGTAAATACTGGCTATTTTCTTTCACAATGGCTCGGTTGATCCCACTGCCCAAAGATGAAGTCATGAGGAACTATAGAAAATCTGCATGCTTTTTGACAAGTGATTACTCAGAGTGTAGTCTGTAAGAAAAGACACTGGGGAGGGCAAAACTTACACCTTGAAACTCATCACTAACCGGAAGCCCCTGACTAGCCAGACGTGACTAAATAGAGAGGTTGTTCAAGACCAGACATTTCCAGGAGATGGCAGTATAAGGAAGGTCTGAATTCAAAGGGAATTGAAAATTAGATTTAAAAATGCAGTGTTTCATTGCATAAGACTAGTTTTAAGACAGAACCATGCAACTAAAACTTGTATAAAAACAACAGGCACTGATGTGACAAATTAACATAAGTCACCACTGTGAGATTTACTAGGCAATGGCTCTATGGCATTTTAAAAGAAATAGTGATACAAAATACACCCTGTAAACTTTGTTGTAAACACTTCTAAGAAGTCAATAGTGTGTGGTTAAATTAACAGTGAGATGATTTACATTTTCAGAGGAAGGCTCTAAAGTTATTATATGTGAGCAAGCGTGCACAGAGTTCATAATGACATCCAACATTTTTTTCTTTGCAGTATTTCTAAAAATAATTCCAGTTGTATTTTAGATTCAGAGGATACATGTGAAGGTTGCTACATTGGTATATTGTGTAATGCTGAGGTTTGGGATACTAATGATTCCATCACCCAGAGAGTGAGCACAGACCCAACAGTTAATTTTTTTACCCTTGCCCCCCTCTTTATTTCCCCCTCTATTAGTTCCTAGTGTCTATTGTTGCCATCATTATGTCCATGAGTAACTAACATTTAGCTCCCACTTATAAGTGGGAACGTGTGGTATTTAGATTTCTTTTCCCCTGTTAATTAGCTTGGGATAATGGCCTTCAGGTGCATCCATATTGCTGCAAAGGACATGGTTTTGTTCTTTTTATGGCTGCATAGTATTCCATGGTAATATGTACCACATTTTCTTTACTCAATCCAGTGTTGATGGGCCCCTAGGTTAATTCCATGTATTTGCTATTGTGAATAGTGCTGCAATGAACACACCAGTTTATGTGCCTTTTTGGTAGAATGATTTCTTTTCCTTTGGGCATATATGTAGTAATGGGATTGTTGGGTCAAATGGTAGTTCTACTATAAGTTCTTTGAGAAATTTCTAAACTGCTTTCCACACTGGCTGAACTAATTCACCTTCCAACCAACAGTGCATAAGCATTCCATTATCTTTGCATCCCCATCAACATCTTTTTTTTTTTTTTTTTTTTTTTTTTTTGTCTTTTTCTTTTACTATTTAATAGTAGCCATTCTGACAGGTGTGAGATGGTATTTCATTGTGGCTTTGATTTGCATTTCTCTGATGATTAGTAATGTTAAAGCATTGTTTTCATGTGGTTTTTGGCCACTTGTATATCTTCTTCAGAGAAGTGTCTATTCATCTTTTGCCCATTTTTAATGAGGTTATTGGGGTTTTTTGATTGTTGACTTGTTTAAGTTCCTTATAGATTCTGGATATTAGACCTCTGTCAGATGCGTAGTTTAAAAATGTTTTCTCCCATTATGTAGGTTTTCTGTTTATTCTGTTGATTGTTTCTTTTGCTGTGAGAAACTCTTTAATTTAATTAGGTCTCACTTGCCAATTTTTGTTTTTCTTGCAATTGCTTTTGAGTACTTAGTTATAAATTCTTCCCCAAGGCCAATGTCCAGAACGGTGTCTCCTAGATTTTCATCTAGAATTGTTATAGTTTGAGGTCTTACATTTAAATAATTAATCCATATTGAGTTAATTTTTGTACATGGTGAAAGATAAGGATCCAGTTTTATTCTTCTGCATATGACTAGCTATCTATCCCAGCACCATTTATTAAATAGAGAGTCCTTTCCCCATGGCTTACTTTTTCCCAACTTTGTCTCCAATCATGTGGCTATAGGTGTTCAGCTTTATTTCTGGGTTCTCTATTCTGTTTCATTGGTCTACGTGTCTGTTTTAATAGCAGGATCATGCTGAGTTAGTTACTATGGCCTTATAGTATAGTTTGAAGTCATATAATGTGGTACCTCTGGCTTTGTTCTTTTTGCTGGGAATTGCTTTGGCTTTTCAGGCTCTTTTTTGGTTCCACATGAATTATAGCCAAGGTTTTTCTGATTCTGTGAAAATGTTGTTGGTGGTTTGATAAAAATAGCATTAAATCTGTAGGTTGCTTTGGGCAATGTTGTTATTTTAATAATATTGATTCTTCATATCCATGATCATGGAATGCTTTTCTATTTGGTCCATCTATAATTTTCTTCAGCAGTTTTCTTTGGTTCAGCTTGTACAGTCCTTTCAATTCCTTGGTTAGATGTATTCCTAGGTTTTTTTGGGTTTGTTTTTTTTTTTTTTTTTTTTTTTTTTGTGGCTACTGTAAATGGGATTGCTTTCATTGTTATCGATTTCAGTCTCGGTTTGAATGTTGTTGGTGTATAAAAATACTACTGATTTGTGTACATTGATTTTGTGTTCCAAAACTTTACACAGGTCATTTATCTGTTCCATTAGTTCCAGGAGTCTTCTGGCGCAGCCATTAGGGCGTTTTAGGCATAGAATGAGATCTTTAGTGAAGAGATATTAGATTTCTTCTTTTTTTTTTTCCCAGTTAGGATGCTTTCATTTTTTCTCTTCAGATGCCTGTAGGCTTTCACCATATTAGCATTTATTGTTTTTTTCTGTCCTTATTATATATGGTTGGTTTGTTCTTTTCTTTCTTTTTTTATCTTCTAAATTTAGGTGTCAGGGTTACATGTGCAGGTTTGTTATGTAGGCAGACATGTATCATGATTTTTTTTTTGTACAGATTATTTCATCACCCAGGTATTATGACTAGTACCCATTACTTATTTTTTCCTGATCCTCTCTCTCCTCCTACGTTCCACCCTCTGATAGGACCCACTGTGTGTTGTTGTCCTCTATGTGTTCTCATCATTTAGCTCCCACTTGTAAGTGAGAACATGCGGTATTTGGTTTTCTGTTGCTGCGGTAGTTTGTGAAAGATAATGGCCTCCAGCTTCATCCATGTCCCTGAAAAGGACGTGATTTCATTCTTTTTTATATCTGCATACTATCCCATGGTGTATATACCCCATAATTTCTTTATCCAGTCTATTACTGGTGGATATTTAGGTTGATTCCATGTCTTTGTTATTGTGACTAGTGTTGCAATGAGCATATGCAAGCACGTGTTTTTTTAATAGAACAACTTATATTCCTTTGGATCTATACCCAGTAATTGGATTGCTGGGTTGAATGGTATTTCTGCCTCTAAGGTCTTTGAGGAATCACCACCCTATATTTTACAATGGCTGTACTAATTTACACTCCCACCAACAGTGTATAAGTGTTCCTTTTTCTCCACAACCTCACAGGTAGCTGTTATTTTTGGACTTTTTAATAATAGTCATTCTGACTGGTGTGAGATAGTACCTTATTCTGGTTTTGACTTGCATTTCTGTAATGATGAGTGATGTTGTGTATTTTTTCATATGCTTGTTTGCCTCATATATGTCTTCTTTTGAAAAGTGTCTGTTCATGTCATTTGCCCACTTTTTAAAGGGGTAGTTGTTTTTTTCTTGTAAATGTGGTTAAGTCCCTTATCGATAATGGATATTAGACCTCTCTCAGATGCATAGTTTGAAAAAGTTTTTACCCATTCTGTAGGTTGTCTGTTTACTCTGTTGAGAGTTTCTTTTGCTGTGTAGAAGCTTGTTAGCTTTAATTATATTCCATTTTTCATTGTTTGCTTTTGTTGCATTTGCTTTTGGCATCTTCATCATGAAATAATTGCCTGTGACTATTCACAATAGCAAAGACTTGGAATCAACCCAAATGTCCATCAGTGACAGACTGGATTAAGAAAATGTGGCACATATACACCATGGAATACTATGCAGCCATAAAAAAGGATGAGTTTGTGTCCTTTGTAGGGACATGGATGCAGCTGGAAACCATCATTCTTAGCAAACTATCACAAGAACAGAAAACCGAACACCGCATGTTCTCACTCATAGGTGGGAACTGAACAATGAGATCACTTGGACTCGGGAAGGGGAACATCACACACCGGGGCCTATCATGGGGAGGGGGCAGGGGGGAGGGATTGCATTGGGAGTTCTACCTGATGTAAATGACGAGTTGATGGGTGCTGACGAGTTGATGGGTGCAGCACAGCAACATGGCACAAGTATACATACGTAACAAACCTGCATGTTATGCACATGTACCCTAGAACTTAAAGTATAATAATAATAATAATGATAATAATAATAATAATAAAAGAAATAATTGCCTGTGCCTGCATCCTGAATGGTATTGCCTAGAATGTTTTCAGAATTTTTATAGTTTGGGATTTATATTTAAGTCATTAATACATTTTGAGTTAATTTTTGTATATAGTGTAAGGAAGGGGTCCAGGTTCAACCTTCTGCACATGGCTAGTCAGTTATTCCAGCACCATTTATTGAATAGGGAATCTTTTCCCCATTGCTTGTTTTTGTCACGTTTGTTGAAGATCAGATCCTTGAAGGTGCACGGTAATATTTTTGGTTTCTCTATCCTGCTCCATTGGTCTATGTGTCTGTTCTTGTACCAGTATCGTGTTGTTTTGGTTACTGTGGCCCTATAGTATAGTTTGAAATCAGGTAGATTGATGCCTCCAGCTTTGTTCTTTTTACTTATGATCGCCTTGGATATTTGGGCTTTTAGTTTCATGTGAATTTTAAAATAGTTTTTTTTTTTCTAGTTCTGCGAAGAATGTCAACGGCAGTTTAATAGAAATAGCATTGAATCTATAAATTAATTTGGGCAGTATGATCATTTTCATGATATTGATTCTTCATATCCATGAGCATGGAATGTTTTTCCACTTGTTTGCATCATCTCTGATTTCTTTGAGCAGCGATTTGTAGTTTCCCTTGTAGAGATCTTTCACCTTCCTTGTTAGCTGTATTCCTAAGTATTTTATTATTTCTGTGTCAGTTGTGAATGGGAGTTCGTTCCTAATTTTGTGCTCAGCTTGGCTGTTGTTGGTGTATAGGAATGCTAGCAATTTATGCACATTGATTTTGTATCCTGAGACTTTACTGAAGTTGCTTATTAGCTTAAGAAGATTTTGGGCTCAGGTGATGGGGTTTTCTAGATATAGAATCATGCTGTCTACAAATAGGGATAGTTTGAATTCCTCTTTCTATTTGGATGCCTTTTATTTCTTTCTCTTGCCTGATTGCCCTGATGATAACTTCCAATACTGTGTTGAATAGGAATGGTGAGAGAAGGCATTCTTGTCTTGTGCCAGTTTTCAAAGGGAATGCTTCCAGCTTCTGACCATTCAGTATAATGTAGGCTGTGGGTTTGTCATACATGAGTCTTATTATTTTGAGGTATGCTCTTTCAATACCTAGTTTATTGGGAATTTTTAACATAAAGGAATGCTGAACTTTTTAGAAAGCCTTTTCTGCATCTATTGAGATAATCACGTGGTTTCTGTCTTTAGTTCTGTTTTATGTGATGAATCACATTTATTGATTTGTGTATGTTGAACGAACCTTGCATCTCAGGAATGAAGCCTACTTTATCATGGTGGATAAGCTTTTTGATGTGTGGTTGGATTCAATTTGCCAGTATTTTGTTGAGGATTTTTGCATCAATGTTCATCAATGATATTGGCTTGGAGATTTCCTTTTCTGTTGTATCTCAGCCAGGTTAGGGAGGAGTCCCTGCTTTTCAATTTTTTGAGATAGTTTCAGTAGGAATGGTACCGTCTCTTCTCTCTACATATGGTAGAATTCAGCTGTGACTCTGTCTTATCCTGGGCTCTTGTTCATTGGTAAGCTATTTATCATCGCATAAATTTCAGAACTGGTCTGATCAGGGATTCAATTTTTTCCTGGTTCAGTCTTGGAAGGGTGTATTCGTCCAGGTTTATCAATATCTTGTAGATTTTCTAGTTTATGTGCATAGAAGCATAGAAGTGTTTATAATATTCTCTGATGATTGTTTTTTGTGTCAGTGGTAATACCAGTTTTATCATTTCTGATTGTGCTTATTTGAATCTTCTCTCTTTTTTATTAGCCTAACTGTCTATCTATTTTATTAATTTTCTCAAAATGCCAGCTCCTGGATTTGTTCAATTTTTGAATAGTTTTTGTGTGTGTGTCTCTGTCTCTTTCAGTTCAGCTCTGATTTTGGTTATGTATTGTGTTCTGCTAGCTTTGGTGTTTGTTTTGTCTTTGTTCTCTAGTTCTTTTTGTTGTCACATTAGGCTGTTTACTTAAAATCTTTCTAACATTTTCTACTAGCTTTGAAATCAGGTTTTTGTTTGTCGTTGTTCCTCTAGGTGGGATGTTAAATGGTTAACGGTTAATCTGAGACTTATCCAACTTCTTTAGGTAGGCTTTTGCACTATAAACTTTTGTCTTAACATGCCTTTGCTGACTTTCAGAGATTTTGGTATGTTTTCATTTATTTTAAAGATTTTTAAATTTCTGCCTTAGTTTTGTTGTTTACTCAAAAGTCATTCAGCAGCAAGTTGTTTAATTTCTATGTAATTGTGGGGTTTTGAGAGATATTTTTAGAACTGAATTCTATTTTTATTCCACTGCGGACTGAAAATACGGTTGGTATGATTTAACATTTTTTAAAAATTGTTTGGACTTCCTTTATGTCTGAGCATGTGGTTGATCTTGGAGTATGTTCTGTGTGCAGATGAGAAGAATGTATATTCTGTGGTTGATGGGTGGTGTATTCTGTAGATGTCTATTATGTCCAATTGATCAAGTGTCATAGTTTTGTCCAGAAATTTTTGGTAGTTTTCTGTCTCAACAATCTGTTCTACCCTATCAGTGGAGTGTTGAAGCCCCCATTATTATTGATTTACCCTCTTGATTGTCTGAGTGTTTTGTAGGTGTAGAAGTACTTGTTTTATGAATCTAGGTGACCAAATGTTGGCTGCATTTGTACTTCATCTTACATAAGAGTGGAAACTCTTGCTCTTTTTTTGTTTTTGGTTTGCATGATAGATCTTTTCCCATCTCTTTAGTTTAACCTTATGGGTGCTATAACTTGTGAAATGAGTCTCTTGATGACAATAGACAAATAGGTCTTGTTTTTTTGCCCAATTTACCATTATGTCTTTTATCTGGGTCATTTAGACTGTTTACAATAAGGGTTATTATTGATATGTGAGGTTTTAAACTTATCATGAAGTTGCTAGATGATTGCTTTGGGTTCCTATTAGTGGTTGCTTTACAGGGTCTGTGGACTATGTACATAAGTATGCTATTGTGGTAGCAGGGATCTTTCTTTCAATTCCATGTTAAAACTCCCTTAAGGGTCTTTTGCAATGCTGGATTAATGGTAACAAATTCCCTTAGCACTTGCTTGTCTGGAGCAGGTTTTCTTTATCCTTTGCTTATGTAACTTAGTTTGGAAGGATATTAAATTCTGGGTTGAAATTTCTTCTTTTTAAGAATGCTGAAAATAGGCCCACAATCTCTTCTAACTTATAAGCTTTCTGCTGAATCATCCTCTGTTAGACTTACCAGATTCCCTTTGTACATGATCTGACCTTTTTATGTAGTTGCCTTTAAGATTTTGTCTTTGGCATTGACCTTAGACAGTATATTGACTATGTCTTGGTGATATTAGATTTTTATAACATCTCACAGGGGTTCTCTGTATTTCTTATATCTGGATGTCTATCACTCTGGCAAGATTAGGAAAATGTTCTTGAATTATTTCCTCAAATACGTTTTCCAATTTGTTTACCTTTCCTCCTTCTCTTTCAGGAATGCAAATAATTCATAGGTTTGGTCACTTTACATCATTCAATATTGCACAAAGACTTAGTTCATGTTTTAAATTCTTTTGTCAGGCAGCCCCCACTCCTGCTGACCTCAGGCTTAGGAGGAAGTGAGGAGCCTAGGGACAATCATGGGCCTCCAGCATAGTGTAGCTGCCTTATGGAAAAGCAATCAGACTATTTTTCACATGGGTCCCTGCCTCCACTACTTCTCACTGGGCGAGACCTCCTGGCCTGGGAGCCCAGACACCCCACCCCCACCTGAGCTCTAGAGGCAGTATAAGCTCTGCATTTCCCTGGGACAGAGATCCCAGAGGTAGCAAGTAGGCCTGCCATTTGTACCACTCCATAGCCCCATCCCTGCTTCCTTTAGGCTCAGGAGAAAGCGAAGAGCTTAGGACTACTGTGGGCCTCCAGCACAGTACAGCTGCCCTATGGAAAAGTTGCCAGAGTGCTTTCCATATGGGTTCCTACCCTTTTTATTCCTCACTGGGCATGACCTCTCTACCTTGGCCCCCAGCACAACTGCCCTGTCCCCACCTGAACATTTCTGTTGGTAAGAGCTCTGCATTTCTATGAAAATGAAATCCCAGAGACAACCCATAGCCCCTCTGCCATTGCAGCTGCAGCAGTACCACCCTTACTGCTATTGGCCTGGGGAAGAAATAAAGTGTCTGTTTGCTTCTCTGGCACACCCAGCATGCCACAACCTCCAATGGAGAGTATCTCCATTTTTCCTCTCTGTGAGTCCCCACCCCCTACACTTCAACAGGCAGAAGTGGTTCAGATCCACAGAGCAGCTGCCCCACTCTCAGCTAAACGTTCCTACTAGCAGTGGCTCTGTGTTTCCCTGGAGTGGAGCTTCCAGAGGTAACTGACAACCCCCTGACACTACCTCTGCAGTGGTACTGCCTTTGCTGTACTCAGACTAAAGAAGGAACAAGGAACCTGAGTGTCTGACTCACACCTCCAGCATTCCACAGTCACCATACAGAGGTGAGCTCACTCATCCTCTCTGCCCTGTGATTCCCTGACTCCTTGCTCATTATCAGGCAGGGCCCCAGGCTTGGGCCCACAGTGCAGCTGCCCCACCCCCCAGCTGAAAATTCTCATTGGCAGTAACTTTGCATTTCTCTTTGGTAGAGTTCCCAGAAGCAACTGAAAGCTCTTCTGCCACTGCCACTGCAGTGGTACTGTCCTTGCTGCCCTCAGATTGGGGAAAGAACAAACAGCCTGATTTCTTTATTCACACCTCCAACATGGCACAGTCACCCTAAGGAAAAGAGGCCAGTCTGTCTCTTTGTAAGCCCCCTGCGCCCTGCTCCCTGCTAGTCACCAGGCAAGGTCTCCTCCATCCCTCAGTTTGGGCCCACAATACAGCTGCCCCACCCTGGGATGATCATTGTGATTGACCATAGCTCTACATTCTCTTGGGTAGATCACCAAGAAACAAATAAAAGGCTATCTGCCATCGTCACTGCCAAGATTTTTGCCCCTGCTGCTCCCAAGTGTGGGTGGTAACATAAAGCCTGAGCACACCCTAAGGCTGCAATGTGCAGCCCAAGAGTGCCAAGCCATGATCTGCAGCCAACATTTGAGTGGGAGAAGAGCCCACACTCTCAGAGTACTAAGAGAGAGCACAACTGTAATTATGAGGAAATACAGAGGAGCAACGTGGCTCAGCAAGTCTGCCTAGCAGTCATTATGCTTAAGTGTCATCTGCTGGATCACACCCCAAACTTCAACACCAAAAATACTTTCTTAATATAACCCCCTGTGAAGCCAAGTACAAGAATTAAGCCACAGATAAAAGCCTCACACAAAGCCAAAGCCCTCTGAAAACATACAGAATGAAATCAATTGACTATACTCAAATTACACCACAGTTAAAGGAATATCAGCCCACATATATGAGAAAGAACCAGTGCAAAAATTCTAGCAACCGTAAATGCCAGAGAATCTCCTTACCTCCTAGTGACACTACCTCTCCAGCAATGTATCCTAACCAGAATAAAGCGGCTGAAGTTGAAGACAGAATTCAGAATTTAGGTGGCAAGGAAGATTATTAAGATGCAGGAGAAAGTTGTAACTCATTCTAGGGAATCTAGTAAAACAATTCAAGAAATGAAAGCTGAAAAGGCCATTTTAAGAAAGAACCAAATCAAGCTGATAGAGATGAATAATTCACTACGTGGAAGTATTAACAGCTGAATAGACAAGACTGAGAAAAAAATCTCAGAGCTTCAAGACTGGTTCATTGAATTAGTAAGACAAAAATAAATATATATTTTTTAAATAGAACAAAGCCTCTGTGAAATACGAGATTATGTAAAGAGAGCATATAGATGACTTACTGGCATCCCTGAAAGAGAAGTAGAGACAGCAAGCCACTTGGAAATCACACTTGAGTTATACTGTTCACAAAAATTTCCCCAACCTTGCTAGAGAGGTTGACATACAAATTCAAGAAATTCAAAGAACTCCTGTGATATACTTTGCAAGATGATCATCCCCAAGACACATAGTCATCAGATTTTCCAAGGTCAACATGAAATAAAAAATATATATTTTTATTTATTTATTTTTTTATTTTTTTTATTTATTTATTTTTTAAATTTATTTATTATTATTATACTTTAAGTTGTAGGGTACATGTGCATAACGTGCAGGTTTGTTACATATGTATACTTGTGCCATGTTGGTCTGCTGCACCCATCAACTCGTCATTTACATCAGGTAGAACTCCCAATGCAATCCCTCCCCCCTCCCCCCTCCCCATGATAGGCCCCGGTGTGTGATGTTCCCCTTCCTGAGTCCAAGTGATCTCATTGTTCAGTTCCCACCTATGAGTGAGAACATG
>NC_037689.1:68225909-68343292 GCF_003255815.1 Theropithecus gelada | reverse complement strand
ATTGCCCTAGCCAGAACTTCCAACACTATGTTGAATAGGAGTGGTGAGAGAGGGCATCCCTGTCTTGTGCCAGTTTTCAAAGGGAATTTTTCCAGTTTTTGCCCATTCAGTATGATATTGGCTGTGGGTTTGTCATAAATAGCTCTTATTATTTTGAGGTACGTTCCATCAATACCGAATTTATTGAGCGTTTTTAGCATGAAGGGCTGTTGAATTTTGTCAGAAGCCTTTTCTGCATCTATTGAGATAATCATGTGGTTCTTGTCTTTGGTTCTGTTTATATGCTGGATTATGTTTATTGATATGCGAATGTTGAACCAGCCTTGCATCCCAGGGATGAAGCCCACTTGATCATGGTGGATAAGCTTTTTGATGTGTTGCTGAATCCGGTTTGCCAGTATTTTATTGAGGATCTTTGCATCGATGTTCATCAGGGATATTGGTGTAAAATTCTCTTTTTTTGTTGTGTCTCTGCCAGGCTTTGGTATCAGGATGATGTTGGCCTCATAAAATGAGTTAGGGAGGATTCCCTCTTTTTCTATTGATTGGAATAGTTTCAGAAGGAATGGTACCAGCTCCTCCTTGTACCTCTGGTAGAATTCGGCTGTGAATCCATCTGGTCCTGGACTTTATTTGGTTGGTAGGCTATTAATTATTGCCTCAATTTCAGAGCCTGCTATTGGTCTATTCAGGGATTCAACTTCTTCCTGGTTTAGTCTTGGGAGAGTGTAAGTGTCCAGGAAATTATCCATTTCTTCTAGATTTTCCAGTTTATTTGCATAGAGATGTTTATAGTATTCTCTGATGGTAGTTTGTATTTCTGTGGGGTCAGTGGTGATATCCTCATTATCATTTTTTATTGCATCAATTTGATTCTTCTCTCTTTTCTTCTTTATTAGTCTTGCTAGTGGTCTGTCAATTTTGTTGATCTTTTCAAAAAACCAACTCCTGGATTCATTGATTTTTTGGAGGGTTTTTTGGGTGGAGCTCACAGCAGCTCAAGGAAACCTGCCTGTCTCTGTAGACTCCACCTCTGGGGACAGGGCACAGTAAACAACAACAAAAGCCAAAAGCAGCAGAAACCTCTGCAGACGCAAACGACTCTGTCTGACAGCTTTGAAGAGAACAGTGGATCTCCCAACACGGAGGTTGAGATCTGAGAAGGGACAGACTGCCTGCTCAAGTGGGTCCCTGACCCCTGAGTAGCCTAACTGGGAGACATCCCCCACTAGGGGCAGTCTGACACCCCACACCTCACAGGGTGGAGTACACCCCTGAGAGGAAGCCTCCAAAGCAAGAATCAGACAGGTACACTCGCTGTTCAGCAATGTTCTATCTTCTGCAGCCTCTGCTGCTGACACCCAGGCAAACAGGGTCTGGAGTGGACCTCAAGCAATCGCCAACAGACCTACAGCTGAGGGTCCTGACTGTTAGAAGGAAAACTATCAAACAGGAAGGACACCTACACCAAAACCCCATCAGTACATCACCATCATCATCAAAGACCAGAGGCAGATAAAACCACGAAGATGGGGAAAAAGCAGGGTAGAAAAGCTGGAAATTCAAAAAATAAGAGCGCATCTCCCCCGGCAAAGGAGCGCAGCTCATCGCCAGCAACGGATCAAAGCTTGATGGAGAATGGCTTTGACGAGATGAGAGAAGAAGGCTTCAGTCCATCAAACTTCTCAGAGCTAAAGGAGGAATTACGTACCCAGCGCAAAGAAACTAAAAATCTTGAAAAAAAAGTGGAAGAATTGATGGCTAGAGTAATTATTGCAGAGAAGGTCATAAACGAAATGAAAGAGATGAAAACCATGACACGAGAAATACCTGATTTCTTTTTAAGATGTTTATCTCTTCCTTTCTTTTCTAGGTTGCTTTAGAAATTTGTTCATGTTGATTTTTAACTTTGCCTTGAATTGCATTGAGCTTCTTTGCTATCCATGCTTTAAATTCTTTATCTCTCATTTCTGAATTTCTATTTTGTTTAGGGATTACAGCTGGAGAGCTAGTGTGATCCTTTGGTGGTGTAACTACATTCAGATTTTTTATGGTGCCAGAATTATTGGGCTGGTTCCTTCTCATTTGGAGATGCTGGCAGTTCTACTTTTTGCAAATACTTCTGTGCAGGTAGGATATTTTTCTTTTTCTTTCTTTTCTTAAAATGTTATTATTATTTCATTATTAATATTTTTTCTTTCCCTTTCACACCCCTCCTATGGGGTGTGACTAGAGAATGCTTGGGAGTCTTTTGGCTTAGCTTCTACAGCACTATGCACTTCTTTTGGCACAGTTTATATTAGGCTGTGCAGTTTATCCAACAAGTCTGTAAATGGCATTCATAGTTATGAGCTGGCTGGGAGCAACATATGTGGGTATATACTTGATCATTGTTCCTGGCAGAAGCTCTCTGTTGCCTCAGGCAATGGGTTGATTTATAGAATGCACAGTGGTCAGAGCTCTTTCCTCAGGCATGGGAGAGCAGGAGCCACAAAAGGAGGGTCCAGATTGGGTGTGTCCACCTGCAGGTCCCCTGATGGCAGGCACAAGCACCAGTGCCAAGGGAGAATCCATTGGGTGGCCACCAGGCACACAATGGTGTGCCTAGGCATGGAGCTGGCCAATCTCCTCAGCTATAAGTTCTCTACACAGGGATGGGGGGCATCTTAAGCTTATCATCCAGGAGAGTGGGCACTCCAGATGCCTGGATATATGCTTCGGTGTGGAACAGAGAGGGCCCCCCTGCAGCAAGATCTCTACACAAAGGAGGTTGGGCACCTCAGGCTGCTGAAGCAGGCAAACAAGTGTTCCATGTGCCTGGACATCTGCCTAGGTGTGGAGCAGAGATGACACCCTGCAAGATCTCTGCACAGAAGGTATGGGGCATCTCAGACTGCTTGACGAAATAAGTACATTCTCTGAATATCTAGAGATCTGCCTGAGTATGTCAGAAAAGGTCCTACTGCGCCAAAATCTCTGCACAAGACGGGTGGGGTTGGTCATGCTGCAGATTCTGGTGAGCAGGTGTTCCAAATATCTGGAGGTCTGACTGGGCATGGAGCAGAGAGAACTGCACCAAGAACTATGTGCAGGAAGGGTGCGGTGGCTCAGGCTGCTGAACAAGGAGAACAGGTGTTCCAATGGCTGAAGGTCAGCCTGGGCATGGAGCAGAGAAAACTGCATCAAGAACTATGTGTGGCAAGGCTGGGGTGGCTCAGGCTGCTAAGCCAGGTGAATGGGTGCTCCAAATGCTTGGAGATCTGCTTGAGTGTGGAGCAGAGAGCACACCCCTGCACCACAATATATGTCCAGGAAGGTTGGAGTGGCTCAGGCTGCTGATCCTGACAAGTGGGTGCTCCAATGCCTGGACTTCTGCCTCAGGGTGGAGCAGAAAGGTCCCCCTTGTACTGTGATATCAGAGAAGCAGGGTGGGGAACCCAGCAATGGTACATGCAGATCAGTTCAATGTTGCCAAGCTAGCCCTGGGTGCAAGACTTTTTGCCCAAAAGAAACTGCAGCTATAGCAGCTCTCATCCCACCCCAGGCATGGGAAGGGAATGAGCACAGTTATAGCACTTACTGTTGAGGCACTTTTCATGGTTCTGGCTATGGAGGCCACTACTCCACTCCAGAGCAGGAACTCCAATGTCTGATCCAAAACTAAATGCCTGCGTGGCCACACTGCCAGATTGCCAAAGAATTGCTGTCTTCGGATGGACCTGGGTTAAAGGTGGTATCCTGCTCTCAATCCTGGGTCTGGGAAAATGCGTGAAGCTTTCCCTGGTTTCTTTCCCTCACAGTATCTCCAAACCTGTCCCCAGGTTAACTCCAGGACTTGGGAGAATCAAAGTGCTCTCCATTGGCCGGGTTTGCTTGGATCTCTAAGGGAAAACTGAGTCACAGAGGGTGGATCTCTTCCTCTCTCATGTACTGAGATTTCACTCACTTTTATCAGACAAATGCCATTATGGGGGCAGTTTACCAGCATTCACCTTTCCAAGATCTGGGGTATTCTTCACGATTCTGATGGATTCCCATTTTTCTTTCTTGAATTAAAGCTTAGAGTCTATCTTTATACACTATATTGTTATTTCCAGGTGCCTGAGGCATGCTGAAAGCCTCTACTTCACAACCTTGAAAAAAATAGTTTTAGCCCTTATGTTTAGATCTTTAACACATTTTTTTAAAATTATATAATTTTTTTCCAAAAGTTATTGGGTTAAGTGTGTGGTATTTGGTTACAGGAGCAAGTTCTTCAGTGGGGATTTGTGAGATTTTTGTGCATCCATCACCTGAGCAGTATACACTGCTCCATATTTATAGTCTTTTATCCCTCACTCTCTTCCCACTCTTCCCCCCAAGTCCCCAAAGTCCATTGTATCATTTTTATGCCTTTGTGTCCTCATAGCTTAACTCCCCCATATCAGTGAGAACATACAATGTTTGGTTTTTTGTTTCTGAGTTACTTCACTTAGAATAATAATCTCCAATCTCATTCAGGTCACAGCAAATGCTGTTAATTCATTTCTTTTTATGGCTGCATAGTATTCCATTGTACATATGTACCACAGTTTCTTTATCAACTCTTTGATTGATGGGCATTTGGGTTGTTTCCATGATTTTGCTACTGCAAATTTTGCCATTATAAACATGTGTGTGCAAGTATCTTTTTTGAATAATGACTTATTTTCCTCTGGGTAAATACCCAGTAGTGGGACTGCTGGATCAAATAGTAGTTTTACTTTTAGTTCTTTAAGGAATCTCCACACTGTTTCCACAGTGGCTGTACTAATTTACATTCACACCTGTTCACTGTGTCCATACCAACATCTACTGTTTTTAGATTTTTTTATTATGGCCATTCTTGCAAGAGTAAGGTGGTATCACATGGTGGTTTTGATTTGCATTTCCCTTATCATTAGTGATGTTAAGCATGTTTTCATATGTTTGCTGGTCATTTGTATATCTTCTTTTGAGTATTGTCTATTCATGTCCTTGGCCCACTTTTTGATGGGATCATTTGTTTTCTTCTTACTGATTTGTTTGAGTTCATTGTAAATTCTGGGTATTAGTCCTTTGTCAGATATATAGATTGTGAAGATTTTCTTCCACTCTGTGGGTTTTCTGTTTACTCTGTTGATTATTTCTTTTGCTGTGAAGAAGCTTTTAAATTTTATCAAGTCTCATGTGTTTATCTCACTGCCTGATTTCAAACTATGCTATTATGTTATAGTCACTAAAACAGCATGGTAGTGGTATAGAAATAGGCACATTGTCCAATGGAACAGAATAGAGAACCCAGTAATAATCTCAAATACTTACAGCTAACTGATCTACAACAAAGCAAACAAAAACATAAAGTGGGGAAGGAACACCCTTTTCAACAAATGGTGCTGGGATAATTGGCTAGCTACATGTTGGAGAATGTAACTGGATAGTCATCTCTCTCCTTATACAAAAATCAATTCAAGATAGATTAAGGACTTAAACCTAAAATCTGAAACTATAAAAATTCTAGAAAGTAACGCTGGAAAAACCCTTGTAGACACTGGCTTAGGCAAGGATTTCATGACCAAGAACCCAAAAAGCAAATGCAATACAAACAAAGATAAAATAGCTGGGACCTAGGTAAATCAGGGATTTCTTCTTTGTTTGGATCCGTTGCTGGTGACTTAGCGTGATTTTTTTAGGGGTGTTAAAGAGCCTTGTTTTGTCACATTACCAGGGCTGGTTCCTTCTTATTTGGGTAGGCTCTGTCAGAGGGAAGGTTTAGGGTGGAAGGTGTTGTTCAGAAGGGGATATTCCCTTGATATAGTAGTCTCCCCTTTTCCCTATGAATGTGGCTTCCTGTGAGCTGAACTGCAGTGATTGTTGTCTCTCTTCTGGGTCTAGCCACCCAGCAAGTCTACCCAGCTCCAGACTGGTACTAGGGATTCTCTGGACAGAGTCCTGTGATGTGAACTGTCTATGTGTCTCTCAGCCATAGATACCAGTGCGTGTTCTGGTGGAGGTCTTGGGGGAGTGCAACGGACTTCATGAGGGTTCTTAGCTTTGTTGTAATACTCTATTTTTGTGCTGGTTGGCTTCCTGCCAGGAGGTGGTGCTTTCCAGAAAGCACCAGCTATAGTAGTATAGAGAGGGACTGGTGGTGGATAGGGCCCTGAAATTCTTAAGATTATATGCCCTTTATCTTCTGCTATCAGGGTGGATAGGGAAGGGCCATCAGGTGGTGGTGGGGCTAGACGTGTCTCAGCTCAGAATCTCCTTAGGTGGGTCTTGCTGTGGCTGCTGGGGGGGATGGGAGTGAGACTCACAGGTCACTGGAGTTATGTACCTAAAAAGATTATACCTGCTCTGCTGAGTCATGCAGGTTGTCAGGGAAGTGGGCTAATGCCATCAGTCACAGGCCTCGTCCAGCTCCCACGCAGAATGAAGGACTGGTCTCACTCCCACCACGCCCCCACAACAGCCCTGTGTCTGTTTCCAGGTGGAGGGCATGATGGACTTGAAAATTTGCCCTGGGCTACCCTCCTCCTAGCTGCAAGAGAAAAGGGCTTGTTTATTCCCCACCTGTGTAGTCTGCACACCAGATTTGTGCCCTCCCCTGAGTTCTGGACAGGAGGCATCTTGCTCTGTCCAAATTATTACGAAGTTCAGCTAGAGATTTCCTTCTCCCTGTGGCGTTATACCCCCTGCTTCTCTGGTCACCCACATGGTGGATTTCTGTGGTGCCAGGCAAGAATCATCGACTAGGAGATGCAGCGAGCTCCCAAGACCTTTCTGCTCCTTCCTCTACCCCTATATTTCACTCGACTCTCTAAATTGGCTCAACTACATGTAAGGTGGGAAACTTCTCTGGTAAACAGAACTTCAACTTCTCCAGTGGCGGTGTGTGTTCAGAAGAGAAGGGTCTCCCTTTCCCATTTCTGCAGTTGGGGCACTCACGGTATTTGGTGTGTCTCCCGGGTACTGCAGGAGCAGTCTGATTCCTTCAGAGGGTCTGTGGATCTTTTTGGGATTGCTGGTATGTTCTTGCAGTTGATCTGGAGCTAAAATTCACAATGGGAGCTTCCCCAAGCTGCTCTGTCCAGAGCTGTAATCTAGTCCTGCCTTCCATCGGCCATGATGATCGCTAAGCCTCCTTTAATACATTTTAAAATATTTTTTGTGTGTGATGTAAAGTAGCAGTCAAATTTATTCTTTTTCATGTGAATATCCAGTTTTCCCAACATCACTTGTTGGAGAAACTGCCTTTTTTCCATTGTGTGGTCTTGGCATTCTCATCAAACATCATTTGAGTCTATACTGGAGGATTTATTTCTGGACTCTCTATTCTTTTTCATTGGTATGTATGTCTGTCTTTATGCTATTACCACACTGTATGTTTTGTTTACTATAGTTTTGTAGTAAATTTGAAACCAGGAAGTGTGAGGTCTCCAAATTTATTCTTCTTTTTCAAGACTATTTTGTCTATTTGGGTCATTTGAGATTCCATATGAATTTTAAGTTATTGTTTTCATTGCTGCAAAAAGTACATTGGGATTTTGATAGAGATTGCATTGAGTCTGTAGATTTCTTTGGGTAGTATGACGGTTAATTTTATATGTCAACTTGATTAGTCATTGGGTGCCCAGATATTTAGTCAAAGCATTATTCTGCATATGTCTAGGAGGGTCTTCCTGAATGAAGTTAAGATTTGAATCTGTAGACTGAGTAAAGCAGATTGACTTCCCTAATTTTTGTAAGCCTCATCCAATCAGTTGAAAGCCTGAATAGAACAAAAAGGCTGAGTACGAGGGAATTTATCCAGCCTGATTGCCTTCGAGCTGGCACATCTGTTTTTTGTTTTGTTTTGTTTTTTTTCCTGCCTTTAGACTCAAACTGAAACATTGGCTCTTCCTGGGTCTTGAGCCTGTTGGACTCAGACTAGCTACATCATGAGCTTTCCTAGTTCTTAGGCCTTTGTACTAACATTGGCTCTCTTGGGTTTTTAGCTTGGCAACTGCAGATTTGGAGATTTGTAGGCCTCCATAATCACATGAGCCAATTCCATATAATAGTTAAATGTATACAGGTATGAATTCTATTGGTTCCGTTTCTCTGGAAAACCCTAACACTGGTAGTATAAACATTTTGACAATATTAAGCCTTCTATGCTATGAACAACTCTATGCTCACAAACTAGGAAACCTAGAGGAAATGGATACATTTCTGGAAATATGCAAACTTCCAAAATTGAACCAGGAAGAAATAGAAATCCTGAACAGGCCAATAATGAATGAGATTGTCAGTAATAAGAATCTCTCAACAACTACAAAAAAAAAAAAAAAAAAAAAAAAGCCTGAGATCACATGAATTAGCAGCCAAATGCTACCAAATGTATAAAAAAGAACTAATACCAATCTTATGGAAACTGTTCCAAAATCAAAGAGGAGGAAATCCTCCTTAACTCATTCTACAAAGCCAGTATCACCCTGATAACAAAGTCAAAGAACAACACAACAAAAAGGAAAACTACACACCAATATCCTGGATTAACCTAGATTCAACAGTTCTCAACAAAATACTAGCAAGCCAAATTCAACACCACATCAAAAAAAAAAACAAAACAAAACAAAAAAAAAACACCGTGATCAAGTGGGATTTATTACAGGGATGCAAGAATGGTTCAACCTATGCATATCAATAAATGTGATTCACCACATAAAGAGAATCAATAACAAAAAACCATGTTATCATCTCAATAGATGCAGAAAAAGCAATTGGTAAAATTCAACATCTCTTTATGACAAAAACCTCCAAAACCTAGGTATAGAAGGGGCATATCTCAAAATAATAAAAGTTATATATGAGAAACCGACAGCCAACATCATACCGAATTGGAAAAAGCTGAAAACATTCCTCTTAACAAGAGAAAGACACCCACTTTCACCACTTCTATTCAACATAATACTGGAAGTCCTAGACAGAGAAATCAGGGAAGAGAAAGAATAAAAAGTATCCAACTTGGAAAAGAGGAGGTCAAATTTTCTGTTTGTTGGTAATACCTATAAAATCCTAAAGATTCCTCCAAAGGACTCCTAAATTTGAATTCAGTAAAGTCTCAGGATACAAAGTAAGCATACAAAAATCAGTAGCATTTTCATACACCAATAATGATCAAGGCCACAGTAACCAAAATGGCATTGTACTGGTATAAAGAAACAGACATGTCAAACAATGGAACAAAATAGAGAACCTGGATATAAAGTCACATACATACAATCAACTGATCTTTGACAACATCAACAAAAATAAACAATAGGGCAGGACACCCTGATATGGTTTGGCACTTTGTCCCCACCTGAATGTCATGTTGAATTTTAATTCCCATTGTTAGGGGAGGGATCTGATTAAAGGTGATCGGATCATTGGGGTGGATTTTCCCCTTGCTGTTCTTGTGATAGTGAGTGAGACTTCACGAGATCTGATGATTTAAAAGTGTGTGGCACTCCTGCCTTCACTCGCTCTCTCTCTTCTGCTCTGCCATGGTAAGATGTGCTTGCTTCCCCTTCACCTTTCCACCATGATTGTAATTTTCCTGAGGCCTCCCAGCCATGCTTCCTGTGCAGACTGTGAAACTGTGAGTCAACTAAACGCCTTTTCTTCATAAATTACCCAGACTCAGGTAGTTCTTTATAGCAGTGTGAGAATGGACTAATACACACCCTCTCTAATAAATGATGCTGGGAAAACTGGCTAGCCATATGCAAATGAATAAGACTGGATCCCAATCTCTCACCATATACAAAAATTGACTAAAGATGAACGGAAGACTTAAATGTAAGACCTCAAACTATAAGAGTCTTAGAAGAAAACCTAGAAAAAACTATCCTGTACTTTGGCCTAGGCAAAGAATTTATGATTAAGTCTTCAAGAGCAAATGTAATAAAAACAAAAATAGACAAATGGGACTTAAACTAATGAGCTTCTTCTGCACAGCACTAGAAACTATCAACAGAGTAAACAGACAACCTACAGAATGAGAGAAAATATTTGCAAACTATGCATCAGACAAAGTTATAAAATCTAGAATCCATAAGGACCTTAATTCAACAAGCAAAAAAAAAAAAACAAACAAAAAAAAAACAAAAAACAAAAAACAAAAAAAACAAAACAAAACAAAAACAAACAAATAACCCCATTAAAAATGGGCAAATGACATGAACAGACACTTCTTCAAAGAAGATGTACACACAGTCAATTAAGATATGAAAAAATGATCAGATAAAGAAAAAGAAGAAGAAAAATACCAATATCAGGTCTTTTTTCTAATGCTCAAATTCATGCAAGATATTCATACACACTATCAACTGAGCAAACATTCACAATGTAATTCAATTGTTAAAGCCAGTAATTGGGAGGATGACAAACCACAGTGATGTCTGGGAAAGCCAGTGCACTAACAGAAAACTGGAGTGGATCTGGAAGTCCCTCAGTAGCTGGTCAGTGGGGAAATATCTGCTCCTATCAGACAGAACCTCTGGGTAGCAATTGTCAAAGCCTGGAGTAGGCTTCAAAAATCTCGCAGGCAGAAATTCTAAAAGTGCCTCGTACATTGTCAGTTCCTTGCTGTTTTAATGATATTCTACAAGTGTGCCCATTATCATTATCTCATCAACCTTTTGGCTTAATTTTCTATTGGCTCATTCTGGCTCTCAGGTGGTATCATACCACAGCCAGTTTTATCTCACCTATTATGCATGTGTTTATTACTTTAAAGGAAATCAACTTTACTGTGATATTAATGCTCAACTTATTACACATATGCTTACAACTTTGAGGAAAAACAATTTTACTTGAACATAATGCTCATTCAAGTACACGTATGCCTAGCACTTTGAGCAGTAAACAACTTCAGTATGGGATTTATGACACTTAACCTGAGTGACTCCATTATGAGATATTAGGATCCTCTCACTAGTAGTCTCCAGGGTCTACTGTTCCCATCTTTATGTCCATATGAACTCAATGTTGGCTGTTAGGATTCCATAATTATTCAGGACCTCTATAATAGGTACAATGTCACAATATAATATTTTAGACAATGTTGAAGTTATTTCTTCGTTATGGTTCCCACAACCTAACTTCCTAGGTTTGAAGTTGCTTTGAGAGATACTATTGTTTCTCAGAAGTCAAAGGCACTCTCTCCCAAAGGCCACCTTCTTTGGGGTAGGGTCATGGGATTTTAGGGGTTCTCCTCCGTGCTTGTGTTCAGTCTGAAGCAATGGTGATGCTATTGCCAAAGAAATAACACCAACAAATATTGGGGGGGGGGGTTTCCTATGAATTTTGTCTTGCATTGTTTTATACAAGAAGTCCCAAAAAGAAAGAAATAATGAAAATATTTTCAACCAGGTGGCAGTAGTCTTTTTTGATTGAAGCACATTCTCTACTATATAGCTAAATTCATCCTTCGGAATTTTAATTTTCTGTGGATGGCACTGTACTCCTCCCCAAGATTAGAAAGCCAGAGCACATGTCAGTGTGCATGCAACTTTCAAATATCCTCTTTTTCACTGCTTTCTGAATAGCCTGGCTATTCTCTTCCAGAACAGAGAAAAATGATTCCCTAGAAATGAGACTTCCTCATCTCTATGCGGCAAAGAGCTCATATTCATTTTCTCAGTCTCTGATAGCTTTAGAAAGGATAGTTATTGTTAGCATGGACTATTCTTGGAGCCAGAAATGCTGTGGTTAGGGCACTTCATCAACCAAATCACAGTTGTTCTGCCTTCCCGTAAGTGATGCTCTGCCATCCTCACATCCTATTAGATTACTCAAAGAAAAAAGTTCACTATAACTAGACGGTTTCATACAGAATCTTTACTTGTCTATGACTTTGGCTTGTAGCAAGTTTTTCTCTTTCCATATGGGGATGCACAACATACCTGGAGCTGCAGGCAGTACCACAAAACATCCATGTTATTCATTTATTTGTTTATATAAGAATTACACTGAAAAATATTTGTAAACATTTAAAATTACTCTCTTTCATTTGCTTTTGTCTTGTGTTCCTTTCCAAGGATTGAAATTCCTCCCATGCAATTTGGATAAAACAGGAAATAGCTTAACTGCTGTATTCTTGCATTATATACATTTATATATGTGTATATATTTCTATTCAATAGGCATGCATACACAGTACTATACAGATACTGAAGCTGGAAGTGAAATAGTCTTTCTCCATTTTGATACACCCAGCCTTGCACCCACAAATAAGATATGGTACTAATTTAGGTCTATTTAATATATTGGGAGAAGAGTTTTGATGAGGAAGTTCCAATTTAATTTCTTTTTTCACCCAGTGGGAGAGACTTATTCTTGCTTGAATGTCATCAAAATATAAAAAGATGAAAGAAAACAGACAATATAGTAAGTAAATCTTAACCCTACTCAAAACATGTATCACAATTAGAGCAAAAAACAAACAAACAAACAAACCAACAAACAAACAAAATGAAGCTTATTCTTAGGGATATTTGGAGAAATGACTGATGCCAGGGCTAGGGTAGGGTAGACACAAAATGAGCCTGAAATGTTACAAAATATATTATGTTTTGTCATACAAAAAACATAATAGTAATTTTTATTTTATTGGGAGCGTGTCACAAAATGCAGTCAACAGATCAAAAAAAAAAACTCCTGTTGGAAAAATCTGAGACAATATAAGCACCAAAATTATTAAGTAAACCACTGAAAAAATAAGAATTCATGAGTCCACATTGACAGCAATAGATAAATATATAAATAAACATGGGGGAACGGTTCTTCCTGAAATACATTGCTGATAAGTGTGAAGGAAGTACTGGAGCTAAAAAATAATTATTTAACAATCATCATAATAAAGACTAAATTAATAAAATATGATAAATGGAGGCTGAATCTTGGGGGAAATTATGATGAGGGGCATGATATTTGCATAGTCTCCAAGTGACTTCCCACAGACTACTTATTAGTTACAAAAAGGTAATATAACTAGTAATTATACATCAAAGAATTTGGGCAGCACCTTGACTGGATGATCAAAAGGCGAGAAAAGACTGTGGACCTGTCCCAGACTAAAGATGCCTAGTGAGATATGACAATTATATGTGCTACCAGGTTCTAGACTGGATTCTCAATTAAAGGAGAAAATGCTATAAAGGACACTATTGGGTCAACCGACATAGTTGGAATATAAGAGACATGTTAGATAAAAGTATTTTATCATATTCTTAGGATCATCATACACATAACTTACCCATGAATGGTTCAGAAAAACATTATAAAATTATGTATGCATGTGAGGAGACAGAGAGAGCAAAAGGAGTAAAATATTTATTTTATTTTTATATTCTCTTTTTTTATCTTCTAAAAAAGGGGGATACATGTGCAAAAAGTGCAGGTTTGTTACATAGGTATACATATGCCATGGTGGTTTGCTGCACCTATTGGCCCATCCTCTAAGTTCCCTCCCCTCACCCCACACCTCACAAGAGGCCCTGGTGTGTGTTGTTCCCATCTGTGTCCATGTGTTCTCAATGTTCAACTCCCATTTATGAGTGAGAACATGCAGTGTTTGGTTTCCTGTCCCTGTGTTAGTTTGCTGAAGATGATGGCTTCCAGCTTCATCCATGTCCCTGAAAAAGACATGATCTCATTCCTTTTTATGGCTGCATAGTATTCCATGGTGTATATGTACAGCATTTTCTTTACCCAGTCTATAATTGATGGGCATTTGGGTTGGTTCCATGTTTTTGCTATTGTAAATAGCGCTGCAATAAATATACATGTGCATATGTCTTTACAGTAGAAGAACATATTCCTTTGGGTATATACTCAATAATGGGATTGATGGGACAAATGATATCTCTGGTTCTAGGTCCTTGAGGAGTCGCCATATTGTCTCCTACAGTGGTTGAACTAATTTACATTCCCACCAATGGTGAAAAGTGTTCCTATTTCTCCACAGCCTCGCCAGCATCTATTGTTTCCTGACTTTTTAATGATTGCCATTCTGACTGGCAGGAGATGGTATCTCATTTTGGTTTTGATTTGCATTTCTCTGATGATCAGTGATGTTGGGTTTTTTGTCATGTTTTTTGGTCATGTAAATGTCTTCTTTTGAAAGGTGTCTGTTCATATCCTTTGCCCACTTTGTGATGGGGTTGTTTGTATTTTTCTTGTAAATATGTTTAAGTTCCTTGTAAATTCTGGATATTAGATCTTTGTCACATGGGTAGATTGCAAACATTTTCTCTCATTCTGTAGGTTGCCTGTTCACTCTGATGATAATTTCTTTTGCTGTACAGAAGCTCTTTAGTTTAATTAGATCCCATTTGTCGATTTTAACTTTTGTTGCCATTGCTTTTGCCATTTTTGTCATAAAGTCTTTTTCCATACTTATGTTCTGAATGGTATTGCCTGGGTTTTCTTCTAGGGTTTTTATGCTTTCGGGTTTTACATTTAAGTCTTTAATCCATCTTGAGTTAATTTTTGTGTGAGGTGTAGAAGGGGTCCAGTTTCAGTTCTCAGCATATGGCTAGCTAGTTTTCCCAGCATCATTTACTGAATAGGAAATCCTTTCCCCATTGCTTGTTTTTGTCAGGTTTGTCAAAGATCTGATGGTTGTAGATGTGTGGTGTTATTTCTGAGGTCTCTGTTCTGTTCCATTGGTCTATATGTTTGCTTTGGTACCAGTACCATGCTGTTTTGGTTACTGTAGCCTTGTAATACAATTTGAAGTCAGGTAGCCTGATGCCTCCAGCTTTGTTCTTTTTGCTTAGGATTATCTTGACTGTACGGGGTCTTCTTTGATTCCATATGAAATTTAAAATAGTTTTTTCTAATGCTGTAAAAAATGTCATGGTAGTTTTATTGAAATAGCATTGAATCTACAAATAACTTTGGGCAGTATGGGCACTTTCACAATATTGATTCTTCCTATCCATGAGGATGGAATGTTTTTCCATTTGTTTAAATTCTCTCTTATTTCCTTTAGCAGTGCTTTGTAGTTCTCCTTGAAGAATTCCTTCACATCTCTTGTTAGCTGTATTCCTAGGTAATTTATTCTCTTTGTAGTGATTGTGAATAGGAGATCATTCATGATTTGGCTCTCTGCTTACCTATTGTTGGTGTCAAGATATGCTTGTGATTTTTGCATATTGATTTTGTATCCTGAGACTTTGCCAAAGTTGCTAATCAGTTCAAGAAGTTATTGTGCTAAGATGATGGGGATTTCTAAATATAAAATCATATTGTCTGCAAACAGAGATAACTTGACTTCACCTCTCCCATTGTAAATACCTTTATTTCTTTCTCTTCTTTGATTTCCCTGGCCAGTACTTCCAATACTATGTTGAATAGGAGTGCTGAGAGAGGGCATCCTTGTCTTGTACTGGTTTTCAAAGGGAATCCTTCCAGCTTTTGCCCATTCAATGATATTGGCTGTGCGTTTGTCATAAATAGCTCTTATTATTTTGAGATATGCTCCATCGATACTCAGTTTATTGAGAGTTTTTAACATGAAGGAATGTTGAATTTTATCAAAGGCTTTTTCTGCATTTATTGAGATAATCTTGTAGTTTTTGTCTTTGATTCTGTTGATGTGATGGATTACATTTATATATTGGCATATGTTGAACCAGCCTTGCATCTCAGGAATAAAGTTGACTTGATCATGCTGAATAAGTTTTCTGATGTGCTGCTGGATTTGGTTTGCCAGTATTTTATTGAGGATTTTCACATCAATATTCATCAGGGATATTGGTCTGAAGTTTTCTTTTGTTTGTCTCTTCCTGGTTTGGGTATCAGGATGATGCTGGCTTCATAAAATGAGTTAGGGAGAAGTCCCTCCTTTTCAATTGTTTGGAATAGTTTCAGAAGAAATAGTACCAGCTGCTCTTTGTATTTCTGGTAGAATTCAGCTGTGAATCCATCTGGTTCTGGGCTTTTTTTTTTTTTTTTTTTTTTTTTTTTTGGTTCTTAGGTGATTAAATACTGCCTTGAGTTCGGAGCTTGTTATTGGTCTATTCAAGGATTCGATTTCTTTATGTTTTAGTCTTGGTAGGCTGTATGCATTCAGGAATTTATCCATTTCTTCTAGATTTTCTAGTTCTTCCATGTAGAGGCGTTTACAGTATTCTCTGATGGTAGTTTGTATTTCTGTGAGGTCAGTGGTGATACTCCTTTATCACTTTTTTATTGTGTCTGTTTGATTCTTCTCTCTCTTCTTCTTTATTAGTCTAGCTGGAGGTCTATTTTGTTAACTTTTACAAAGAAATGCCTCCTGCATTCATTGACTTTTTTGGAGGGTTTTTCATGTCTCTATCCACTTCAATTATTCTCTGATCTTAGTTGTTTCTTGTCATCTGCTAGCTTTGGGATTTGGTTGCTCTTGCCTCTCTAGCTCTTTTAATTATGATGCTAGCATGTCAATTTGAGATCTTTCTAGCTTTCTGATGTTCACATTTAGTGCTATAAATTTCCATCTTAACATTTCTTTAGCTGTGTCCCAGAGATACTGGTACATTGTCTCTTTATTCACAATGCTTTCAAAGAACTTCTTGATTTCTGCCTTAATTTCGTTATTTACACAGGAGTCATTCAGAAGCAGGTTGTTCAATTTCCAAGAAATTGTGTGGTTTTGAGTGAGTTTCTTAATCTTGAGTTCTAATTTGATTGCACTGTGGTCTGAGAGACTGTTATGGTTTCAATTATTTTGAATTTGCTGAGGAGCATTTTACTTACAATTATGTGGTCAATTTTAGAATAAGTGCCATGTGGCACTGAGAAGAATGTATATTCTATTGATTTGGGGTAGAGAGTTCTGTAGATATATTCCAGGTTCACTTTATCCAGAGTTGAGTTCAAGTCCCGAATATTCTTGCTAATTTTCTGTCTTGTTGATCTGTCTAATACAGTGTGGTGTTAAAGTCTTTCACTATTATTGTGTGGGA
Organism: Theropithecus gelada; assembly: GCF_003255815.1. Classification (NCBI taxonomy): domain Eukaryota; kingdom Metazoa; phylum Chordata; class Mammalia; order Primates; family Cercopithecidae; genus Theropithecus; species Theropithecus gelada. The sequence goes on along the minus strand of NC_037689.1, from coordinate 68,326,313 downwards.
GTCTAAGTCTCTTTGTAGGTCTCTATGAACTTGTTTTATGAATCTGGGTGCTCCTGTATTGGGTGCATATATACTTAGAATAGTTAGCTCTTCTTGTGGAATTGTTCCTTTTACCATTATGTAATGCCCTTTTTTGTCTTTTTTTAATCTTTCTTGGTTTATGGTCTGTTTTATCAGTGACTAGAATTGCAACCCCTGCTTTCTTTTGCTTTCCATTTACTTGGGAAAATTTCTTCCACCCCTTTATTTTGAGGATGTGTGTGTCTTTGCACATAAGATGGTCTCCTGAATACAGCACACTGATGGGTCTTGACTCGTTATCCAATTTGCCAGTCTGTGTCTTTTAGTTGGGGTATTTAGCCTATTTACATTTAACATTAGTATTGTTATGTGTGAATTCGATCTTGTCATCATGATGCTATTTGGTTATTTTGCACACTAGTAGATGCAATTTCTTCATAGTGTCATTGGTCTTTATATTTTGGTGTGTTTTTGCAGTGGATGATACTGGGTTTTCCTCTCCATATTTAGTGCTTCTTACAGGAGCTCTTGCAGGGAAGGCCTGGTGGTAACAAAATTCCTCAGCATTTGCTTGTCTGGAAAGGATTTTATTTCTCCTTGGCTTATGAAGCTTAGTTTGGCTGGATATCAAATTCTGAGTTCAAAATTCTTTTCTTTAAGAACGTGGAATATTGGCCCCCAATCTCTTCTGGCTTGTAGAGTTTCTGCTGAGAGTTCTGCTGTTAGTCTGATGGGCTTCCCATAGGTGACCTGGCCTTTCTCTCTGTCTGCCCTTAACAGTATTTCCTTCATTTCAACCTTGAAAAATCTGAAGATTATGTGTCTTGTGGTTGATATTCTCATGGAGTATCTTAATGGAGTTCTCTGTATTTCCTGAATTTGCATTTTAGTCTGTCTTTCTAGATTGGGGAAGTTCTCCTGGATATTATCCTGAAGTTTGTTTTTCAGCTTGTTTCCATTCTCCCTGTCTCCTTCTGGTACTCCAATCAATTATAGGTTCAGTCTTTTTATGAAGTGCCATATTTCTTGAAGACTTTATTTTTTTCCTTTTCATTCTTTTTTCTCTATTCTTGTCTGCATGTCTTATTTCAGTAAGGTATTCAAACTCTGATATCTTTTCTTCTGCTTGGTTGATTTGGCTATTGATACTTGTGTATGCTTCATGAAATTCTCATGCCATGTTTTTCAGCTCCATCAGGTCATTTATGTTCCTCCTTAAACTTGTTATTCTAGCTAGCAATTCTAGCAATTCCTCTAACCTTTTATCAAGATTTTGAGTTTCTTTGCATTGGGTTAGAACATGCTCCTTAAGTTTAGTGTAGTTTTTTATTACACATCTTCCAATTCTTCGTCCAGTCTGTGCCCTTGATGGAGAGATGTTGCAATCATTTGGAGGAGAAAAAGCACTTTGGCCTTTTGGGCTTTCAGCATTTTTTGTTGTTGTTGCTGTTGAGTCTTTCTCGTCTTCGTGTTTGTCTAATTTTGGTTTTTGAGGCTGCTGATCCTTGGACAGGGTTTTTGTGTGGGCCTTTTTTGTTGTTGTTGTTTATATTGTTGTTGTCACTTTCTGACTGTTTGTTTTTCTTTCAATAGTCAGGTCCCACTTGCATAGGGCTGCTGCAGTTTGCTGGGGGTTCACTTCAAGCTGTATTCATCTGATTCACTCCTGTGCCTGGAGATGTCCCTCAAGGAGACTGGAGAACAGCAAAGATGGGTGTCTGCTCTTTCTGGAACCTCTGACCTCTAGGGGCACCAACATGATGCCAGTTGGATCATTCCTGTATAGGGCGTCTGACAACCCCTGTTGGAGGATCTCACCCAGTTGGGTGGCATGGGAAACAAAACCTATTTAATGAAGCACTTTGTCCCTTGGTGGAAAAGGTGTGCTTTGCTGTGGGGAAACCCCGTTGGTCTGGGCTGCCTGGATTCCTCAAAACTACCAGGAGAAAAGGTTAAGTCTGCTTGTCTGCAGAGACTGCAGCCATCCCTCTCCCTAAGGGCTCATGTCCAGGGAGATCTGAATTCTGTCCCTGAGCCTCTGTAGGGAGTTATTGGAGATCCTGCAGGGAAGCCCCTCCCAATGAAGAAGTATGGTTCAGATTTAGGCCTGAAGAGGCACTCTGGCTGAAGACTGCCACAGCTAGTGTGTTGGGCTGTGGGGACAAGTCTTGGGACCAAGTCGTCCATCCTACCTGGCTCCAGCAGGGGAAAAGCACAGCTGGAGCCATAGCTATGGGTGTCACCCTTCCCCCACTCAGGGAGCTTAGCTTGTTAGGCAGTTGCGAGTCCCAGTGATGACTGCTGCCCTTCCCCCAAGGAGCTCAAATGGCTTAGATAGCAGGCAGCTGTAGCTGGTGCTGGTCACCCTTCCCCCTAGGAATTCAGTAGGTTTAAGCAGATTCCAGCTCAAAGGCTGTAAGAATCTGTGCATTCTGGGGTTGGAACGCTAGTCCCCGGTGGCGTGGACTCACAGGTGGGATCATCCCATCCGTGGGTTACACAGTTCAGTGGAAAAATTAGTTTCCCCAGTCACACTCACTCACCACCTCCCTTGGCTAGAGGGAGGAGGTTTTCCTTTCCCATGTGGCTCCTGGCTCTCAGGTGGGCCTCCGCACCACACTGTTCTTCCTTCTCTCCATGAGTCACGCCAGCCTTCTAGACAACTTTGATGAGGGAATCCAGATCCTTTGGTTACCAATGAAAGATTCACACACTTATTATGCTTTTTTTCAATAGGAGTTTCCGAAAGCTGCTGCTTCTAGTCAGCCATCTTGACTCCATCCCCAGGAGTAAAATGTTAACAATAGATATATCTGCATAAAAGGTATACAAAAGTTCTTTGTACTATTTTTATTTTTTATTTTATTTAAATGTGAATTTATTTTCAAATAAAAAATAAAAATGAGTTTCTAATAGGAAACTCTAGTAAGCCAATATAATTTCCCCTTCCATTTCAATGGTTGGTTTGCCCTAACAGAAAAATCCAATAAGCAAATATAATTTTGCCTTCCATTTTGATGGTTGGTTTGCCACTTAGGTATAACTGGATGAAGGCAAATAAGATCTCCAGTGGCTTAGCACTGTGGCCTGAGAATAAGTCAAAGGTGATTTCACATCCAAAGTTGCAAAGGCTTGGGTAGCCTCTGGAAGCCTTGGAATTTAACTGAAAGAAATGTTGATAGGTTTCAATTTATTGTTGAAAATTCAAAACTATGATTAACAAGATATTACTTAGAAATCATTGCAGGAGATATATATATATATGCGTGTATATATACACACATATATACACAAACACACATACATGGGCACACATAAACAATTTATGTAAGTTATAAATCTGTCTCTCACACACACACACACACACACACACACTGTAGTCCCTGCTTATCATCAGGGGATATATTCCAAGACCCCCAGTGAATAACTGAAACTGTGGATAGTATAGAACCTATACATACTATGTTTTCTCCTATGCATGCATACCTATGATAAAGTTTAATTTATATATTAGATACAGCAAGAGATTAACAGTAGCTAATAACAAAGCAGAACAATTAAAACAATATACTGTAATATAAGTTATATGAATGTTGTCCCTCTCTCTCTCAAATATCTTATTGTACTGTACTTACTTATTTTCAGAACATGGCTGACTGGGGGTAAATGAAACTGTGGAAAATGAAACAAAAGATAAGAGGGGACTACTTCTGGATACAAATAGGAAATCATAAATGTGTATGTAATGTTAGTATATTCATCTGGTAAATGCCTGGCAACCAAAAAATGAAGTGCAATACAGTAACTATTTCTAAAAACTAAACTTGCTGACAGTGTCCCAGGTGAGAAGCAAAACTGAGAGAAAACTGTTGCAATTTCATGTTCAAATAGTGTCATGTACGAAAAAAAAAAAAAAAAAGTAGTGATTTGCCACTATATATTAGTGTGGCATCTATTTCAGTTGCTCATGAAGCCCATTGGTTTTCCACATAATATAGAAAGAACTACTCTAACTGCTACTGCTGTTACTATTAGTAGTAACAATAATAATAATCTAGCAGTTGATGATTCTCAGCCATAAATTCAAGTGTGCAAACATTACATCTTCTTTCATTTGCTACAACTCATTTTAATGACTCTGGGCTTTCATTCTGCCTAATGCAAAAATAATAATTATCATCATCATCATCATCATCATCATCATCTAGTCATTACCAAGCTCATTTGATTTAGGATTTAAACATACTCAGCTAAGGTTGCTGCCCTCCTCCTTCTCCCTGAGAGATGTTATAAGGTGTAGAAGTGATAGAACTTACATATATGGTGGGTGAGGATGTCTGGTTGTCTGTGGATTTCTGTGTAATCCTGGCTTCCACTGAGAAACTTGAAGGTCTATTCCTCAGGTGTATTTACACATGCACCCTCCCTTTACTATGGTCTGGGATGCCAGTGGTGACACCGTTTTCTTTTGCTGACAAGCGCCTTCACTCTTCATCCTTCTCTCCCCAACTGTGAGTCCCTTTAAGGTTCATTGGCTCTCTCTTAGGCCTTATGTGTCTCATGTGTGTATGCGCTGGGTGAGTAGGACATACGATCTCTCAGTCCCTCTCCCTGCTACTGGAGTAAATAGGACTTTGTCCTTAGGATAATCTGGTAAGATAATTCACTAAATTATTATTACTCTACTGTTCCTGTTCCAAGCTGAACCTGGGGCCTCTCTACAAGACTTGCAGTCCCCTTGGGCTACATTCTATGAAGCAAGACATGGCTGTCCTCTGACCTGAGTCATCTCCTACCCCAAATATATTTTTGTTTTTCCCTATTTTATCCCACCATGGCCAAAAACACTCCCAAGCAGGTTTCAACCCAGAAGGGAGAGATAGGGCAAAGGACCTCTTGTGAGAGAATCAGACCAGTGAATAATTCATTAATCTCCTTTTATGGACTGAAACTTTGTGTTTTCCCAAAAATTCATATTTTGAAGCCCCAATACCCAATGTAACTGTATTTGAAGATAGCCTTTATGAAGGTAATTAAGGTTAAATTAGGTTATAAGAGTGAGGCCCAATATCCCTAATGAACATCGATGCAAAAATTCTCAATAAAATACTGGCAAACTGAATCCAGCAGCACATGAAAAAGCTTATCCACCGCGATCAAGTCAGCTTCATCCCTGGGATGCAAAGCTGGCACAACATACACAAATCAATAAATATAATCCATCACCTAAACAGAACCAACGACAAAAAACACATGACTATCTCAATTGATAGAAAAGGCAGAAAAGCCTTAAATGTGTCCCAGAGATTCTGGTATGTTGTATCTTTGTTCTCATTGGTTTCAAAGAATATCTTTATTTCTGCCTTCATTTCGTTATGTACCCAGTAGTCATTCAGGAGCAGGTTGTTCAGTTTCCAAGTAGTTGAGCAGTTTTGATTGAGTTTCTTAGTCCTGAGTTCTAGTTTGATTGCACTGTGGTCTGAGAGACAGTTTGTTATAATTTCTGTTCTTGTACATTTGCTGAGGAGTGCTTTACTTCCAATTATGTGGTCAATTTTGGAATAAGTGTGATGTGGTTCTGAGAAGAATGTATATTCTGTTGATTTGGGGTGGAGAGTTCTATAGATGTCTATTAGGTCTGCTTGCTGCAGAGATGAGTTCAATTCCTGGATATCCTTGTTAACTTTCTGTCTTGTTGATCTGTCTAATGTTGGCAGTGGAGTGTTGAAGTCTCCCATTATTATTGTATGGGAGTCTAAGTCTCTTTGTAAGTCTCTAAGGACTTGCTTTATGAATCTGGGTGCTCCTGTATTGGGTGCATATATATTTAGGATAGTTAGCTCTTCCTGTTGAATTGATCCCTTGACCATTATGTAATGGCCTTCTTTGTCTCTTTTGATCTTTGATGGTTTAAAGTCTGTTTTATCAGAGACTAGTATTGCAACCCCTGCTTTTTTTTTGTTCTCCATTTGCTTGGTAAATCTTCCTCCATCCCTTTATTTTGAGCCTATGTATGTCTCTGCGTGTGAGATGGGTCTCCTGAATACAGCAGACTGATGGGTCTTGACTCTTTATCCAGTTTGCCAGTCTGTGTCTTTTAATTGGAGCATTTAGCCCTTTGACAAAATTCAACAGCCCTTCATGCTAAAAACTCTCAATAAACTAGGTATTGAGGGAATGTATCTCAAAATAATAAGAGCTATTTATGACAAATCCACAGCAAACATCATATAGAATGGGCAAAAACTGGAAGCATTCCCTTTGAAAACAAGCACATGACAAGGATGCCCTCTCTCATCACTCCTATTCAACATAGTGTTGGAAGTTCTGGCTAGGGCAATCAGGCAAGAGAAAGAAATCAAGGGTATCCAGTTAGGAAAAGAGGAGATCAAATTATCTCTGTTTGCAGATGACATGATTGTATATTTAGAAAACCCCATCGTCTCAGCCCAAAATCTCCTTAAGCTGATAAGCAACTTCAGCAAAGTCTCAGGATACAAAATCAATGTGCCAAAATCACACTCATTCTTATACACCAAGAACAGACAAACAGAGAGCCAAATCAAGAGTGAGCTCCCATTCACAATTTCTACAAAGAGAACAAAATACCTAGGAATCCAAATTACAAAGAATGTGAAGAACCTCTTCAAGGAGAACTACAAACCATGGCTCAACGAAATAAAACAGGACACAAACAAATGGAAGAACATTCTATGCACATGGATAGGAAAAATCAATATCATGAAAATGGCCATACTGCCCTAGGCAATTTGTAGATTTGATGCTATCCCCATTAAGCTACCAATGACTTTCTTCACAGAACTGGAAAAAAATACTTTAAATTTAATATGGAACAAAAAAGAACCTCTATAGCCAAGACAATCCAAAGCAAAAATAACAAAGCTGGAGGCATCATGCTACCTGACTTCAAACTATACTACAAGGCTACAGTAATCAAAACAAAACAACATGGTACTGGTACCAAAACAGAGATATAGACAAATGGAACAGAACAGAGGCCTCAGGAATAACACCAAACATCTACAACCATCTGATCTTTGACAAACCTGACACAAACAAGCAATGGGGAAAGGATTCTGTATTTATTAAATGGTGCTGGGAAAACTGACTAGCCATATGTAGAAAGCTGAAGCTGGATCCCTTCCTTATACCATATACAAAAATTAACTCAAGGTGGATTAAGGACTTAAATATAAGACATAAAACCATAAAAACTCTAGAAGAAAAGGCAATACCACTCAGGACATAGGCATGGGCAAAGACTTCATGACTGAAACACCAAAAGCAATGGCAACAAAAGCCGAAATTGACAAATGGGATCTAATTAAACTAAAGAGCTTCTGCACAGAAAAAGAAATTATCATCAGAGTGAACAGGCAACCTACAGAATGGGAGAAAATTTTGCAATCTATCCATCTGACAAAGGGCTAATGTCCAGAATCTACAAATAACTTAAACAAATTTACAAGAAAAAAAAAAAAAAAAAAAACAACCCCATCAAAAAGTGGCCAAAGGCTATAAACAGACATTTCTCAAAAGAAGACATTTATGCAGCCAACAGACATATGAAAAAATGCTCATGATCACTGGTCATTAGAGAAATGTAAATCAAAACCACAGTGAGATACCATCTCACACCAGTTAGAATGGTGATCATTAAAAAGTCAGGAAACAACAGATGCTGGAGAGGATGTGGAGAAATAGGAATGATTTTACACTGTTGGTGGGAGTGTGAATTAGCTCAACCATTGTGGAAAACAGTGTGGCGATTCCTCAACGATCTAGAACTAGAAACACCATTTGACCCAGCAATCCCATTACTGGGTATATATCCAAAGAATTATAAATCATGGCACTGTAAAGACACATGCACATGTGTGTTTGTTGCGGCACTATTCTCAGTAGCAAAGACTTGGAACCAACCCAAATATCCATCAATAATAGACTAGATAAACAAAATGTGGCACATATTCACCATAGAATACTATGCAGCCATAAAAAGGATGAGTTCATGAAGCTGGAAACCATCATTCTCAGCAAAGCACCACAAGGACAGAAAACCAAACACTGCATGTTCTCACTCATAAGTGGGAGTGGAACAATGAGAACACACGGACACAAGGAGTGAAATACCACAAACCGGGGCCTGTTGGGGGGTGGGGGGTTCAGGGAGGGATAGCATTGGGAGAAATACCTAATGTAAATGATGAGTTGATGGATGCAGCAAACAAACATGGCACATGTACACCTATGTAACAAACCTGCACGTTGTGCACATGTACCCTAGAGCTTAAAGTATAATAATAATAATAATAAAAAGAGTGAGATCATAATCCAATAAAATCAGTGTCCCTGTAAGAAGAGACGCAAGAGAGCTCACTCTTTCCCTCTCCATGCTTTCTCAGAGGAAGGGTCATATGAGAACAAATCTGCTATCTACAAAACAGGAAGCAAGACCAAACCACAAATAGAACCCTACATGAACCTTGATCTTAGACTTTTCCAGCTTCCAGAACTGTGAGAAAATAAATTCCCGTTGTTTAGGTCAAGCAGTCTTTGGTACTTTGTTATCACAAGTAGAGTAAGACATCTCTCAATTCTGTATTTGCTGCTCAATAATCAGCTGTGGCTTGAGGTAGGTTGGAAAGCTAGCTCTAACTTTATCATGCAGGCATCTCTAATCTAGACTAATACTATATGCCGGTATATCTCAAACTTGAGCATGCATCAGAAAAACCTGGAGGACTTGTTAAAAGTCAGATTGTTGGGCCACACCACAGTTTCTGATTCAATGTCTTAGGAAATAAGATTTTGTACTTCTAACAAATTCTCAGGTGATACTAATACCTCTAGTACAGGAACCACGCTTTGTGAACCTATGTTATACTCCACAGTATATTAGTGCAAAATACTTACACTTTAGAATAAACGTTTGCTGCATTAGCATGCAAGTATCTGTAAACTTTTAATTCAAAATCAAGCTTTTAAAACTAAAACAAACAGAAAGAAAACAACTGTTTCTTCTCTGAAAGTTTAACTTTTGCAATTCAAAAGTGCCTTGACTTTCAAAATTACTATCTTTTCTGAGTTTTTAAAAATCTGTTTAGAAAAGCAAGTGATTTTGTTCTTGAGGGATTCCTTTGGGTGAAAACTTTCTCCAGATAATTTGAAAGCCAGTGATTCAGGAGGTGAGGGGTCTCACAGAAGCAGGAAAGAAAAACTTCAGTTATCTCCAAATTTGATCCTCCCACAAAAATAACTACCATTTATTTAGTGTTAATGCCAGGCACTATACTATGTAATTATTTCTAAATTATCATTTATTTCTCACAATAAATTTCTTCTATATATATGACATTTTTGTTATTGTTATTGAAGTTGTTGTTCCTAGTTACAGATGAACAAAATGAAACTTAGAGAAGTTAAGAGACTTACCTAAGTTTTCACAAGTAGGTGGCAGAGCTGGAATTCTCAGGCTTGCCTGACTACAATTCACTCTTAACCACTGCTAGAAAGCCTTTCTGACAGAATTGGTTGTTGTTTTCTTTAAAGAAAATTTGTTATGACTGAAAAAGAAATTACCTAAACTTACTCAAACTTACTTATTATGTCTGTTTTTTTTTGTAAGACACATTCAGGCTAAATATTAGGAAAAATGTTCAAGTCAGATCTATTAGACTGTGAAATTACCTCTCACTGGATGTGGTCACAACTTCATGCCCTTGATATTTTAAGTGGACGATACAGAGCACTGGGCTATGTACCATCTGAAACAACTTTATATGAGCAAGGAGATTGACCTCATAATCTTTTGATGTTTAATTTTTAATAGATAGCTTAATATTCGATTTCTTTTGATTCAAGTTTCTCCTTTGTTTAGTCATTTCCAGTATTTCTTCAACGGCGAACAAATGTTCGCTTTGGTCTGACCCATTAATCATGGGAGATTCAACCTAGAAAATGTGGTTATGGGAGCCCCACCCAAATGTCAATAAGATATATCTGTGTATCTTCCTCATTCTGCTTAATGAACACTATGGACACAGTATAGCCATCTGGCAGTGGGGAGAGAAACAGCATAAAAATGAGATATGCGTGTGTAGATAAAATATCGATGAATGAATCTCTGAAAGCTAAGATGAAAGTGAAGCAGAACAGGCAAGTAAATCATCCTGATACTTGTGTTAGTGCTAAAATTATGTTCCTTTACTTTCTTTTTTTTTCTTTCTGTTGACAGCAGTACAGGTGACAAAAAATACTTTCAGTTTTGCTGCTGACACAAATACTGAAGCACAGAAAGCAGCTTCCATTTTGCTGCTGAGAAAGCAACCTGCCCTCCAGATAAAAGAGAGGATACAATGATATTCACCTGTTTATGGTACAATCTGCAGTTTATACTCAAACTGGGGTGAGGGGGTTTGCAAAACAACTAAATGGAAATTCAATAAATGAAATGTGAGTAATATGAACTTTACCCCATTCTTTTGTTGAGTTTTCTCACCCTTTACACTGATTTTGATCTGTAAGTGTAATGTAAGAATAGAAGGAGAAAATTCTTGAATCTCTGGTTACTAATCTTCATATATATACACATATATATATATATAAACATATATATAATTAGATAACAGTCAACATATATAGAATGCTTACTACATGCCAAACACTTTAAGCATCACTCTCATTCATTTCTCACAACCACTCCATGAGATAGATTCCATTACTGTCTCTACTTTTACAGCTAGGGACACAGGCTTAGAGAAGTTGAATGACTTTTCTAAGGTCACACAGCCAGGAGTTGGTGGTGATGCTAGGATTCAAACAGGCAATCTGATTTAACAATCTGTGCTTTTAATAATCATGTTATACTGCCTCTCACCTCCAGTGTTTAAACAAAAAATAAACAGCAGTAACTTGATCACTGTTATGTAGTAATGACTGGGAAAGCTTATCAAAAAATTATCTCTGGTGTGGATCTACCCATTTGTAGTTTATTAAGTGCCTTTACTCAAATTTACAAATTTTACATTTATATACCCCCTTATATGATTTCACAACAATCTTGAGCATTGACAAGACATGCAAATTTATTTCCATTTGTCAGATAAAGAAACTGAGTTTCAGAGAAATTAAGTAAATTTCTTAAATCTACACAGCTAATAAGACACAAACAAGATTTGAACTCCAAAACAAGTGTACTTTCTGCCCTGCCATACTGCAGATAGATATTGCTAGATATAGGCCGGGCGCGGTGGCTCACGCCTGTAATCCAGCACTTTGGGAGGCCGAGACAGGCGGATCACGAGGTCAGGAGATCGAGACCATCCTGGCTAACACGGTGAAACCCCGTCTCTACTAAAAAATACAAAAAACTAGCCGGGCGAGGTGGCACATGCTACTCGGGAGGCTGAGGCAGGAGAATGGCGTAAACCCGGGAAGCAGAGCTTGCAGTGAGCTGAGATCTGGCCACTGCACTCCAGCCTGGGCAGCAGAGCAAGACTCCGTCTCAAAAAAAAAAAAAAAAAAAAAAAAAGATATTGCTAGATATGAAGGAATTAAGAAGGAAAGTGAAAAATTTTTTTGAAACAAACAATAATGGAAACTCAACATATCAAAACCTGTGGGATTCAGCAAAAGCAGTAGTGAGAGGGAAGTTTATAGTTATCAGTGCCTATATCAAAAAAGTGGAAAAATTAAAGTGAACAATCCACTGATGCATTTTTTAAAAACTAGAAAACCATGAACAAACCAAACCCAAAATTAGTAGAAAAAATAATAGAGAGCAGAGATAAATAAAATTGAAATAAAAATACAAAAAAAATTGGATCTCTTCTTTACATGATATACAAAAATCAAATCAAGATGAATTAAAGTCTTAAATGTAAAATCCAAAACTACAAAAACCCTGGAAGACAACCTACATAATACCATTCAGGAGATAGGCATGGGCGAAGACTTCATGATGAAGATGCCAAAAGCAATTGCAACAAAAGCAAAATTGACAAATGGGATCTAATTAAATTAAAGAGTTTCTGCACAGCAAAAGATACTATCAACAGAGTAAACAGACAGCCTACAGAATAGGAGAACATTTTTGCAAACTATGCATCTGACAAGGGTCTAATATCCAGCATCTATAAGGACTTTAAACAAATTTACAAGAAAAAAAAACATTAAAAAGTGAGCAAATGACATGAACAGACACTTCTCAAAAGAAGACATACATGTGACCAATAATCATATGAATAAAGCCAAATATCACAGATCATTAGAGAAATGCAAATCAAAACCACAATGAGGTACCATCTCACACCCATCAAAATAGCTATTATTAAAAAGAAACACTTTTACCTGTTGGTGGGACTGTAAATTCATTCAATCATTGTGGAAGGCTGTGTGGAAATTTCTCAAAGACCTTAAGACAGAACTACCATTTAACCCAGCAATCCCATTACCGGGTATATACCCAAAGGAATACAAATCGTTATTATAAAAACACATGCATGCATATGTTCATTGCAGCACTATTCACAATAGGAAAGACATGGCATCAACCTAAATGCCTATCAATAATAGACTGGATAAAGAAAATGTGGTACATATACACCATGGAATATTGTACAGCCATAAAAATAATAAGTTTCTGTCTTTGCCGGGACATGGATTGAACTGGGGATCATTAACCTTACCAAGCTAATGCAGGGACACAAAACCAAATACCTCATACTCTCACTTATAAGTGGGAGCTAAATGATGAAAACACATGAACACAGAGAGGAGAATGACACACACTGGGGCCTATTGGAGTGTTGGAGGTGGGAGAAGAGAGAGAAGCAGAAAAAAATTACTAATGGATGCTAGGCTTAATACCTGGGTGATGAAATAATCTGTACAATCAAACCTCATGACACACATTTACCTATGTAACAAACCTGCACAACCTGCAAATGTATTCCCAAACTTAAAGTTAAAAAAAAAAATTAAATAAAATATTTGCTACTAAGAAAAAGCAATACAAAAAAAATCAATGAAACAATAAGTTGGTTTTTTAAAAATGTAAACAAAATTGACAAACCTTTAGCCAGAGCAACTAGGAAGAAAAGAGACAAAATCCAAATAAATTACATTAGAAATGAAAAAGGAGACATTACAATGGATACTGCAGAAATTCAAAAAATGATTAGTGGCTACTATGAGCAACTTTATGCCAATAAATTGGAAAATCTAGAAGAATTGCTAGACACATACAAACTACCAAGATTGAACAAGGAAGAAATTCAAAACCTGAACAAACCAATAACAAGTAACGAGATCAATGCCATAAGAAAAAGTCTCCCAGTAAAGAAAATTTCAGGACCTGATGGCGTCACTGCTGAGTTCTACAAAACATTTAAAGACAAACTAGTACCAATTCTACCCAAACTTTTTTGAAAAAAAGAGGAGGAGAGAATAATTGGAAACTCCTAAAAGGCCAATATTACCCTGACACCAAAACCAGACAAATATGTCAAAAAATATATAACTACAGGCTAATATCTCTGATGAATAGTGATGTATAAATTCTCAAAAAATACTAGCAAACTGAATTCAACAATACATTAGAAAAATCATTGATCATGACCTTTTTTAATGGTAATTTCTTTATTATTATTATTATTATACTTTAAGTTCTAGAGTACATGTGCACAACATGCAGGTTTGTTACATATGTATACATGTGCCATGTTGGTGTGCTGCACCCACTAACTCGTCATTTACATTAGGTATATCTCCTAATGCTATCCCTCCCCCCTCCCCACAATAGGCCCCAGTGTGTGATGTTCCCCTTCCTGTGTCCAAGTGATCTCATTGTTCAATTCCCACTTATGAGTGAGAACATGCAGTGTTTGGTTTTCTGTTCTTGCGATAGGTTGCTGAGAACGATGGCTTCCAGCTGTATCCCTGTCCCTACAAAGGACACAAACTCATCCATTTTCATGACTGCATAGTATTCCATGGTGTATATGTGAAACATTTTCTTAATCCAGTCTGCCACTGATGGACTTTTGGGTTGATTCCAAGTCTTTGCTATTGTGAATAGTGCCACAATAAACATACGTGTGCATGTGTCTTTATAGCAGCATGACTTATAATCCTTTGGGTATATCCCCAGTAATGGGATGGCTGGGTCAAATGGTATTTCTAGTTCTATATCCTTGAGAAATCGCCACACTGTTTTCCACAATGGTTGAACTAGTTTACAATCCCACCAACAGTGTAAAAGTGTTCCTATTTCTCCACGTCCTCTCCAGCACCCATTGTTTCCTGATTTCTTAATGATTGCCATTCTAACTGGTGTGAGATGGTATCTCATTGTGGTTTTGATTTGCATTTCTCTGATGGCCAGTGATGATGAGCATTTTTTCATGTGTCTGTTGGCTGTATGAATGTCTTCTTTTGAGAAGTGTCTGTTCATATCCTTTGCCCATTTTTTGATGGGGTTGTTTGTTTTTTCTTGTAAAAACTCTAGAAGAAAACCTAGCTAATACCATTCAGGACATAGTCATGGGCAAGGACTTCATGTCTAAAACACCAAAAGCAATGGCAACAAAAGCCAAAATTGACAAATGGGATCTAATTAAACTAAAGAGCTTCTGTACAGCAAAAGAAACAGGCAACCTATAGAATGGGAGAAAATTTTTGCAATCTACTCATCTGACAAAAGGCTAATATCCAGAACCTATAAAGAACTCTCTCATGACCTTTTAGGATTTATTTCTTGGAAGCTAGGATGATTAAAAATATGCAAATCAATCAATGTGATATATCATATGAACAGAAGGAAGGATAAAAACCATATGATCATTTTAATTGATGCAGAAAAAGCACTTGATAGAACTCAACATCCCTTCATAATAAAAATCTTCAAAAATTAGACATAGAAGGAGCATATCTCAACATGATAAAAGCTATACATGGCAGACCCACAACTAATATCATACTGAATGGGGAAAAATTGACAGCCTTTCCTCTAAGATCTGGAACACAACAAAGATTCCCCGGTCACTAATGTTATTCCACATTTAGTTCTAGTTAAAGCAATCAGATAAGAGAAAGATATAAAAAAATTCACATTGGAGAGGAAGAAATCAAATTATTCTTGTTTGCAGATGGTATGATCTTATATTTGGAAAACCATGACTCCACAAGAAAACTACTAGAATTTATAAACAGGTTCAGTAAAGTTGCAGGATACAAAATCAACATAAAAATCGGTTGCATTTTTATATGCCAGCAGTGAACAATGTGAAAAATAAATTTAAAAAGTAATTTCATTTGCAATACTCACACATAAAATTAAATACCTAGGAATTAACCAAAGAAGTAAAAGAATTCTATAATGAAAAGTAAAAAAAAAACTGATGAAGAAAATTGAAGAGGACATAATAGAAATGAAAAAAAAAATTCCATGTTCATGGATTGGAAGAATCAATATTGTTAAAAGGTCCATACCACACAAAGTAATCTACAGTTCAATGCAATCCCTATCAAAAAATCAATGATGTTCTTCACTGAAATGGAAAATAAAATCTAAAATTCTTATGGAACCACAAAAGATCCACTAAAGCAAAAAGAACAAAACTAGAGGAATAACTTTACCTGACTTGAAATTATACTACAGAGCTATAATAACCAAAGTAGCATGATACTGACATAAAAACAGACATATAGATTAATGAAGCACAATGGAGAACTCAGGAACAAATTCACATAGCTACAGTTAACTCATTTTTGACAAAGGTGCAAGAAAATACATCGTGGAAAAAGACACCCTCTTAAATAAATAATGTTGGGAAAGCTAAATATCCATATGCAGAAGAAAGAAACTAAACCCCTAAATCACCATATACACAAATCAAATCAAAATGGATTAAAGACTTAAATCTCACACCTCAAACTATGAAACTTCTACAAGAAAACATTGGAGAAACTCTAGGATATTGGTCTGGGCAAAAATTTCTTGAGCACTGCCCCACAAGCGCAGACAACCAAAGCAAAAATGGACAAATGGGGTCACATCAATTTTTAAATCTTCTGTCCAGTGCAAGATACAATAAATAAAGTGAAAAGACAACCCACAGAATGGGAGAAAATATTTTCAAACCACCTATCTGACAAGGGATTAATAACCAGAATATATGAGTCTTAACACTATAGGAAAAATATAATAATCTGATCAAAAATAGGTAAAAGATCTGAACAGTAACTTCTCTAATGAAGATATAAAAATGGTAAATAGGCATATGAAAAGTTGTTCAACATTGTTAATCATCTGAGAAGTGCAAATCAAAGCTACAATGAGATATAATTTCACTCCAGTTAAAATGACTTTCATCCAAAATATGGGCATTAACAAATGCTGGCAAGGATGTGGAGTAAAGGAAACCCTCATTCACTGTTGGTGGTAATGTAAATTAGTACAACCACTATAGAGAACAGTTTGGAGGTTCCTCAAAAAGTAAAAAATGAGCAACCATATGATCCAGAAATCCCACTGCTGGATATATGCCCAAAAGACAGAAAATCAGTTTGTTGTAGAGATATCTGCAGTCCTGTGTTTGTTGCAGCACTGTAAGACTTGGAAGCAATGTAAGTTTTCAACAGATAAATGGATACAGAAAAACTGGTATACACAATCGAGTACTATTTAACCATAAAAAAATGAGATGCATTAATTTGCAACAACATGGATGGAACTGGAGATCATAATGTTAAGTGAAATAAGTCAGGCACAGGAAGACAAAGATCACATATTCTCACCTATTTGTGGGATCTAAAAATGAAAACAATTGAACCCGTGGACAGAGAGAGATGTCTATCAGAGACTTATAAATGTAGTTGGGGGCTGGGGAGGTAGAGATAGTTAATGGGAACAAATAATAGAAATAATGAATAAGACCTGCTCTTTGATAGCACAATAGAGGGACTGTAGTCAGTAATCATTGTACACTTTAAAATAACTTAAAGAATATACCTGGCTTCTTTGTAATTCAAAGGATAAATCCTTGAGGGGTGGATACCCAATTCCCTATGATGTGCTTATTTCCATGCAAGCCTTTATTAAAACAACCCACCTATCCCATAAATATATACCTACTATGCATTGATAAAAATTAAAAATATAAAACAATACAGTACTGCTAAATTAGTCACTATGCTGTACAACAGAATTGTAAGACTTTATTCATCTTGAATAACTGAAACATCATACTGTTGAACAACAACTCCTCTTCCACCAGTCTCTGGAAACCACTAGTGTACTTTTCATTTCTGAGTTTGGCTATTTTAGATACATCCTATAAATGGAATCATGTAATATTTGCCTGTGATTGACTTATTTCATCTAGCATAATGTCTTCCAGGTTAACCACATTGTCACATATGGCAAGATTTTCTTCTTTTTAAAATTTGAATGATATTTCATTGTATACATATGATGCATTTTCTTTATCCATTCATCCATCAGTGGACTGTTAAATTGATTCCATATCTTGGTTACCATAAATACTGTGAATAATACTTTAATGAACTTGGAAGTGCAGATATCTCTTCAATAAATTAATGTCAAACCCTTTGGATATATACCCAGAAGTGGGATTGCTGGATTATATGGTTATTACATTTTTAATTTTTTTGAAGAACCTCCATATGTTTTTCGTAGTGGCTGTACCATTTCACCTTCCGACCAATGGTCCACAAGGGTTCCAATTTCTCCATGTCCTCTTCAATTCTTGCTACTTCCTAGTTTGTTTTCCTTTTTCCTAATAGTTGCTACTTTAATGGGTATGAAGTAATATTTCATTGTGGTTTTTATTTGCATTTCCCTGATGATTAGTGATGTTGAGCAACTTTTCACATATCTTAAAGTTCTAGGGTACATGTGCACAGTGTGCAGGTTTGTTACATATGTATACATGTGCCATGCTGGTGTGCTGCACCCATTAACTCGTCATTTACATTAAGTATATCTCCTAATGCTATCCCTCACCCCTCCTCCGACTCCACGACAGGCCCTGGTGTGTGATGTTCCCCACCCTGCGTCCAAGTGTTCTCATTGTTCAATTCCCACTTATAAGTGAGAACATGTGGTATTTGGTTTTCTGTCCTTGTGATAGTTTGCTGAGAATGATAGTTTCCAGCTTCATCCATGTCCCTGCAAAGACATGATTTTTTATGGCTGCATAGTATTCCATGGTGTATATGTGCCACATTTTCTATATCCAGTCTATCATTGTTGGACATTTGGGTTGGTTCCAAGTCTTTGCTATTGCGAATGGTGCTGCAGTAAACATACGTGTGCAGGTGTCTTTATAGCAGCATGATTTATAATCCTTTGGGTATATAACCAGTAATGGCATGGCTGGGTCAAATGGTATTTCTAGTTCTAGATCCTTGAGGAATTGCCACACTGTCTTCCACAATGGTTGAACCAGTTTACACTCCCACTAGCAGTGTAAAAGTGTTCCCATTTCTCCACATCCTCTCCAGCACCTGTTGTTTCCTGACATTTTAATAATCGCCATTCTAACTGGTCTGAGATGGTATCTCACTGCAGTATTGATTTGCATTTCTCTGATGTCCGGTAATGATGAGCATTTTTTCATGTGTCTGTTGGCTGCATAAATATCTTCTTTTGAGAAGTGTCTGTTAATATCCTTCTCCCACTTTTTGATGAGGTTGTTTGATTTTTTTTCTTGTAAATTTGTTTAAGTTCTTTGTAGATTCTGGACATTTGCCCTTTGTCAGATGGGTAGATTGTAAAACTTTTCTCCCATTTTGTAGTTTGCCTGTTCACTCTGATGATAGTTTCTTTTTCTGTGCAGAAGCTCTTTAGTTTAATTAGATCCCATTTGTCAATTTTGGCTTTTGTTGCCATTGCTTTTGGTGTTTTAGTCATGAAGTCCTTGCCCATGCCTGTGTCCTGAAGATGTATCTCAAAATAATAATAACTATTTACGACAAGCCCACAGCCAATATCATACTGAATGGGCAAAAACTGGAAGCATTCCCTTTGAAAACTGGCACAAGACAGGGAGGCCCTCTCTCACCACCCTATTCAACATAGTGTTGGAAGTTCTGGCCAGGGCAATCAAGCAGGAGAAAGAAATAAAGGGTATTCAAGTAGGAAAAGAGGAAATAAAATTATCCCTGTTTGCAGATCACATGATTGTATATTTAGAAAACCCCATCGTCTCAGCCCAAAATCTCCTTAAGCTGATAAGCAACTTCAGCAAACTCTCAGGATACAAAATCAATGTGCAAAAATCACAAGCATTCCTATATCCCAATAACAGAAAAACAGAGAACCAAATCATGAGTGAAATCCCTTTCACAGTTGCTTCAAAGAGAATAAAATACTTACGAATCCAACTTACAAGGGATGTGAAGGACCTCTACAAGTAGAACTACAAACCACTGCTCAACGAAATAAAAGAGGACACAAACAAATGGAATAACATTCCATGCTCATGGATAGGAAGAATAAGTATCATGAAAATGGCCATACTGACCAAGGTAATTTACAGATTCAATGCCATCCCCATCAAGCTACCAATGACTTTCTTCACAGAATTGGAAAAAAATGCTTTAAAGTTCATACAGAACCAAAAAAGAGCACGCATTGCCAAGACAATCCTAAGCCAAAAGAACAAAGCTGGAGGCATCACGCTACCTGACTTCAAACTATACTACAAGGCTACAGTAACCAAAACAGCATGGTACTGGTACCAAAACAGAGAGATAGACCAATGGAACAGAACAGAAGCCTCAGAAAGAACACCACATATCTACAACCATCTGATCTTTAACAAATCTGACAAAAACAAGAAATGGGGAAAGGATTCCCTATTTAATAAATGGTGCTGGGAAAACTGGCTAGCCATATATAGGAAGCTGAAACTGGATCCCTTCCTTACACTGTATACAAAAATTATTTCAAGATGGATTAAAGACTTAAATGTTAGACCTAAAACCATAAAAACCCTAGAAGAAAACCTACGCAATACCATTCATGACCTTTTCATATATCTGTTGGCGATTTGTATTTCTTCTTTGGAGAAATGTCTGTTAAAGTCCTATGCCCACTTTTTAATCATGTTTATTTTTTCTTTTGCTATTGAGTTGTAGCAACTCCATATATATGTTGGATATTAACCACTCATCAGTTATATATTTTGCAAATATTTTCTCCTATTCCATTAGTTACCTTCTCACTCTGTTTATTGTTTCTTTTACTGTGTAGAAGTTTTAGTTCTTGTTGTCCCACTTGTTTATTTTTGTTTTTGTTGCCTGTGCTTTTGGTGTCATATCCAAATAAAACACTGCTAAGACCAATGTGAAGATGATTTTTCATCGTTTTCTTGTAAAAGTTTTAGTTTCAGGTTACAAGTTTAAGTTTTTAATCTAGTTTGAGTTGATTTTTGTGTATGGTATGTGAAAGGGTTGAATTTTACCTTTTTGCATGTTGATATCCAATTTTCCCAGCACTATCTGTTCAAGAGACTGTCCTTTGCCCATTGTGTGGTTATCTTGGCACCCTTGTCAAGTTTCAGTTGATTGTATATGTGTTGGTTTCTGGGCTCTTTAACCCGTTTCATTTGTCTATATGTCTGTTTTTATGTCTGTATCATATGGTTTTAATTACTGTAGGTTGGTAATATATTTGTCAATTAGGAAGTATGTTACCTCCAGCTTTGTTCTTCTTTCTCAAGATTGCTTTTGCTATTTGGGATGGTTTTTGATTTTATACAAACTGTGATATTGTTTGTTCTATTTCTGTTTAAAATGGTATTAGAATATTGATGGAGATAACATTGAATATGTACACTGCTTTTGGTAATATGGCTATTTTAATAATATTATTTCAATTTATGAGCAAGATATGTCTTTGCATTTATTTGTGTATTCTGTGATTTATTTCATCTTTGTTTTGTAATTTTTATTGTACAAGTATTTCACCTCTTTGCTTACGTTTAGTCCTGTGTATTTTGCTTATTTGGATGCTATAGTAAATTGGATTATTTACTTAATTTCTATTTGGAGAGTTTATTGTTATTGTGTAGAAACACTACTGATTTTTCTGTGTTGATTTTGTATCCTCCAACTCTACTGAGTTCATTTTTTAGTTTGAATAGTTTGTTGTTTTGGGATCTTTAGAGTTGTCTACATATAAGATCATGTACTCTGCAAACAGAGATAATTCCACGTCTTACTTTTTACTTTAGATAGCTTTTATTTCTTTTCCCTGCCTAATTGCTCTGGAAAGGACTTTCAGTAGTATATTTAATAGAAGTGACAAAAGTGGGCATCTTTGCTTTGTTCCTCATCTTTGAGGAAAAACTTTCAGCTTTTCACTGTGAGTATGATGTTAGATGTGGGCTTCTCATATATGGACTTTATTGTGTTGAAGTACCTATTTTTCTATACCAAATTTATTGAAAGTTTTCTAACATGAAAGGATGTTAAATTTGTTAAATGCTTTTTCTGCAACTTTTGAGATGATTATATAATTTTTATTCTTCTATTAATGTAGTGTATTACATATGTTGACTTGCATATTTTAAACCACCCTTGCATCCCAGGGATAAATCCCACTTCATTTTGGTGTACGATCCTTTTAATGTGCTGAAGAATTCGGTTTGCAAATATTTTGTTGATTTTCAAAGTGAATACTTCCAGCTTTTGCCCATTTATTATGATATTGGCTATGAGTTTGTCATAAATAGCTCTTATTATTTTGAGATACGTTCAATCAATAGCTAGTTTATTGAGAGTTTCTAGCATGAAGGGATGTTGAATTTTATCAAAGGCCTGTTCTGCATCTATTGAAATAATCATGTGGTTTTTGTCATTGGTTCTGGTTATGCAATGGATTACATTTATTGATTTGCACATGTTGAACCAGCCTTGTATCCCAGAGATGAAGCCGACTCGATCGTGGTGGAAAAGCTTTTTCATGTGTTGCTGGATTCAATTTGCCAGTATTTTACTGAGGATTTTCGCATTGATATTCATCAGGGATGTTGGCCTGAAATTTTCTTTTTTTGATGTGTCTCTGCCAGGTTTTGGTATCAGGATGATACTGATGTCATAAAAAGAGTTATGGAGGAGTCCCTCTTTTTCTATTGTTTGGAATATTTTCAGAAGGAATGGTACCAGCTCCTCTTTGTACCTCTGGTAGAACTCGGCTGTGAATCCATCTGGTCCTGGGCTTTTTTGGTTGGTAGACTATTAATTACTGCTTCAATTTCAGAGCTTGTTAGTGGTCTATTCAGGGATTCCACTTCTTCCTAGTTTATTCTTGGGAGGGTGTATGTGTTCAGGAATTTATCCATTTCTTCTAGGTTTTCTAGTGTATTTGTATAGAGGCGTTTATAGTATTTTCTGATGATAGTTTGTATTTCTCTGAGATCACTGGTGATATCCTCTTTATCATTTTTTATTGTGTCTATTTTATTCTCTCTTTTTTATTAGTATGGCTAGTGGTCTATCTATTTTGTTAATCCTTTCAAAAAACAAGCTCCTCACTTAGTTGATTTTTTGAAGGGTTTTTCGTATCTCTATCTCCTTCAGTTTTGCTTTGATCTTACTTATTTCTTGTCTTCTGCTAGCTTTTGAATTTTTTTGCTCTTGCTTCTCTAGTTCTTTTAATTGTGATGTTGGGGTGTCAATTTGCGATCTTTCCCACTTTCTTCTGTGGGCATTTAGTGCTATAAATTTCCCTCTAAACACTGCTTTAGCTGTGTCCCAGCGATTCTGGTGCTTTGTGTCTTTGTTCTCACTGGTTTCAAATAACTTATTTATTTCTGCCTTAATTTCATTATTTACCCAGTAGTCATTCAGGAGCAGGTTGTTCAGTTTCTATGTAGTTGTATGCTTTTGAGTGAGTTTCTTAATCCTGAGTTCTAATTTGATTGCACTGTGGTCTGAGAGACTGTTATGACTTCCATTCTTTTGCATTTGCCGAGGAGTGTTTTATTTCCAATTATGTGGTCTACTTTAGAATAAGTATGATGTGGTGCTGAGAAGAATGTATATGCTGTTGATTAGGGTGGAGAGTTCTGTAGATGTCTATTAGTTCTGCTTGGTCCAGAGCTGAGTTCATGTCCTGAATATCCTTGTTAATTTTCTGTCTTGTTGATCTGTCTAATACTGACAGTGTGGTGTTAAAGTTTCCCATTATTATTGTGTGGGAGTCTAAGTCTTTTCGTAGGTCTCTAAGAACTTGCTTTATGAATCTGGGTCCTCCTGTATTAGGTACATACATATTTAGGATAGTTAGGTCTTCTTGCTGCATTGATCCCTTTACCATTATGTAATGCCCTCCTTTGTCTTTTTTGCTCTTTGTTGGTTTAAAGTCTGGTTTATCAGAGACTAGGATTGCAACTGCTGCTTTTGTTGCTTTCCATTTGTTCAGTAAAAATTCCTCCATCCTTTTATTTTGAGCCTATGTGTGTCTTTGCACGCGAGATGGGTCTCCTGAACACGGGCACAACAATGGGTCTTGAAACTTTGTCCAATTTGCCAGTCTGTATCTTTTAATTGGAACACTTAACCCATTTACATTTAATGTTAATATTATTATGTGTGGATGTGATCCTGTCATTATGATGCTAGCTGGTTATTTTGCCCATTAGTTGATGCAGTTTCTTTATAGCATCCATGGTCTTTACAATTTGGTATGATTTTGTAGTGGCTGATACCAGTTTTCCTTTCCATATTTAGTGCTTCCTTCAGGAGTTCTTGTAAGGGAGGCCTGGTGGTGACAAAATCTGTCAACATTTGCTTGTCTGTAAAGGATTTTATTTCTCCTTCACTTATGAAGCTTAGTTTGGCTGGATATGAAATACTGGGTTGAAAATACTTTTGTTTAAGAATGTTGAATATTGGCCCCCACTCTCTTCTGGCTTGTAGGTTTTCTGCAAAGAAATCCGTCATTAGTCTTATGGGCTTCACTTTGTGGGAAACCTGACCTTTCTCTCTGGATGCACAAGACAAAGATGCCCTCTCTCACCACTCCTATTCAACATATTGTTGGAAGTTCTGACCAGGACAATCAGGCAAGAGAAATAAAGGAAATTCAAATAGAAAAAGAGGAGGTCAAATTGTCTCTGTTTGTAGATGACATGATTTTATATTTAGAAAACCTCATCGTCTCAGCCCCAAATCTCCTCAAGCTGATTAGCAACTTCAGCAAAGTCTCAGGATAAAAAATCTATGCCAAAATTGCAAGCATTGCTACACACCAAGAACAGACAAACAGAGAGCAAATCATAAGTGAACTCCCATTCACAATTGCTACAAAATCAATGAAACACCTAGGAATACAACTTATAAGAAACGGGAAGGACCTCTTCAAGGAAAACTGCAAAACCACTGCTTAAGGAAATAAGATAGGATACAAACAAATGGAAGAACATTCCATGTTCATGGATAGAAAGAATCAGTATCATGAAAATGGCCATACTGCTCAAAGTAATTTACAGATTCAATGCTATCCCCATCAAGCTACCATTGACTTTCTTCACAGAATTAGAAAAAAACTTCTTTAAATTTCATATGGAAACAAAAAAGAGCCTCTATAGCCAAGACAATCCAAACCAAAAATAACAAAGCTGGAGGCATCACACAACCTGACTTCAAACTATATTACAAGACTATGGTAACCAAAACAGCATGGTACTTGTACCAAAACAGATATACAGATCAATGGAACAGAGCAGAGGCCTCAGAAATAATGCCACACATCTACAACCATCTGATCTTTGACAAACCTAACAAAAACAAGCAATGGGGAAAGTATTTTCTATTTAATAAATGGTGTTGGGAAAACTGGCTAGCCATATGCGGAAAACTGAAACTGGATCCCTTCGTTACACCTTATACAAAAATTAACTCAAGATGGATTAAAAACTTAAACATAAGATCTAAAACAGTAAAAACCCTAGAAGAAAACCTAGGCAATACTATTGAAGGCATAGGCATAGGCAAATACTTGATGACTGAAATACCAAAAGCAATGACAACAAAAGTCAAAATTGACAAATGGGATCTGATTGAACTAAAGAGCTTCTGCACAGCAAAATAAACTATCATTGGAGTTAATAGGCAGCCTACAGAATGGGAGAAAATTTTTACAAGTTACCCATCTGACAAAGGGCTAATATCCAGAATCTACAAGGCACTGAAACAAATTTACAAAAAAAAAAAAAAAAATTTAAAAAAACAACCCAATCAAAAGTAGGAAAAGGATATAGACAAACACTTCCCAAAAGAAGACATGTATGTGGCCAACAAATATTTGGAAAAAAGCTCATCATCACTAGTCATCAGAGAAATGCAAATCAAAACCACAATGAAATGCCATCCCATGCCAGTTAAAAAGGTGATCACTAAAAAGTCAAGAAACAAAAGATGCTGGAGAAGTTGTGGAAAAATAGAAATGCTTTTACAGTGTTGGTGGGAGTGTAAATTAGTTCAACTATTGTGGAAGATAGTGTGGCAATTCCTCAAGGATCTAGAACCAGAAATACCACTTGACCCAGCAATCCCATTACTGGATATATACCCAAGGGATTGTAAATCATTCTACTATAAAGACACCGGCACACATATGTCTATTGCAGCACTACTCAAAATAGCAAAGACTTGGAACCAACCCAAATGCCTATCAATGATAGACTGGATAAAGAAAATGTGGCACATATACACAATCGAATACCATGCAGCCATAAAAAGGATGAGTTTATGTCCTTTGCAGGGACATGGATGAAGCTGGAAACCATCATTCTCAGCAAACTAACACAGGAACAGAAAACCAAACACCGCATGTACTCACTCATAAGTGGGAGTTGAAAAATGAGAACACATGGAGGGGAACATCACACAGTGGGCCATGTCAGAGGGTGAGGGGCTGGGGAGGAGAAATACCTAATGTAAATGATGTATTGATGGGTGCAGCAAACCACCATGGCACGTGTATACTTATGTAACAAACCTGCATGATCTGCACATGTATCCCATGACTTAAAGTATAATTAGAAAATATTTTGCTGAGAATTTTCCCATCTATGTTCATCACGGATATTGGCCTGCACAGTGGTGTTATGTCCTGATAAACCAATCATAAATTGAAGATATTTCAAGTGAATAATACATTTAATACACCTGACCTACTGAACATTATAGCTTCATCCAGCTTAGTTTAAATGTGCTCAGAATAATTATATTAGCCTACAGTTGGGCAAAATTTCTGGCAACACACTATACTGTAGAGGATAAGCTATTTTAACTTCATGATTTTGTGGCTGACTGGGAGCTGTTTCTCACTGATGCAGCCCAAGAAAATATTGTACTGCATATTACTAGCCCAAGAAAAGATGAAACTTCAAATTTTGAAGTATGGCTTCTACTGAATGCACATCATTTTGCACTATTGTAAAGTCAAAAAAATTGTAAGTTGAACTGTTATAAGTCAATGACTATCTACAATTTTCTCATAGTGTCTTTGTCTGGCTTTGATATCAAGGTAATGCTGACCTCATAAAATGAGTTTGAAGTGCTTCTGTCTCTTACATTATTTGAAAGTATAAGCATTAATGTTTACTCTTTTTTAAATGTTTAATACAATTCACCAGTGAAGCCATCTGGTCCTGCATTTTATTTATTTATTTATTTATTTATTTATGTATTTATTGCTGGGATTAGTTGACTATTGATTCGCTTTTATTAATTTTTATTGGTCATTCCAGGAAGATGAGGAAGAGGAGGAGGAGGAGGAGAAAGAGAAGAAGGAGATGGGAAGAAGAAACAGGAGGCAGGAGCAGGAGAGGAAGAAGAGGAAGAAGAAGAGGAAGAAGAAGAGGAAGAAGAAGAGGAAGAAGAAGAAAGAAGAAGAAGAAGAAGAAGAAGAAGAAGAAGAAGAAGAAGAAGAAGAAGAAGAAGAAGAAGAAGAAGAAGAAGAAGAAGAAAGAAGAAGAAGAAGAAGAAGAAGGAGAAGGAGAAGGAGAAGAGAAGGAGAAGGAGAAGGAGAAGGAGAAGGAGAGGAAGAAATGTAAAGTGTATTCTTTCTATAATCTTGATATGATCTATCATAAAGTCTTTCCAATGGAAGTCAGGGTTAATTATTAAACACTTACTGTTGGCCATGCACAGTGGCTCACGCCTGTAATCCCGGCACTTTGGAAGGCCAAGGCAAGAGGGTCAGTTGAGCCTAGGAGTTGGGGACCAACCTGAGCATCAAAGTGAGACCATGCCTCCATTAAAAACAACAACAGCAGCAACAACAACAGCAACAAAACTTAGCCAGGTGTAATAAAATAAAATAAAAAACATACTAGAATTAGTAAATGTTAACACGAAGCCCAAGGAGTGGGTACCACCCTATCTTAGTTAGTGCCATGCCTCAAGCCATCAGCCCTCTAATAGGAGATCCTGCCTTTAATATAATAATTTTGATTTTAATCAGTCAGAGGCTCAGAATCTGGGTTCGGTCTTTTTTTTAAATGCTATATTTGTTAAATGTCTTTGATTCTCTAAAGTTGGCACTATGAGATCAGTGGGTGAATGAACAAAGCTTTTCTGGCTCTGTGCTCTTTACTGAGACAATATGTATCCTTATTAGAAACTTGAAGCAAAATTGACATTTATCAAGGAGTATTTTTAAATCTACCTCCTTACAATGATATTTACCATCTGAAGTATTTAATTATAATCTCCTTTCAATGTCCTTTCAAATTCAATTAGATATGTGATGATCTCTAAGTAATTTTAATTCTCAATTACCCTTTCTATCATACTCAAAAGATGACCGAGGCTTTGGAAAGATCCTAAAGAGTACTCTTGCTCTTGAAGTGGAAAAATCCTAAGTCTTCTTATTCTTCTCAACTATATGTGATAATGGCGTATGGTTAAGTCTAATGGTAAAAACCACTAATTTCACCCAAAACCGTCCAGAGCTTTCTGAAATTGAGGAATAATATATTTATTCACCTCAGAAATTTATTCAGATCCAAAGACATACTACAAATATGTGATATTATGTTACATATATGGGATATGGAATGATTAAGTCAGGGTATTTGAGGTATTCATCATGTCTATATGTTGGGAACATTTCAAGTACTTTCTCCAAGCTACTATGAAATGTGCAATACATTGTTGCTAACGTATAGTCACCCTACTCTGCTATTGAACATTATAACTTATACCTTTCATCTAACTGTATGTTTGTGCCCATTGACCAACCTCTCTTCATCCCCCTCCTTGCCACCTAAACATCCTTCCCAGCCTCTGGTATCTATCATTCTACTGTCTACCTCCATTAGATCACCTTTTTAAGCTCCCACATATGAGTGAGAACATGCAATGTTTGTCTTTCTGTGTCCAGCTTATTTCACTTAACATAACAACCACTAGTTGCTGCAAATGCCTTGATTTCATTCCTTTTATGGCTGAATAGTATTCCATTTCATATATATACATAATTTTTATATATTATATTATACATAAATGTATTGCACATATATATATAATTTTCTTTATCCATTCGTCTGGTGATGGACTCTTAGGTTGATTTCACACATTTGCTACTGTAAATGTGCTGCAATAAACATGTGAGTACAGATAAAACTTTGATATACTAATTTTTTATCCTTTGGATAAATACCCAGTAGTGGGATTTTTGAATGGTATGGTAGTTCTATTTTTAGTTTTTTGAAAAAATATTAATATTGTCTTCCATTATGGCTTTACTAACTTAAATTTATATCAAAGGGAGTAAGAGTTCCCTTTTCTCCACATCCTCACGTGTTCTTTTTGTCTTTATAATAATAAACATTTCTAAGATAATATCTCATTGGCAGAGAGCGGCAGCTCAAGCCAGTAATCCCAGCACTTTGGGAGACCGAGAAGAGGGGATCACGAGGTCAGCAGATCGAGACCATCCTGGCTAACCCGGTGAAACCCCGTCTCTACTAAAAAATACAAAAAACTGGCCGGGCGAGGTGGCAGGTCCCTGTGGTCCCAGCTACTCGGGAGGCTGAGGTAAGAGAATGGCGTAAACCCGGGAGGTGGAGCTTGCAGTGAGCGGAGATCCGGCCCCTGCACTCCAGCCTGGGCGACAGAGCGACACTCCGTCTCAAAAAAATAAAAAATTAAATTAAATTAAAAAATAAACATTTCTAAGATAATATCTCACCATAGTTTTGATTTGCATTTCTCAGATGATTAGTAATGTTGAGTATTTTTTCATACACCTGTTGGCCATTTTTATGTTTTTTTTTTTTTTTTTTTTTTTTTTTTTAGAGATGTCTATTCATGACCTTTGCCCGCATTTTAATCAAACTATTTCTGCTTTTTTTTTTTTTTTAGATGTTGAGTTGTTTGAATTTCATGTATATTCTGGATATTAGTCTCTTGTTAGATAAATAGCTTGTAAATATTTTCTCCCTCTCTACAGGTTGCCTTTTCGCTCTGTTAGTGTTTCCTTGTAATACAGAAGCTAGTCTCATTTGTCTATTTTGCTGTTGTCTAATAGTCTCATTTGTCTATTTTGCTGTTGTCTGTGCTTTTCAGGTATTACCCATAAAATCTTTGCCTAGACCAATGTCCTAAAATCTTTTCTCTATGTTTTCTTCTAGCAGTTTTACAGTTTTGGGTCTTATATTTATGTTTTTTATCTATCTTGAGGTGACTTTTGTATATGGCAAGAGACGGGGGTCCAGGTTAATTTTTCTGTATATGGATATCCAAATGTCCCAGCACCATCTATCGAAGAGGGTGTTGTTTCCTCAATGTATGTTTTGGTATATTTGTCAAAAATTGGTTGGCTATAAATGCATGGATTTATTTATGGATTTTCTGTTCTGTTTCCTTCGTCTATGTGTCTGTTATTATATCAATACAATGCTGTTTTGGTTATTTTGAAGTCAGGTAGTATGATGCCTTCAGCTTTGTTCTTTTTTTTTTTTTAATCCATACAACAAAATATCATTTATTCATAAGAAACGAAGTTCTGATACACGCTACATGGTGTAATAAACCAGATACATAAGGATAAATATTGTATGATTCCACTTACATGAAATATCTAAGACAGGCAAATACATAGAGAGAGAAAGGACATTAGAGGTTATCAACCCTTGGGAAGATGGAGGAAAGGAAAGTTATTGCTTAATGGTTGTAGTTTCTGTTTAGGGTGATGAAAACGTTTTGGAAATAGCCATGAAGGTTGCATGACATTATGAGCATAATTAATGCCACTGAACTGTACATTTTAAAGTGGTTAAAGTAGCAAATTTTACATTAGATATATCTTATATCAATTTAAAAATTTTTTTGAAATTCAATTTTTTTATTATTATTATTATATTTTAAGTTCTAGGGTACATGTGCATAACGTGCAGGTTTGTTACATATGTATACTTGTGCCATGTTGCTGTGCTGCACCCATCAACTCGTCAGCACCCATCAACTCGTCATTTACATCAGGTAGAACTCCCAATGCAATCCCTCCCACCTCCCCCCTCCCCTTGATAGGCCCCGGTGTGTGATGTTCCCCTTCCCCAGTCCAAGTGATCTCATTGTTCAGTTCCCACCTATGAGTGAGAACATGTGGTGTTTGGTTTTCTGTTCTTGTGATAGTTTGCTAAGAATGATGGTTTCCAGCTGCATCCATGTCCCTACAAAGGACACAAACTCATCCTTTTTTATGGCTGCATAGTATTCCATGGTGTATATGTGCCACATTTTCTTAATCCAGTCTGTCACTGATGGACATTTGGGTTGATTCCAAGTCTTTGCTATTGTGAATAGTGCCACAATAAACATACGTGTGCATGTGTCTTTATAGCAGCATGATTTATAATCCTTTGGGTATATCCCCAGTAATGGGATGGCTGGGTCATATGGTACATCTAGTTCTAGATCCTTGAGGAATCTCCATACTGTTTTCCATAATGGTTGAACTAGTTTACAATCCCATCAACAGTGTAAAAGTGTTCCTATTTCTCCACATCCTCTCCAGCACCTGTTGTTTCCTGACTTTTGAATGATCGCCATTCTAACTGGTGTGAGATGGTATCTCATTGTGGTTTTGATTTGCATTTCTCTGATGGCCAGTGATGATGAGCATTTTTTCATGTGCCTGTTGGCTGTATGAATGTCTTCTTTTGAGAAATGCCTGTTCATATCCTTTGCCCACTTTTTGATGGGGTTGTTTGTTTTTTTCTTGTAAATTTGTTTGAGTTCTTTGTAGGTTCTGGATATTAGCCCTTTGTCAGATAAGTAGATTGCAAAAATTTTCTCCCATTCTGTAGGTTGCCTGTTCACTCTGATGGTAGTTTCTTTTGCTGTGCAGAAGCTCTTTAGTTTAATTAGATCCCATTTGTCAATTTTGGCTTTTGCTGCCGTTGCTTTTGGTGTTTTAGACATGAAGTCTTTGCCTATACCTATGTCCTGAATGGTACTACCTAGGTTTTCCTCTAGGGTTTTTATAGTATTAGGTCTAACATTTAAATCTCTAATCCATCTTGAATTAATTTTCGTATAAGGAGTAAGGAAAGGATCCAGTTTCAGCTTTCTACTTATGACTAGCCAATTTTCCCAGCACCATTTATTAAATAGGGAATCCTTTCCCCATTTCTTGTTTCTCTCAGGTTTGTCAAAGATTAGATGGCTGTAGATGTGTGGTATTATTTCTGAGGACTCTGTTCTGTTCCATTGGTCTATATCTCTGTTTTGGTACCAGTACCATGCTGTTTTGGTTACTGTAGCCTTGTAGTATAGTTTGAAGTCAGGTAGCGTGATGCCTCCAGCTTTGTTCTTTTGACTTATGATTGTCTTGGAGATGCGGGCTCTTTTTTGGTTCCATATGAACTTTAAAGTAGTTTTTTCCAATTCTGTGAAGAAACTCATTGGTAGCTTGATGGGGATGGCATTGAATCTATAAATAACCTTGGGCAGTATGGCCATTTTCACGATATTGATTCTTCCTATCCATGAGCATGATATGTTCTTCCATTTGTTTGTGTCCTCTTTTATTTCACTGAGCAGTGGTTTGTAGTTCTCCTTGAAGAGGTCCTTTACATCCCTTGTAGGTTGGATTCCTAGGTATTTTATTCTCTTTGAAGCAATTGTGAATGGAAGTTCATTCGTGATTTGGCTCTCTGTTTGTCTGTTACTGGTGTATACGAATGCTTGTGATTTTTGCACATTAATTTTGTATCCTGAGACTTTGCTGAAGTTGCTTATCAGCTTAAGGAGATTTTGGGCTGAGACAATGGGGTTTTCTAAATATACAATCATGTCATCTGCAAACAGGGACAATTTGACTTCTTCTTTTCCTAACTGAATACCCTTGATTTCCTTCTCTTGTCTGATTGCCCTAGCCAGAACTTCCAACACTATGAAAAGGCTTTTGACAAAATTCAACAGCCCTTCATGCTAAAAACGCTCAATAAATTCGGTATTGATGGAACGTATCTCAAAATAATAAGAGCTATTTATGACAAACCCACAGCCAATATCATACTGAACGGGCAAAAACTGGAAAAATTCCCTTTGAAAACTGGCACAAGACAGGGATGCCCTCTCTCACCACTCCTATTCAACATAGTGTTGGAAGCTTTGTTCTTTTTGATCAAGATTATTTTGGCTATTCAGGCTCATTTTTACTTTCAAATTTTAGCATTTTTTTTCTATTTCTTTGAAAAATGGCGTTGGTAGGGATTTCATTGAATCTGTAGATTGCTTTGAGCAGTATGGTCATTCTCATAATGTTAATTCTTCTGATCCATTAGCATGGGATGCATTTTTATTAGTTTGTGTCCTCCTCAATTTATTTTATCAATGTTTTGTAGATTTCCTTATAGACATCTTTCACCTTCTTGGTTGAATTTATTCCTGGGTATTTTATTTTATTGTAGCTATTGTAAATGAGATTGCCTTCTTATTTTCCTTCTCAGATAGTTTGTTATTGGTGAATGGAACCACTCCTGATTTTTGTATGTTGGTTTTGTATTTTGAAACTTTACTCAATTAATTTATCAGTTCTAAGAGTTTTTTTGTGGACTTTTTAGATTTTTCCATATATGAGATTGTGTAATCTACAAATAAGACAACATGACTTCTTTTTTTCTGGTTTGCATGCCTTTTATTGCTCTCTTTTGTTTAATTGCTCTGGTTAGGACTTCCAGTAGTAGGTTGAATATGAGTGGTGAAAATGGGCATTCTTGTCTTTTTCCACTTCAATATGACATTAGCCATGGGTTTGTCATATATAACCTTTATGATGTTTTTTTTTTTTTTTTTATTCTTTTTTTTTTTTTTTTTTTTAAATTTATTTATTATTATTATACTGTAAGTTGTAGGGTACATGTGCATAACGTGCAGGTTTGTTACATATGTATACTTGTGCCTTGTTGGTGTGCTGCACCCATCAACTTGTCATTTACATCAGGTATAACTCCCAATGCAATCCCTCCCCCCGCCCCCCTCCCCATGATAGGCCCCGGTGTGTGATGTTCCCCTTCCCGAGTCCAAGTGATCTCATTGTTCAGTTCCCACCTATGAGTGAGAACATGCGGTGTTTGGTTTTCTGTTCTTGTGATAGTTTGCTAAGAATGATGGATTCCAGCTGCATCCATGTCCCTACAAAGGACACAAACTCATCCTTTTTTATGGCTGCATAGTATTCCATGGTGTATATATGCCACATTTTCTTAATCCAATCTGTCACTGATGGACATTTGGGTTGATTCCAAGTCTTTGCTATTGTGAATAGTGCTGCAATAAACATACGTGTGCATGTGTCTTTATAGCAGCATAATTTATAATCCTTTGGGTATATCCCCAGTAATGGGATGGCTGGGTCATATGGTACATCTAGTTCTAGATCCTTGAGGAATCGCCATACTGTTTTCCATAATGGTTGAACTAGTTTACAATCCCACCAACAGTGTAAAAGTGTTCCTATTTCTCCACATCCTCTCCAGCACCTGTTGTTTCCTGACTTTTGAATGATCGCCATTCTAACTGGTGTGAGATGGTATCTCATTGTGGTTTTGATTTGCATTTCTCTGATGGCCAGTGATGATGAGCATTTTTTCATGTGTTTGTTGGCTGTATGAATGTCTTCTTTTGAGAAATGTCTATTCATATCCTTTGCCCACTTTTTGATGGGGTTGTTTGTTTTTTTCTTGTCAATTTGTTTGAGTTCTTTGTAGGTTCTGGATATTAGCCCTTTGTCAGATGAGTAGATTGCAAAAATTTTCTCCCATTCTGTAGGTTGCCTGTTCACTCTGATGGTAGTTTCTTTTGCTGTGCAGAAGCTCTTTAGTTTAATGAGATCCTTTATGATGTTTAAGTATGTTCCTTCTACATCTAGTTTGTTAAGAGTTGTATCATAAAAGAATGTTGAAATTTGTTAAATGCTTTTTCTGTGCCTGTTGAGATTATCATATATGTTTTATCTTCATACTGTTGATGTGATGTATCACATTTATTGATTTGTGTATGTTGAACAATTCTTCCATCCTTTGTAGAAATTCCACTTGATTATGGTGTACTATTTTTTGATGTGGTGGACTTGGTTTGCTAGTATTTTGTTGATAATTATTGTGTTTATGTTTATCAGGTATATTGGCCATAGTTTTCTTTTCTTGCTCTGTCCTTGTGTGTTTTTGTATAAAGGTAATGCTGACTTTATAGAATAATTTAGAAAAAAAATCCCTCTTCTACACCTTTTTGGAAAAGTTTAAGGATAATTGGTATTACTTCTCTGAAAATACAGTAGAATTGGTAGTGAAGCCATTTAGTCCTGGACTTTCCTTTGTTGGGAAATGTTTTATTACTGATTTATTGTCATTTCTTATTACTGGTCTGTACCAATTCCTACTTTTTTCTGAACCTATCATGGGAGGTTGTATGTGTCTAGGAATTTATCAATTTCCTCCAGTCTCTAGCTTGTTAGTGCATAGTTGCTCATGACAGTCTTTGGTGATCTTTTTTATTTTTGTGATATCAATTTTACGGCCTCCTTCTTTATTTCTGATTTTGAGTCTTCTTTTATTCATAATTGGTATAACAACTAGTTTTTTACTTTGTTTATCTTTTCAGAAAACCAACATTTTATCTTGTTGATCCTTCATATTTATTTTTTCATCTCTACTACATTTAGTCCTGCTCTGATATTTATCATTTCTTTCCTTCTACTAATTTTAAATTTGGTTTGTTGCTGTTTGTCTAGTTCCTTGAGGTGCATTGTTGAGTTTTTTATTTGAAATCTTTCACTTTTTGATGTAGGTTTGTTTATTACTATACACTTCCTTTTACTGCTTTGACTTTACATTACTGGTTTTGGTGTGCTGTGTTTCCATTTTGATTTGTTTCAAAAAATTATTTGATTTCCTTCTTCGTTTACTCAATGATCATTCAGGAGCAGGTTGTCTAATTTCGGTGTATTTGTACAGTTTCCAAAGGTTTTCTTGTCAGTGATTTCTAATTTTACTCCACTGTGGTCTAAGAAGATACTTGATTTGATGCTAGTTTTTAAATTATTTTTGAGATTTATTTTGTGTTCTAACCTATTGTCTATCCTGGAGAAGTTTCCATGTGCTGATGAGAATATGTGTTCTGTAGCTGTTGGATGAAATGTTCTGTAAATGTCTATTAGGTCCATTTGGTCTAAATTACAGTTTAAATTTGATGTTTCTTTATTAATGTTCTGTCTAGATAATATGTCTAATGCTGAGAGTGAGGTGTAGAATTTCCTATGTTATTGTGTGGGAGTCTACTTCTCCTGTTAGGTCTAATAATATTTGCCTTCTGTATCTGGGTGCTGTGGTGTTGGCTCACATATGTTTAGAATTGTTATATCCTCTTGCTGAATTGATCCCTTTATTATTACATATTTGCCTTCTTTGTCTCTTTTTATTATTTTTGACTTAAGGTATGCTTTATTTCATGTAAGTATAGTTGCTCCTGCTTGCTTTTGGTTTCCGTTTTAATGGAACAGCTTCTTCTGTCCCTTTACTTTCAACGTATATGTGTCTTTACGGTTGAGATGAATATCTTGTAGGCAGCATACAGTTGGGCCTTTTTTTAAATTTAATCAGCTAGTCAATGTGTTTTAAGTGGAAAGTTTAAACCATTTATCTTCAAGGCTATTAGAGATATGTGAGGGCTTATGCCTGACATTTTATTAATAATATGTGGTTGTTGGCCAGGCACAGTGTCTGTAATCCAAGCACTTTGGGAGGTTGAGGCAGGCAGATCACCTGAGGTCACAAGTTTGAAACCAGCCGGGCCAACATGGTGAAACCCTGTCTCTACTAAAAATACAAAAAACTTAGCTGAGCATGGTGGTGGGCATCTATAATCCCAGCTACTTGGGAGGCTGAGGCAGGAGAATTGTTTGAACCCAGGAGGCAGAGGTTGCAGTGAACTGAGACTGCACCATTGGACTCCAGCCTGGGCAACAAGAATGAAACTCCATCTCAAAAAAATAAATAAAATAAAATAAATAATAATAACAATAGCATATGGTTGTTTTGTATCTCCTTTGTCCATTTCTTTCCCTCTTATTGTTTGTTGTTGTGGTTTGGTGGTATTGTGTAGTGGTAACATTTGAGGTTTGCTAATACTCATTTGTGTGTTTGCTTTACCAATAGGTTTTATATTTTCATATGTTTTCATTATGGTAGTTATTCTTTTACATCCAGGTATAGAACTTCCTAACCCTTTCTTATAAAGCCTGTCTAATGGCAATGAATTCCCTCAGCTTTGGTTTGTCTGGTAAAGACTTTATTTCTCTATTATTTATAAAGGACAACTTTGCTGATCATAGTATTCTTGGCTGACAGGTTTTGTTTTCTTTTTTTTCTTTCAGAACTTTGATATATCATCCCATTCTGTCCTGCACTGAAAGTTTCTGCTAAAAAATCCATGGTTAGTCTTATGGGAATTCTTTTATAAGTGACCACATGCTTTTCTATTGCTGTTCTTAGAATATTCTCTTTGTCTGACTTTGAACAGTTTTACTATAATGTGTTACAGAGGAGATCTTTTAAATTGTATCTATTTTGGTGTATCCTCCAATATCTGGATGTTTAAATCTCTTGCTAGACTCAGGAAGTTTTCATCTATTATTTCATTAAATAAGTTTTCTCACCCTTTACTTTTCTCTTCACCTTCTGGAACACTGAAAATTCAAGTATTTGCTCCCTTTATGCTTTCCCACATGTTGCCTAGTTCCTACTCATTCTTTTTATTTTTATTTTTTTGTCTTAGTGGGTTATTTCTAAAGACCTCTCTTCAAGTTCTGAGATTTTTTTTTTTTTTTTGCTTGATGTAGTCTGTTTTTAAGTTTTTTATTGTATTGTGTATTTCATTCAATAAATTATTGAGTTCCAGAATTTCTATCTGGTTCTTTTTTATATCTATGTCTTTAGTAAATTTCTTATTCATATCCTAAATTGCATTTTAATTTTTATGTATTGTTATTCAGAATTACCTTGTATCTTGCTGAGCTTCTTTAGTATAAACATTTTGAATTCCTTTTCTGAAATTTCATAAATTTCTTTTTGATTGAGTTCTGTTGCTGGATAATTACTGTGTTTTTTCGGGGGGAATGTTATACTTCCTTGCTTTTTCATGTTTCTGTCTCCTTAAGCTGTTGTTTTTCCTTTGTCCTTAAGTTGATATCCGCGCATTCCAATTTTTTGAATTTGCTTTTGTAGGGGAAGATGTTTTTCTAAGATGCATCTATGGTGTTGGTGGGGTGCAGTACTTTAGCTTTGATCCTGGGCACATGCAGTAGTGCAGTCTCTGTATGATTTATATGGCTGTAAACAGAATTTGTGGTGTATGTAATTTCCTCAGTGGCTTAGGTTGTGGCTGTTAATAGAGACTGTGGTGAAATTTTGCTGGAGACTGGGATGGCAGGTGAGCCAGTCATCAGGCCCCAGTGGTTGGCAGCAGTGGGCCAAGCATGCTGACCTTGGGCGCCATTGTGGCAAACAGTGGCACCAGTGTTTTCAGGTCCATGCAGGGTGATTCTTTGACCTCCAGGCTGCTTGCTCGGGTTCCAGGAATGACAGTAGTGGAAGGATTTTTGAGCTCCTGGGCAGCAGACACGGCATGAGCAATGGCAGGAGCTGTGATGGGACAACCCTCTGGGACCCCAACAATCCATAGTGGTTTTGCCAGAGGCTGCAATGGACTGAACAGTCCAGTTTTACAGTTGGTGCAGGGAAGTGGGTGTCAGCTGTGGTTGTAGTGGCAGATTGAGTGGGTCCCACCTCAGAGCTCTAGCAGGAGTGCTTAGGTTCAAATATTGTGGACTGAGCTGAGCTCCTGGATGACATGCTTGGGTACTAGGATGAGTGCAGTCAACCTAGATAGCCTACCCTCTTTCTTCCTAGGGGTACATGAAGGCACTGTCTGTTGTAGGTACAAGTGAGGTGATTCCCAGGCTTTTGGCAGAATGTTCAGTTAAGGGAAGGTGTGGCTGCACTGCAGTCCTGTTATTGAGGAGGGTAGAGCTGCTTTCAATGGCAGCAGCTGTAGGTAGGTGGCTGGGCAGTGGGACTTGCTTTGCTCATGCTTTGGCCCCAGAGCAGCTGGCAATGGCAGTGGTTGTGGGCAGTAAAATTTGTCCTTGAGGCAGGTGAAAATGCAGGACTGTTCCTTTGCTGTGATAGAGAACATAGTCACTGCCAGTGGCTCCTGCCTTGTTTCTGGCAGATAATCTGTCTGCGGGAAATGTTAATGGGGATACAGGGATGTGAAGATGCAGAGGCTACTGAGCCCCAGGAAAGGATGCAGCATGTTGGGGGCTGGTCTGTCAAAATGGTACCATGCTGTAATGTGATTATCTGCTATTTTTTTTTCTTGTGGGAGAAGGGAGTCTCAAATACATCTAGAGAGCCATCTTTAAGTCCTTCACCAAGAATTCTTTATTTCTAACTTCAATTTCATCCACGTCACCCAAATTTAACGTATTAGGAATGAACATACAGCATGAGGTGGGTTAGTGGCTTTAATGGGCATTTTTTTCTTTTAATGAGACAAGGTCTCACTCTGTTGCCCAGGCTGAAGTGCAGTGGTGTGATCATAGCTCACTGTACTCACTGTAGCCTCATACTCCTCAGCTTAAGTGATCCTCCTGCCTCAGCTTCTTGGGAAACTGTCACTACAGGTACAAATCATCAGGCTGGATCATTTTGTTTTTATGTTTTGCAGAGATGATGTCTTGCTATGTTGCCCAGGCTGGTCTTGAATTCCTGGCCTCAAGCTATTCTCCCACCTTGGAACCCCAAATGCTAGGAATATAGGCATGAGCCTCTATGCCTAGTCCAGTTAGTGGCTTTTGATGAACACTTGTTTGAGTTGTATCCAACTGGGGTGAGAATAAATGGTTTCTGAATTCTTGGGAAACCTGGAACTTTCTTGAGGAAATTGGAATTAGTCTTTTTCCAGAGAGAAAGATCTTTGTTGAACCTTTTCAGTCAGACAGATGTAAGATAACTAATGCTTTCTTATTTTTCTTGAAGAAGTCCTAGATTATGAAATGAAACCAAATTCAGAAACTTCAGATGGTTATCCTGATTAACAATGTAAATTGGTTTTATTTTTAAGGAGAATGTTCCATTGTAGAGGTTTTATTTTCTTTTCTCAATATATATTTAGCCAGAACTGCATATACCAAGCTATTTTCCCTTTAGGAGGTAGGATATCATTTTTCCCCTGTTTATCTGCTAACAAGAGATAGAAAGACCAGACCTGACCCTAGAGTGAGAGGAGTGCAGGTCTGGTATTTTATTCATCTAATGTTGGAGAAAATGGTGGAAAGAAACTGGATTGTTTGGTGTCTAGACAGTGTCTTACACGTAATATTATTTAAGATACGGCTATTCGTATTGCTTTGTTTGGATCAAGAGGGCAGGACAATTGAAGAAAGAAGATATTAACACTCTCAATTATCCTGGAGAGGGAATTTAGATAGAACTTAAATTGGGGTGCATCTCCCTTTTCTGGAGTCAAGAATAGTTAGAATTGGATAACTGGGAGAGAGGATTGGTCAAAAGAGACTCCTGTTTGTGAGCGGGCACTTGACAGTTGACAAAGGGCTAAAAGAGAGATGGTCATTGTGGGACCCGTATAAATGGGGTATTGATAACTGATATACAGTTTTGTGTTTTCTTTTTCTACACAGTATTTTCCACCTGTTACCTCTAAGTTGATAGTAAAATTTAGTTAAAGCTACAGCCTTCTATTAGTTGTAAATTAAGGAATGGTCCACATTTGAGTGAGAATATTTTAGTGAAGAAGTAATTATCGATTAAAGAAAAAAACCTAAGGCAGTCATCTGAAGAAATATGTAATAAATGACTATTAAAACATATTTTTGGAAGTTGCAGGCAGAAGTTGATAAAAGATTATAAATTTCTACAAACATTCAGATAATTGATAAAAGAAAAAGTAACCTACTGAAGGTTGGGGAGTCCAAGGACATGCAGCTAACATGATATTAATTTATTGAATAATGTGTGCTTCTGTTCAAAATGTAAGGTGGGAACGTAACTCAAACAATATATCTTCTTGCTTTAACCCAAATTACATTCAGCCTTTATATACCCAATATTAATGTAGTTTATCTTTAATATCTCCTATGATGACCTATATTACCCACTAGGTGTCTTCATTAACATGCTACATTTTAAATTTATGTGCAGAGATGGGACTTCAAGAATGGTGGTGTGTGAAGAAGAGTTTATTCTCTATATCCTTGGCAACACTTATTATCATTCATCTTTTTTGAAATAGACATTTTAACCTATGCGAGGTGATAGCTCATTGTGGTTTCAATTTGCATTTTGATGGTGATTAGAGATGATGAGCATTTTTTGATATATCTGTTGGACAAAAATTCTCATCACAAAAATATACGTATAAGTTAGTGACGTAATGGATATGTTAAGTAGCTTGACTGAATCTTTCTACAATGTATACAAAAGTCAGCACATAACATTGTGCCCCATTAATACACACAATTATTTGTTATTAAAATTAATTTTAAAAAAGAACATTAGTGTGAGAAGTTGGTGAGTAGAAAACTATATCATGGAGAGTCATCTCCTAAGCCAATCAAAATTAGCAAAGAGAATAATTTGTGATCTCAACAGATTGAGAAAAAGGCTTAGAATAAATTGAGAATCATTTTTTCAACAAAATATATGCAAAATTGACAAGAACAGTGGGAAGTGATGGCATTTGAAGTAGAGGCTTCACTCATCCTTCCATAGCTCTTCTTTGTGGGAGAACTATTTAAGAGAGCATAAGAGCAGAGTGAAAATCTCCATCTTGTTCAGATCTCTAGGATGGAAGAGATATCCTGGAAAGTTTCCACAAATAATGAACATCAGAAGATTCCTTTTTCCTTAGCTCTGGTGCAGAAGGTCAATATCCAAAAGACTGTGGCAAGTAGACAGTCCCCATTTTCCCACCTCCAACTCCCACCATGTGGGACATATGCAGTCTCGTAAAGTCCCTCTCTACCACACAGCGTATGCTGTAGGAGAGCTGCTACATTGAGCTTGTTAGCTGTGTGGCAGCCGCCATCTCCACAAGCCTCTGCAGAATTAATTTAGCTAACTCACTAAATAAATAAGCAAACAACCAAAGGGAGAAATCAATATCCAGAGCTGCTACAAAGTCTTCTCAGAAAGATCCTGCTTTGTTGAAAACTGGACCTCTTAGAAAATTGATTTATTTGAATGTCTTATACAAAGATATAGGAAACTATGGCCCAAATACACACACAAAACCAGCCAATGTAAACTGCCTGTGAGAGGCTCCAGCTTCCAAACTTAGCAGTAAAAGACTTCAAATCAAGTATAATACTTCAAAAAACTAAAGGAAACTATGTTGAAATAATTAAAGTATAATGACAATTATCGTTCAAATATAGAATATAGATAAAGAAAAATAAATTATAAAAGGAATGAAATAGAAAATTTGGAATTTAAAAGCAAAACAACCAAAGTGAATAAAATCACTAAAGGTCTCAACAGTAGAAATGAGCTTCAGTAGAAAGAATAAGAGGATTTATACAATCCAAAGAACAGAAAGAAAGGGAGTAAAAAAATGGACAGACACAGAGAAATGTAAGATGCAATTAATTGCACCTATATACACATAATTTGAGTAAACAAAGGAGAGAAGGAAGCAAAAAAATAAAGAAATAAGAGCAGAAAACTTCCTCAATTTCATGAAAAACATTAATCTACACATCTAAAAAGATCTGCAAACGCAAGTAGGAAAAATTCAAGGAGACCTTCACCCAAACACATCATAGTGAAAACTTTCAGGGACAAAGAAAAAGTGAAAATTTTGAAAGGAGCAAGAGAAACATAACTCATTACAAGAAGATTAACAGCTGATTTCTAAAAAGAAACAGTGGAGACCAGAAGGCAATAAGATATATTAATAGTGCAAAGACATGAAACATACATAAAACAAAAGGCAAAACTGCAAAAATGAATCCAACCATGTCAATAATAAATGTGAGTGAGTTAAACATTACAGTCAAAAGGCACTGATTGTCAAACTAGATTAAAAAATCAAGATTCAACTATATAGGGTCTATAGATGATACTCTATATTCAAACATGTAAATAGGTTGAAAGTAAAAATATGGAAAAATATATACCATGCAAGCAGAAACCATAAGAGAGATTGTGTGGCTATAGACTTTAAAGCAGCAATTATTATCACCTCCACTGGTGATACTTAGGCAAACAGGGTCTGGAGTGGACCTCCAGCAAACTGCAGTAGACCTGCAGAAGAGGGGCCTAGATGTTAGAAGAAAAACTAACAAACAGAAAGCAACAACAACAGAAAAGACCTCCACACAAAAACTCCATCGAAAGGTCATCAGCCCCAAACATCAAAGGTAGATAAATACATGAAGATGAGAAAAAAACAGCACAAAATGCTGAAAATTCCAAAAACCAGAATGCCTCTTCTACAAGTGATCTCAACTCCTCTCCAGCAAGGGCACAACACTGGACAGAGAATGAGATTGATGAATTGACAGAAATCAGTTTCAGAAGGTGGATAATAGCAAATTCATTTAAGCTAAAGGAATATGTTCTAACACAATGTAAGGAAGGTAAGAACCTTGATTAAAGTTTACAGGAACTGCTAACTAGAATAACCAGTTAGAGAGAAGCATAAATGACCTGATGGTGCCAAAAAACACAGCATGAGATCTTTGTGAATCATACACAAGTATTAATAACCAAATCAATCACACAGAAGAAAGGATATCAGAGATTGAAGATCACCTTGCTGAAACAAAGTGTGAAGACAAGATTACAAAAAAAAAAAAATAACAAAAAGGAATAAACAAAGCCTCCAAGAAATATGGGACTATGTGAAAAGATCAAACCTATGATTGATTGGTGTACCTGAAAGTAATGGAGAGAATGGAACCAAGTTGGAAAACACACTTCAGGATGTTATTTGGGAGAACTTCCCCAACCTAGAAAGGCAGGCTAAGATTCAAATTCAGGAAATACAGAGAACACCACTAAGATACTCCTCGGGAAGATCAACTCCAAGACACATAATCATCAGATTCTTGAAGGTTGAAACAAAGGAAAAAATGTTAAGGGCAGCCAGAGAGA
The DNA here is from genome assembly GCF_003255815.1 of Theropithecus gelada. Classification (NCBI taxonomy): domain Eukaryota; kingdom Metazoa; phylum Chordata; class Mammalia; order Primates; family Cercopithecidae; genus Theropithecus; species Theropithecus gelada. The sequence continues at coordinate 68,282,544 of NC_037689.1, read as the reverse complement.
AAGGTCAGATCACCTACAAAGGGAAGTTCATCAGACTAACAGTGGATTTCTCTGCAAAAACCCTAGAAGCCAGAAGAAAGTGGAGGCCAATATTCAACCATTCTTTAAAAAAAGAATTTTCAACCCAGAATTTTATATCCAGCTGAACTAAACTTTGTAAGCAAAGGAGAAATAAAATCCTTTCCAGACAAACAAATGCTGAGTGATTTTGTCACCACAAGGCCTGCCTTACAAGAGCTCCTGAAGGAAGCACACCCCCCCGCCCACACACACACAAAACTGGTACCAGCCAGTACAAAAACACACCAAAATATAAAGACCGATGACGCTATGAAGAAACTGCATCAAATAATTTGCAAAATAACCAGCTAGCATCATAATGACAAGATCAAGTTCACACATAACAATATTAACCTTAAATGTAAATGGGCTAAATGACACAGACTGGCAAATTGGATTAAGAGTCAAGACCCATCGGTGTGCTGTATTCAGGAGATACATCTCATGTGCAAAGACACACATAGGCTCAAAATAAAGGGATGGAGGAATATGTACCAAGCAAATGAAAAGCAGAAAAAAAAAAAAAAAAAAAAAAAGCAAGGGTTGTGGGGTTGCAATCCTAGCCTCTGATAAAGCAGACTTTAAACCAACAAAGATTTTTTAAAAAGACAAAGAAGGGTATTACATAATGGTAAAGGGTCAATGCAACAAGAAGAGCTAACTATTCTAAATATATATGTACCCAATACAGGAGCACCCAGATTCATAAAACAAGTTCTTAGAGACCTATGAAGAGACTTAGACTCCCACACAATAATAGTGGGAGACTTTAACACCCCACTATCAATATTAGACAGATCAACAAGACAGAAAAATAATAAGGATATTCAGGACTTGAACTCAGATCTGGATCAAGTGAACCAAATAGACATCTACAGAACTCTCTGCCCCAAATCAATAGAATATACATTTGTCTCAGTGCCACATGGCACTTATTCGAAAATTAACCACATAATTGGAAGTAAAACGCTCCTCAGCAAATACAAAAGAATGGAAATCATAACAAACAGTCTCTCAGACCACAGTGCAATCAAATTAGAACTCAGGATTAAGAAACTCACTCAAAACTTCACATCTACATGGAAATTGAACAACCTGCTCCTGAATGATTACAGGGTAAATAACAAAATTAAGGCAGAAATAAAGTTCTTTGAAACCAATGAGAACAAAGACACAAGGTACCAGAATCTCTAAGGCACAGCTAAACCAGTGTTAAGAGGGAAATTTACAGCATTAAATCCCCACAGGAGAAAGTGGGAAAGATCTCAAATCGACATCCTAACATCACAATTAAAAGAACTAGAGAATCAAGAGCAAACAAATTCAAACGCTAGCAGAAGACAAGAAATAACTAAGATCGGAGCAGAACTGAAGGAGATAGAGACACGAAAAACCCATCAAAAAATGAACAAATTCAGGAGTTGTTTTTTTGAAAAGATTAACAAAAGAGATAGACCACTAGATAGACTAATAAAGAAGAAAAGAGAGAAGACTCAAATAGAACAATAAAAAGTGATAAAGGGGATATCACCACTGATCCCACAGAAGTACAAACTACCATCAGAGAATACTATAAACACCTCTATGCAAATAAACTAGAAAATCTAGACATAATGGATAAATTCCTGGACACATACACTCTCCTAAGACTAAATCAGGAAGAAGGCAAATGCCTGAACAGACCTATAACAAGTCCTGAAAACGAGGCAATTATTAATTTCCTAATAACCAAAAAAAGCCCAGGACCAGATGGATTCACAGCCAAATTCTACTACAGGTACAAAGAGGAGCTGTTACTATTCCTTCTAAAACTATTCCAAACAACAGAAAAAGAGGTACTCCTCCCTAACTTATTTTTTCAGGCCAGCATCATTTTCATGCCAAAGCCTGGCAGAAACACAACAAAAAAAGAAAACGTCAGGTCAATATCCCTCATGAACAACAATGTGAAAATCCTCCATAAAATACTGGCAAACCGAATCCAGCAGCACATAAAAAAGCTTACCCAACATGATCAAGTCAGCTTCATCCCTGGGATACAAGGCTGGTTCAACATATACAAATCAATAAACGTAATCCATCACATAAACAGAACCAATGACAAAAACCACATGATTATCTCAGTAGATGCAGAAAAGTTTGGCGATAAAATTCAATATCCCTCCATAAATAGAAAAAGCACATGACAAGACAGATTAAACAGCTGAATTCTATGAAACATATAAAGAATTCCATGAAACATATAAAGAGCTGGTATCATTTCTACTGAAACCATTTCAAAAATTTAGGAGTAGGGACTCCTCTAATTCATTTTATGAGGCCAGTATCATTCTGATACCAAAACTTGCAAACACACAACAACAATAACAAAAATGAAAACATTGGGCTAATATCCTTGATGCAAATATCTTCAAAAAAATACCAGCCAATCGAATGCAGCAGCAGATCAAAAAGCTACTTCCCCATGATCAAGTAGGCTTTATTCCTGAGATTCAAGGTGGTCTTAACATACACATATCAATAAATGTGACTCATTACATAAACAGAGCTAAACACATGATCATATCAATAGACGCAGAAAATTGTTTCAATAAAATTAAACATCTGTTTATGTTAAAAAAAACTATCAACAAACTGGACACTGGAGGAAAACATCTCAAAATAATAAAAACCATCCATGACAAATCCACAGCCAACGTTACACTTAGCAGGTAAAAACTGGAACCATTCCCCATAAGATCCAAAACAGGACAAGGATACCCTCTCTCACCACTCCTATTCAACATATTATGGGAAGTCCTAACCAGAGAAATCAGGCAAGAGAAATAAAATATATCCAAATAGGAAGAGAGGAAATCAAACTATCTCTATGTGCAGATGACATAATTTTACACCTAGAAAACACCATGGTCTCTTCCCAAAAGTTCACAGATCTGAAAAACAATTTCAGCAAAGTTTCATGACACAAAATCAATGTACAAAAATTAGCATTTGTATAAATCAACAACATCCAAGCTAAGTGTGGAATCAAGAATATGACCCACTCACAATAGCCACACACAAAAATAAAATACCTAGGAATACAGCTAACCAGGGTATTAAAAGATCTCTACAATGAGAATTACAAAACACTGCTGAAAGGCATCAGAGATGACACAAACAAATGGAAAAATACTCCATGCTCATTGGTAGAAAAAATCAATATTCTTAAAATGGTCATACTTCCCAAAGCAATCTACAGGTTCAGTGCTGTACCTATCAAACGACCAATGACATTCTTCACAGAATTATGGAAAACTAACTTAAAATTCATATGGAACCAACAAAGGGCCCAAATATCCAAAGCAATTCTAAACAAAAATAACAAAGCTGGAGGCATTATGCTACCCAACTTCAAATTATACTATGAGGATACAGTAACCAAAACAGCATCGTACTAGTACAAAAACAGACAGACCAATGGAATGCTATAATCTGATCATTGACAAAGTAGATAAAAAACAAGTAATAGGAAAAGGAATCACTATTTAATAATCGGTGCCAGTACAATTGGCTAGCCATATGCAGTAAATTGAGACTGGACTCCTTTCTTACACCATATACAAAAATCAACTCAAGATTAATTAAAGACTTAAATGTAAGACATCAAACTCTAAATGCCCTTGAAGAAAACCTAGAAAATACTATTCTGGAAATAGTCCTTGGCAGAGATTTTATGATGAAGGCTCCAGAAGCAATTGCAACAAAACCAGAAATTGACAAATAGGATCCAATTAAACTAATCTGCACAGTAAAAGAAACTATCAACAGAGTAAACAGACAACCTACATAATGGGAGAAAAGTTTGCAAACTATGCATCAGACAAAGGTCTAATATTCAGAATCTATAAGGAACGTAAACTAATTTCCAAGATATAAACAAACAACACCATTAAAAAGTGGGCAAAAGACATGAACTGAAACTCTTCAAAAGAAGACATATATGTGTCTGACAAGCATATGAGAAAATGCTCAACATCACTAATCATTAGAGAAATGCAAATCAAAACCACAATGAGATACCATCTCACACCAGTCAGAATGGCTATTATTAAAAAATCAAAAAATAACAGATGCTGATGAGGTTGCAGAGAAAAGGAAATCTTATTCACTGCTGGCAGGGATATAAATTAATTAAGTCACGGTGGAAAGCAGTTTGGCAATTCTCAAATACCTTAAAACAGAAGTACCATTCAACTCAGCAATTCCATTATTGGGTATGTAACTGAAGGAATATAAATCATTCTACCGTAAAGATACATGCACATGCATGTTCATCACAGCTCTATTTACAATAGCAAAGTCATGGAATCAACATAGATGCGCATGAATGGTAGATTCGATTTAAAAAATATTTATATATATATATGTGTGTGTGTGTGTATGTGTGTGTGTGTATATATATCTATATATATATAGATAGATATAGATATATATCATGAAATGCTATACAGCCATGAAAAAGAATGAGATGATACTCTTTGCAGCAACATGGATGGAGCCGGAGGCCATTAGCCTAAGGAAACTAACATAGGAATAAAAAACCAAATACTGCATGTTCTTACTTATGAGTGGGAGTTAAATACTGAGTATGTATGGTCACAAAGAAGATAACAATAGAGACCAGGGCCTACCTGAAGGTGGAGGGTAGGGGGAGGCTGAGGATCAAGAAACTTCCTATTGGATACTATGCTTATTTGCTTATCACCCTGGTGATAAAGAAATCTGTCCATCAAACTTCCATGACATGCAATTTACCTATATAACAAATGTGCATATGTACCCCTGAAACTAAAATAAAAGTGAAAAGAAATGTATAAGTTAAAGAACAATTTAGCAAACAAAGGCAGTAAAGACATCTAAAAATATGTAAAATAGAGAATACTAAATGAAAGCAAAAGATATATTAATAATAGTGAGACTGGGCACAGTGGCTCATGCTTGTAATCGCAGCATTTTGGGAGGGCAGGAGGATTGCTTGAGACCAGAAGTTTGAGAATAGGTTTGGAAAAATAGCGAGACACTGTCTCTACATTTTTTTTTTTTAATTAGCCTGGCATGGTTGTATATGCTTATAGTTTCTAGCTACTAAGGAATCTGAGGCAAGAGGATCACTTGCACCCAGGAGTTTGAGGTTACAGTGAACTATGATCACACCACTGAAGTCCAGCATGGGCAAGAGAGTGAAACCCTGTCTCAGTAATCATAACATGCACAAATACTAAAAATTACAATTGAATTTTAATAAGAATCTGGCAAATAAAATATTTTAAGTAAAAAGGAGCACAGTAGTCACAAGTGGCTAGAGGAGGCCATACTGGACTAGGTAGGTATACAACATTATGGTAATTTTCAATTTATCACCTCATTTGATCCATACAAATTAGTTAAAGCAGGCATGGTAAATATTATCACTCGCATACTACCAATAGTTAAGCTCAATACCAAAATGGTTTCAACGTCATATAGTTAGCAAGAGCTATGTATAGCTAGAATGCAAAATGAGAATCCACTGTTTAAAATGTCTGTTAATTATGCAGTACCAAGTATTATTAAGATGTGGCACCCATGTAAACATGCCACTCAGATCTCCTGTTACAAGGAGGTTGACTGATGGCTCCAGCTGTGGCCCCTCTGGATTTACCACTGCATTTTTCAGAATTTTTATTTCTTCTAAAAACAAAAAAAAAACAAAAAAGGGGTACATGTACAGAATGTACAGGTTTGTTACATAGGTATACGTGTGCCATGGTGGTTTGTTGTACCTACTGACCCATCCTCTAAGTTCCTCCCCTAAGCCCCCACCCCTTAACAGGCCCTGATGTGTGTTGTTCCCCTCTCTGTGTCCATGTGTTCTCAATGCTCAACTCCCACTTATGAGTGAGAACATGCTGTGTTTGGTTTTCTGTTTCTGTGCTAGTTTGCTGAGGATGATGGCTTCCAGTTTCATCCATATCCCTGCAAAGGGCATGATCTCATTTCCTTTTATGGCAGCATAATGTTCCATTGTGTATATGTACCACATTTCTTTATCCAGTCTATCTTTGATGGGCATTTGGGTTGGTTCCATGTCTTTGCTATCGTAAATAGTGCTGCAATAAACACGTGTGCATGTGTCTTTATAGTAGAATGATTTATATTCCTTTGGGTATATATACATTAATGGAATTGCCGGATCAAATTGTATTTCTGGTTCTAGATCCTTGAAAAATCGCCACACTGCCTTCCACAATGGATGAATTAATTTACATTCCCACCAATGGTGTAAAAGCATTCCTGTTTCTCCACAGCCTCACCAGCATTTATTGTTTCTTAACTTTTTAATAATCACCATTCTGAATGGGATGAGATGGTATCCCATTGTAGTTTTGATTTGTATTTTTCTGATGATCAGTGATGTTGAGCTTTTTTTTAATGTTTATTGGCTCCATGAATGTCTTCTTTTGAGAAGTATCTGTTCATATTCTTCACTCAGTTTTTTATGGTTTTTTTTCTGTAAATTTGTTTAAGTTTCTTGTAAATTCTGGATATTAGACCTTTGTCAGATGGATAGATTGCAAAAATTTTCTCCCACTGTTTACGTTGCCTATTAATTCTGATGATAGTTTCTTTTGCTGTGCAGATGCTCTTTGGTTTAACTAGATTCCGTTTGTCAATTTTGGCTTTTGTTGAAATGGCTTTTGGAGTTTTTGTCATGAAGTCTTTGCCCATGCCTATGTCCTGAATGGTATTGCCTAGGTTTTCTTCTAGGGTTTTTATGGTTTGGGGTTTTACGTTTAAGTCTTTAATCTATCTTGAGTTAAGTTTTATGTAAGGTGTAAGAAAGGAGTCCAGTTTCAGTTTTCTGCATATAGTTAGCCAGTTTTCCCAGCACCATTTACTGAATAAAAGATCCTTTCCCCATTGCTTGTTTTTATTAGGTTTGTCGAAGATCAGATGGTTGTATGTGTGGTGTTATTTCTGAGTTCTCTGTTCTGCTCTATTGGTCTATATGTCTGTTTTGGTAGCAGTACCATGCTGTTTTGGTTACTGTAGCCTTGTAGTATAGTTTGAAGTCAGGTAGTGTGGTGTCTCCAGCTTTGTTCTTTTTGCTTAGGATTGTCTTGACTATATGGGGTTTTCTTTGATTCCATATGAAATTTAAAATAGTTTTTTCCTAATTCTGTACCACTTCATTTTTTTTTTATTTTTCCATAGGTTATTGGGGTACAGGTGGTATTTGGTTATGTAAGTTATTTAGTGGTTATTAGTGAGATTTTAATGCACTCATCATCCTATTTGTAGTCTTTTATTCCTCATCCGCCTCCCACACTTCCCCCCAAGACCCCAAAGTCCATTGTATCATTCTTATGCCTTTGCATCCTCATAGCTTAGCTCCCACATATCAGTGAGAATATATGATGTTTGGTTTTCCATTCCTGAGTTACTTCACTTAGAATAAAAGTCTCCAATTGCATCCAGGTCACCACAAATGTCATTAATCCATTCCTTTTTATGGCTGAGTAGTATTCCATCTTATATATCACAGGTTCTTTATCCATTCATTGATTGATGAGCATTTGGGTTAGTTTCACAATTTTGCAATTGCAAATTGTGCTGCTATAAACATGCGTGTGAGAGTATCTCTTTTGTATAATGACTTCTTTTTCTCTGTGTAACTGCCCAGTAGTGGAATTGCTGGGTCAAATAGTAGTTCTACTTTTAGTTCTTTAAGGAATCTCCACACTGTTTTCCATAGTGGCTGTACTAGTTTACATTCCCACCAGCAGTGTAGAAGTGTTCCATGATCACCGCATCCATGCCAATGGTGCTGTTTTTAGATTTTTTATTATGGCCATTCTTGCAGGTATTGCATTGGTGTCACATTGTGCTTTTGATTTGCATTTCCCTGTTCATTAGTGATGTTGAGCATTTTTTCATATGTTTGTTGGCCATTTATGTCTTCTTTTGAGAGTTGCCTGTTCATGTCTTTAGCCCATTTTTGATGGATTTGTGTTCATTGTAGATTCTGGATATTAGTCCTTTGTCAGACGTATAGATTGTGAAGATTTTCTCTCACTCTGTGGGTTGTCCGTTTACTCTGCTGATTGTTCCTTTTGCTGTGAGAAGCTCATAATTAAGTTCCATCTATTTATCTTTGTTTACTGCACTTGCTTTTGGGTTCTTAGTCATGAAATCCTAACCTAATCTAGAAGGGTTTTCCCGATGTTATCTTCTAGAATTTTTGTAGTTTTAGATATTAGATTTAAGTCCTTAATCCATCTTGAGTTGTTGTTTGTTATGTATAAGGTCAGAGATGATGATCCAGTTTCATTCGTCTAACCTGTGGCTAGCCAATTATCCCAGCACCATTTGTTGAAAAGGGTGTCCTTTCCCTACTTTATGTTTTTGTTTGCTTTGTCAAAAATCAGTTGGCTATAAGTATTTGGGTTCATTTCTGGGTTCTCTATTCTGTGCCATTGGTCTCTATGCCTATTTTCAAAGGTTAATTTGTAGATTGCTTTTAGCAGTATGGTCATTTTCACAATATCAATTCTACCCATTTATGAGCATGGGATGTGTTTCCATTTGTTTGTGTCATATATGATTTCTGTCAGCAGTGTTTTGTAGTTTTCCTTGTAGAGGTCTTTTGCCTCCTTGTTTAGGTATAATCCTAAGTTTCGTTTTGTTTTGATTGTTTTTGCTTTTTGTTTTTTTGTTTTGTTTTGTTTTGTTTTGAGACAGAGACTCGCTCTTTCACCCAGGCTGGAGCACAGTGATGTGATCTCAGCTCACTGCAACTCCATCTCCGGGATTCAAGCAATTCTCCTGCCTCAGCCTCCTGAGTAGCTGGGACTACAGGCACGTGCCACAACGCCAGCCTAAATTTGTTTTGTATTTTTAGTAGAGACGGGGTTTCACCATGTTGACCAGGCTGGTCTCAATCTCCTGACCTCGTGATCTACCCACCTCAGCCTCCCAAAGTGCTGGGATTACAGGCGTGAGTCATCGCGCCCAGCCTAAGCTCTTGATTTGATTCTCAGCTTGGTTGCTGTTGGAGTATAGAATAGCTACTGACTTCTGTACATTAATCTTGTATCTAGAAACTCTGCTGAATTTTTTTTTTAACAATTCTAGGAGTTTTCTGGAGGAGTCTTTAGAGTTTTCAAGTTTAACGATCATATTGTCAGCAAACAATGACCATTTTATTTCCACTTTACTGACTTGCATGCCCTTTGTTTCTTTCTCTTGTCTGACTCCTCTGGCTAGGACTTCCAGCACTATGTTGAAGAGGAGTGGTGAGAGTGGACATTTTTGTCTTATTCCAGTTCTCAGAGGGAATGCTTTCAAGTTTTCACCATTCAATATTATGTTGGTTGTGGGTTTGTCACAGATGGCTTTTATTACATTGAGGTATGTCCCTTGTATGCCAATTTTGTTGAGAGTTGTAATGTTAAAGGGAAGCTGGAGTTTGTCAAATGCTTTTTCTGCATCTATTGAGATGATCATGTGATTTTTGTTTTTAATTCTGTTTATGTTGTGTATCGCATTTATTCACTTAGGTATGTTAAGCCATCCCTGCATTCCCAGTATAAAACCCACTTGATCATGGTGGATTATCTTTTTGATATGTTGTTGGATTCAGTTAGCTAGTATTTTGTTAAGGATTTTAGCATGTTCATCAGGGATATCAATCTGTAATTTTCTTTTTTGGTTATGTCCTTTCCTGGTTTTGGTATTAGGGTGATATCGGCTTCATAGAGTGAATTAGAGAGGATTCTCTCTTTCTCTGCCTTGTAGAATAGTGTCAAAAGGATTAGTATTAATTCTTCTTTGAAAGCCTGGTAGAATTCTGCTGTGAATCCATCTGCTCCTGGACTTTTTTTGTTGTTGGTAATTTTTAAATTACCACTTCAATCTCTTTGCTTATAATTGGTCTGTTCACAGTATCAAATTATTCCTGATTTAAGCTAAGGGGATTGTATTTTTTAAGGAATTTATCCATCTCTTCTAGGTTTTTCAATTTATGTGTGAAAAGGTGTTCATAGCAACCTAGAATGATCTTTTGTATTTCAGTGTTTTCAGTTGTAATATCTCCCGTTTCATGCCTTAATGAGGTTATTTGGATATTCTCTCTTCTTTTCTGGATTAATCTTGATAATGGTCCATCAATTTTATTTATTTTTTCAAAGAGCCAGCTTTTTGTTTCATTTATCTTTGTAATTTTTTTTTCAATTCTATTTAGTTCTACTCTAATCTTGGTTATTTCCTTTCTTCTGCTGGGTTTGGGTTTGGTTTGTTCTTGTTTCTCTAGTTCCTTGGATTTTGACCCTAGAATGCCAGTTTGTGCTCTTTCCATCTTTTTGATGTAGGCATTTAAGGCTATGAACTTTTCTCTTAGCACCACTTTTGCTGTATCCCAGAGATTTTGACAGGTTTTGTCTGTATTCTCATTCAGTTCAAAGAATATCTAAATTTCCATCTTGATTTCATGTTTGACCCAATGCTCATTCAGGAGCTGGTTATATAATTTCCATGTATTTGCATGGTTTAAAGGTTCATTTGGAGTTGATTTTCAGTTTTATTCCACTGCTGTCTGAGAGAGTGCTTGATATGGTTTCAATTTTCTTAAATTTATTGAGGCTTGTTTTATGGCCTATTATATGGTCTGTCTTGGAGAAAGTTTCATGCACTGTTTAATATTATGTGTATTCTGCAGCTGTTGAATAAAATGTTCTATATTTTGTTAAGTACCTTTTTTCCAAGGTATAGTTTAAATCCATCGTCTCGTTGTTGACTTTCTGTCTTGATGACCTATCTAGTGCTGTCAGTGGAGTATTGAAGTCCTCCACTATTATTGTATTGCTGTCTACCTCTTCCTTATGTCTATTAGTAATTGTTTAATTAATTTGGGAGTTCCAGTGTTAGGTGCATATATGTTTAGGATTGTGATATTTTTCTGTTGGACAAGGCCTTTTACCATTATATAATGTTTCTCTTTGACTCTTTTAAATGCTGTTGCTTTAAAGTTTGTTTTGTGTGATATAAGAATAGCTACCCCTGCTTGCTTTTGATGTCCATTTGCATGAAATGCTTTTATCAACCCCTTTACCTTAAGTTTATGTGAGTCTTTATGTGTTAGGGGAGTCTCCTGAAGACAGCAGATAGTTGGTTGGTGAGTTCTTATCCATTCTGCAGTTCTGTATCTTTTAATTGGAACATTTAGGTCATTTACATTCGATGTTAGTATTGAGATGTTAGGTAGCATTGCATTCATCATGTTATTTGTTGCCTCTGTACCTTGTTTTTTTGTTGTTGTTGTTGTTGCTGTTTGTTTTTGCTTTCTAAATTGTATTTTTGTTTTACAGGTCCTGTGTGATTTATGCCTTAAAAAGGTTATTTTGATGTGTTTCCAGGATTTGTTTCAAGATTTAGGGCTTCTTTTAGCAGTCCTTGTGATGGCTTGGTAGTGACAAATTGTCTAGCATTTGTTCTTCTGAAAAAGACTGTATCTTTTCTTTACATATGATGCCTAGTTTCACTGGATTAAAAATTCTTGGATGATAATTGTTTTGTTTGAGGAGGCTGAAGATAGACCTCCCATCCCTTCTAGCTTGTATGGTTTCTGCTGAGAAATCTGATGACAGTGCTCCTAGGTGATGATCTTTTTGTGATGAATTTTCCAGGAGTTCACTGTACTTCTTGTATTTGAATGTCTAGGTCTCTAACAAGGCCAGGAAGTTTTATTTGATTATTCCCCCAAATACGTTTTCCAAAGTTTTAGATTTCTCTTCTTCCTCAGGAGCACCGATTATTTTTAGGTTTGGTCGTTCAACATAATTCCAGACTTCTTGGAGGCTTTGTTCATATTTTCTTATGATTTTTTGTTTGTCTTTGTTGGATTGGGTTAATTTGAAGACCTTGTATTCTAGCTCTGAATTTCTTTTTTCTACTTGTTCAATTCTATTGTTGAGATTTTCCAGAGCATTTTGCATTTCTATAAATGTGTCCAATGTTTCCTGATGTTTTGATTATTTTTACTTTATACTATCTATTTCCTTGACTATTTCTCCCTTCACTTCTTGTATCGTTTTTTGGATATCCTTGCATTGGGTTTTACCTTTCTCTGGTGCCTCCCTGATTAGATTAAAAACTAACCTCCTGAATTCTTTTTCAGGTAAATCAGGGACTTCTTGGTTTGCATCCATTGCTGGTGATCTAGTGTGATTTTTGGAAGGTGCTAAACAGCCTTGTTTTGTCATATTACTAAAGTTGGTTTTCTAGTTTATTCTCATTTTGGTAGGCTCTGTCAGAGGAAATGTCTAGGACTGAAGACTGTTGTTCAGATTCTTTTGTCCCACAGGGTGTTCCCTTGATGCAGTAGTCTCTCCCTTTCCCGATGGATGTGACTTCCTGTGAGCTGAGCTGCAGTGATTGCTATCTCTCTTCTGGGTCTAGCTACTCAGAAAATTCTACCCAGTTCTGAGCTGGTACTCAGGTTTTCTGCACAGAGTCTTGTAATGTGAACCATCTGTGGGTCTCTAAGCCATGGATACCAGCACCTGTTCTGGTGGAGGTGGCAAGGGGGTGAAATGGTCTCTGTGAGGGTTCTCTGTTTTGGTGGTTTAATGTTCAATTTTTGAGCTGGTTGGCCTCCTGCCATGAGGTGGTGTTTTCCAGAGAGCATCAGCTGTGGCAGTATGGAGAGGAAATGGTGATGAGTGAGGCCCTAGAACTCCCACAGGTATACACCCTTTGTCTTCAGCTACCAGGGTGGATAGGGAAGGCCCATCAGGTTGGGGTAGGACTGGTGTGTCTGAGCCCTGACTCTCCTTGTGTGGGTTTTGTTACTGCTACTGTGGTGGATGGGGGTGAGGTTCCCAGGTCAATGGAGTTGTGTATCTTGGAGGATTATGGCTGCCTCTGCTGTGTCATGTAGGATGTCAGAGAAGTGGGGAAAGCTGGCAGTTACAGGCCTCACACAGGTCCCACACAGTTTGAAGGACCGGTCTCACTACCACCGTGCCCCCTCCCAACAGCCCTGAGTCTGTTTTCATGCGGTGGGTGAGCAGGGCTACCCACCTGCCAACTGCAAAAGTAAAGGGCTTTGGTTCTTCCCCCACCTGTGGAGTCTGCACACTGGATTTGCACCCTCCTCTGAGTTCCGGCCAGGAGGCTTCTATCCTGGTTCAAGTTGTTATAAAATTCAACCGGAGACTTTTTCTTCTCCCTCACACCTCTGGCCTGCCTCCCAAAGGATCCCTTTGGTGCCAGTCAGGAGTGGCCCACTTGGGAACTCAGTGAGTTCCCAGGGCCTTTCCTGCTGCTTTCTCTTCCCCTGTATTTCACTTGGCTTTCTAAATTGACTCAGCTCCAGGTAAGGTCAGAAACCTCTCCTGCAAATAAGACCTTCAGTTTCCCCAGTGGTGATCTGTGTTCAGGAGCAGAAGATCTCCCTTTCCCACTTTCACAGTTTGGATACTCACAGTATGTGGGATGTCTTCTGGGTCTTGAAGTAACAGTCCACTTCTCTCAGAGGGTCTGTGGGTCCTCTTGGGATTCTAGGTTTGTTCCTGCAGTCCTTCTGGAGATAAAATTCATGATGCAAGCCTCCACACTCGGCTATGTTCGTGTAAATTGGAGCTGCAATCTAGTTTTGCCTCCCATCTGCCATGAAGATCCAGAATAAAGTTTCATGAGGCTGAGGAGGCCTCACAATCATGGCAGGAAGCAAGGAAGAGTAAGTCACATCTTACATGGATGAGGCAGGCAAAGAGAGAGAAACTACCACTGCATTTATGATGCTATGTTTCCTGTGAGCTGCTCCCAGCCAAAGACTAAGCACTGGGGAGATAAAATAACAAGATGATTCTTGAGAGATATGAGACTTTTTCAATGGGAGACTTAGGCTTGAGGACTTATCATTGGCTTGTTCTGCTGCATTTCAAGACTCTTTTCAGCCAATCTTTTTTCCTTTCATCTCTTCTTCCATTAGTATCATATCTGAATTGTGGTCTGAAATTTCTCTCTTTCTTCTCCTGCTCCCTCCCCCAATAAATCTCTTGTACATCTAGTTCCATTTTGGTGTCAGCCTTTAAGTATATCTGAACTACACGTGAGGGAAAAATGGTACCAGCATACCTAATTTTTGAATTATTTTTTGGTAGTGAGAAAATTTTCAGCCAAAGAATTACTAGGATGATTTAAAATAAAAATAAAATCATAGAGTCAAATAGCCAAATTGTAAACACATACACACAGATAAACAGACTTGCATCCCATCTTAATTTGGGGGGGAAAATAATAACTATCAGATTTGAAGTGATTTTTGGAATGTTTAATTATAGGCAATATTTTATTTCTACTTTGTGTGTCATTGCTTTAAGACAATTTATAACTGAAGAGTGTGAACATTCACATAGTTAAATGATATTTGAGACTCAATATTTAATTAACCACTCTAGTAATGTGCAAGTTCTGCCCTTGGCCCCCTTTTTTTCCTACACACTTATTAACTATCTCATTCATTCCCATTGTTCAAATGATTGTTTGCCATGCTGACAACTCCCAGCTCTAGCTCAGACTTTTAACCTGAACTCCAGATCTATCTATTTATCTATCTATCTATCTATCTATCTATCTATCTATCTATCTATCTATCCATCTATCTATCTATCTATCTATCTAATCTAAATCTATCTATATCTCCAATAGTTTGATCTCTTCTTTTCCCCCAAAGTTGTTTCTCTTCTACTCTTACTTGTCTTAGAGCATGGCACCACCAACAATCCAGTGACCAAAGCCAGAAACTAGGTGTACTTTCATCTCTTTGATGCTATACACAATCCATCATAGGTTGGCTTCCTAAATGTTTTTTGAAGTCATCCCTCGTTTGCTATCCTCTGATACCTGCACAGTCCTAGTTAACAGAATTTCTCATTGAATTACTTTAACAACCTTCTAAGTTATCTTCCTGCTTCACTTTTTCCAGAACTTTGATTTGCTCTTTCTGTTCTATTCATTATTCAGAGCTCAGTCTAAAGTTTAACTCTTTAGTGAGTATTTCATTAATTTAATACATCTCACCAAGCAAGTTGTTTTCAAATTTTATTTATTTTTATTGATTTATTTATTTTACAATTTCAATTTCTACTTTAGATTCAGGGGGTACTGGTGTAGGTTTGTTACATGGGTGCTTTGTGTGATGCTGAGGTATGGAGTATGATTGATCCCCTCACCCAGGAATTTAGTACAGTACCCAATAGCTACTTTTTCAATCTTTATCCCTCTCTCTCTCCTTCCTTTAGTGGTCCCCAGTATCCACTGTTGCCTTCTTTGTATACATGTGTACTCAAAATTTAGCCCACACTCATAAGTGAAAATGTGGTATTTGGTATTCTGTTCCTGTGTTAACTTACTCTTATGAACCACTTTTTCATAGTCCATTGTAGTCCTTGTAACCAGTTAATATTTTATTGTTTATTTGTGTGTGTGTATGTATGTGTGTGTGTGTTTATTTCAATGTAAGTTCCACAACAGTAGGGACCTTGTCCATTTTTCAACACTTTTTCTCAGCAGATAAAAATGTCTGCCATGTATAATATACTTAATAATTTTTGTTGATAAAAATACTGATTGATTAGCTACTGAGTAAATGTATAAATGAATAACATTTCACCTAGTAAACATTGTTTTGCTTAGAATAATTCCACCCCTACTCCTGACAGATTTTCTCAGCCAGATACCTGAGTGTATTTCCAGACTCTGGAATGAATCCACTGAGACATAATAAAGATACTCTATAAGAGATTAATGTGTCTGATAATGTTTGGTGTATTTTAGGGTTCGGAGGTAGAACAGCACTTCATTTTCTTACAGGTGTTCTGAACCAATTAAGACTGAAGAGTCAGAATATGGGAGTCTAAAATTTGGCCTGTACGAATAAAGCTCATATTGAAGCATGTGATATATCTGCAAGCAAACAGGCCTCCTAATACTAACCCTGGAAATAAAATTAGCAGCTCAGTCATCAACAGCAGTGAACTGAGACAGACTTCCTCCAACAGGGATAGAGCCTGCACTTGTAAATTTTGGAGCATGAAGTTTACAAGGCAGGACGCTCTTAGGCATTGCAATTAGGATGGTGGTTCTTAAAGTGTGTTCCTCCCACACTCCTCCAAAAGTGCACAAGTGTCATTGGCATCACCTGGAAACTTGTTAGAAATGCTAATACTCGAGTCCTGCTCCAGAACTACTCAAGCATAGACTCTGCAGTTGAGGCCCAGACATCTGTATTTTAACAAGCCCTTCAGTGATACTGATGCACGCACAAGTTGAAAATCACTGGCATAGGACTTAGAGGAGAGAAAGGTCTCCTTTTAGTCCTTAGAGTTAAGCTTAGTTCAAAGCTGAAACCAGGGCTGGAAATAGGGTGAAGCAAGTGTGGTCCTAGAGTACAAAATTTAAAGAAGCACTTGTTCTTATGGTTGTTCAAGTACCATGGTGTTTCTGCTGTTGAACAAGCACTTACCTTTTTCTAATTTAGCAAAGTAGTGATTAAACATTTTCATTATTAATATATTGATAATATAAAACTTTGATATATATTTTAAAGGTGATATTCAAGTATAGTTAAATCAACATGGAATTGGCAAAAATAAAACAGCTAAGATTGTAATTGGCTTAATTTTTATGTTAAAAACATGTTTACAAATGTGGTTTCTCCATAATGGAGTTAGGAATCACAGAAAGATAGAACTGAATAATACCTTAGAGATTATCTAATCCAGAGCCAGCCTTTGAAGGCGAAGAGTTATAAATAAACCAGACAAAAGTTAGTTTAATGATGTTTAAGAGATTCTGAGAAGATGACCCTCCGGATACTTGTATTTGATTTATTTGATTTATTCACATTATTTGATTTGATTTATTCACATTAATTTTCTATTTAAATCCCTGGAAATTCATCTCTGATTTCTAAAGTCTTCTTTTAAAATGCAAACATATTTAAATGCATTACAAGATGATGTATTATTGATCATTAGTGTCATTTGGTTAATCAGACTATTTTCTTTGTGGCACATAGCAATTCATATAAGCAGTCTGAGGAAACAAATCTAGTATTTATGGAGCACTTGGTGACAGATACTATGCTATATAATTGTAAAATTAGAAAAAGGATATTTCTACCAAAGATAAGAAAATCTGGGGCAGAAAATACAGAATTTTGAGCACCCAGAGAGCAGCGAAAAAGCATTGAATGCCTTTGGGGCCAAGAAGAGTGAGGAAGAAAAAGAAGATCCCAGTGGTAAAATACAAATTCTCTAAATGAAGCTTATGTATCTACCATCAGAGGAATTGGTTAAATGAATTGTGATATATTGCTAATGAATATCATGCAGCCATTAAAAAGATGATGCAGCTCTCTACTGATATTCAACAATCCCCATTATAGTTTTAATTAATGAAGCAAGGCATTATATTACTTTACTATTTGTATAAAAAGAACTTAAATATGCATAAAATATGTCAGAAACTATACTCAAAAAATTGTTAACGATTGCCTATGAAGAGGGAAACTGGGTATCTAAGTAAAAGGGAGACAATTTTAATTGTATACCCGTTTATTTGTTTTGTATTTTATACCAGGTATATATATTAGCTATTTCAAAAAATTAATGTAATTTGGTTTTAAAAAATGTATTCCAGTATGGGCCCTATAATTTTGAGTAGGAAGAAGATATTATTGACTCTCTGTGAGTGCTCTGCATCTCAGCTATTTTCTTTCCATTAGTGAAGTTGTACTTGAATAGGAGACTAAGCTTGTTGTCATGTTTGCCATTCCATTGATCATTAGGATTAATTTAGCAAACCCATCTCTCTCTACCCTCCTTGCTCCCAAAGCTGATTTAAGTCAAAGAGGATGATTTTGCCAGAGAGACCTATCAATGATACCAAAATAGCTAAGGTTGTCTATTCGAACTTCAAAGTAACCCACATAATTCATATGGAGAAGTTGGCATTTACCTATCTTTATCTCAATAGAGAGCAGTCAGAGAATATCCTACCAATAAGGAGTCAAAATAAAATACAAGAGAGGACAGAAATTGTGGTGCAGGGTGAATGAATTATGAGGGTGTCATACAAAGGTCACCAAAGCCATCATGTGTTGTATAAGAAACAGAAATGCCTCCAGTGATCTGGGGCAATATTGGAGCTCAATGGAAAGCATTTTCCTCTGGTCTTGACTGAGCTACACCCAGCCTCTAAAGTGCTATGCAATACCACTTTCCAGGATACAACTGCCTTTGTTTGGAAGGATTCTGGAATTATAGGCCTAATAAGAAAGTGTTATTACAATAGAACCAGAGGAGGAAAAAGACAATCATTGTCTTTTATGTTTTAATACAGACATTTGAAACTCAGGACAGATTCAAATAGTTATTTGATTAAAATATTTTTGAATTGGAAGTCCAGAACTCAGGGAATAGGGTTTGTGTCATACACAATAGTATAGAAACACAGTCATTTGATACCTTTGATGGCACTTATCTCTGGGAATATTATCCTCTTTGACTGAAAACAGCTTTGGGAACAGAGAGGACAGAGATAGATGGGATTGCTAAATTGATGTAGCTTTTTAGGGCAAGAAACTGAGTCTTGATACTGCTTCTAAGATAGCAAAAATTTTGGGGAATAGTTCTTGCCCACCAAATTCACAAAAATACTGAAATATGAAATAGAATACCAATTTACTAAGTTACTCTTAGAGTACAGTTGTTACAAGGGCTGGAATACATAGATTCATTTATTCCCTTACGTACATACATTATCTTCTCTATAGGAAAGTTTACATGGAAAGCCACATTATAATCAGAAGGTGATCAAATAAACCTGGTAATACAGCAAGGGAATGAGCTGGATGATTTTGATGGCTACTGTCTTCCAGCTAGGATAGTAATTAATCCATCTTCACTGGAAAGATAGACCAACTGAACAAACATTCATGTTAGTTCACTGATAGCTTTTCTCCTAGATCATGCCCCTATAATACCTACCCTGAATAAACGTATTTTATTTCCAAATTGACAAATTCTTTTCTGTTACTAGAATATTTGGCCTTGTCAATACCATTGATTAGGCTGCAGTCTAGTACTCTCTTCCTCCTTTTGGGTTGGAAGACACTCTTTCTCTTGTGATATTTGCATGTGCCTGAGTCCATCCATTGTGTGTTGCCTTTATTAGTTTAACTCAGAACTGTGAAGGGGCCTCATTGTTACTTCTAGGACCTTGCATTATAGTGTTTATTGTAGCTATATTGAATAATACATACAGCTTAAATATATTAAGATATATTTCAACAAGTCTTACTAGATGCCTGGCACTTTGCTGAGCAGTTCACATGTATTTTCTCACACCACCCTATGTGACAGGCAAATATTTATTTATATTATTACAGAGATTGAGAATAAATAACTCACTGAGAAAACAGAATCATAGTAAGTTAAGAAACTTCCCCAAGATCACACAGCTAGTAAATTTAGGTGCTGGAATTCTAACTCATGCCTTTCTGATTCCAGGTACCACAATGATATTCCTCTTTATTTATGTACACCTTACCATCTTACATAACTTTTGGTTCAGGAATCTCTCCCCAACAACTTATGTAAAGAAAATTATATAGGATAGATAGAAATCTACTTAAAAATATGTTCACTACTGTGCCATTTTTGATAGTGAAAAATGAAAATAAACTAAATGTACAACAATAAAACTGTTGAATAAATTACGGTATTTTCACACAACAGAATACTATATACCTAAAAAGTAACAGTGTAACCCTGTATTTATTGACATGGGAATGTGTTCAAGATTTTGTATTAAGTAAAAAATTCAAGTTTAAATTAGTATATGGCATTGGATCTTATTTTTATTTAAAAGATTATATATGACTTGAAAAAAACTGTGAGGCTATGCATAAAGGTAAATAGTGGTTATCTGTGGGTTTTAGGAGCTCATGTGTCATTCTTATTTTTGTCTCTGTTTACCTGAAATTTATAATTTTCAACAGTGAAAATGTAGTTCTGATGAAATAAGAAAAAAATGATTTTAGAATACTCAGATGCATTGAAGTTTATACTAATAAACAAAAATACATTTTTATTGTTTTGATATAATAGAATCTTCAATTGTGTGGAGCCACAGTCTTTAACTATCATATTTCTTCCCTTAATGTTTTCTAAACTTCTCATGAGCGTTCTTTCTTCATCAATTACATTAACAGAGCCAGCCCATATCAAAATGGAAAGATGAGCTTAGTTTCATCTCCAGCAATTTCTCACCTATGCCCCTCTCTCTTTCCTTTAAAAGAGAGAGATTCCCAGGCCTTTTATACTACTACAGTTCTTCAGAAAAAGAGAAGGATGATGATAATAATGGATATAAGAATAATTACAACAATCAAAACAAAGTTAACCATTGTGTTTTGCCGAGACCAGTTGGGTCATGGAGACCCTAACCCAGTGGTGCTAGAGGAATTAAAGACACACACACAGAAACGTCATGTGTGGAGTGGGAAATCAGGGGTCTCACAGCCTTCATAGCTGAGAGCCTAGAACAGAGATTTACTTGCATATTTATTGACATAAAGCCAGTCATAAGATTTACTAAAAGTATCCCTTATGGGAAATAAAGGGATGGGCTGAAATAAAGAGATGGGCTCTGGCTAGTTATCTGCAGCATGAACATGTCCTTGAGGCACAGATCGCTCATGCTGTTGTTTGCGGTTTAAGAATGACTTAAGCGGTTTTCCACCGTGAATGGGCCAGGTGTTCCTTGCCCTCATTTGATAAACTGACAACCTTCCAGCATGGGCGTCAAGGCCATCACAAGCATGTCACAGTGCTGTAGATATTTTGTTTACAGCCAGTTTTGGGGCCAGTTTATGGCCAGATTTGGGGGCCTGTTCTCAACAGTATTTAGTATTGACAATATATTCAGCACTTAACTGCATCTAACTATGTAATTGCCTCGGAGTCACACTGCTGCTTCAGGTAAGTCTTATCATTGTTATTTTACAGTTGAAAAAATAAGTTCCAAAAGTTTAGTCAAAGGACTGCACTGATGGTAAGTGGTAGAAACATGATTCAATTCTCTTTTTGTTAGAAACCAAAATTTCATAAGGGAAACAATTCTTCTATATTGCCTTTATTAAACAATCATGATCTAATAAAAAGCCGATATTCTAAGATTTTTGCAGTACCTTCTTCATGAAATCTCTCCATACCCAGATCACCTCCCAATTTTGAGTTGCCTACATTTTTCCTCAGTCACCACAGGAAACCTCGGTTCCCAGGTCATCTCTCGACCACTTACCTCTTGTCTCTATGCTGCTCCCAGTCTGTACCAATCTCACACCCCTTTCCCACCCTGAGTTTATTCACCATATCCTCTGGCAACTCACAATCTATAATCAGAAGAAAAAAACAACATACATTTCAAATTAAAATTTAAAAAAAATTGTCTTTAAATTGTTATTCTTCATTATTGTAAAATATACATAACATGAAAATTATCATTTGAATCATTTTTACAGATGCAGTTCAGTGGCACTAATTACATTCATATTGTTGTGCAATCATTATCACTACCTCCAGAATATTTCCATCCTCCAAAACTAAAAATTCTATACCCATTAAACAGTAAGTCTCCATTTACCCCTCCCTTCAGGTCTTGGAAATCACCATTCTACTTTCTGTCTTTATGGATGACCATCATAGGTGCCTGGTATAACTGGATTCTTAAAGTATT
Organism: Theropithecus gelada; assembly: GCF_003255815.1. Lineage (NCBI taxonomy): Eukaryota > Metazoa > Chordata > Mammalia > Primates > Cercopithecidae > Theropithecus > Theropithecus gelada. Next base: position 68,260,656 of record NC_037689.1, on the reverse strand, counting down.
TGTCCTTTGTGTCTGTCTTATATCACCATAATGTTTTCAAGCTTCATCTATGTTATAGCATTGGTCAGAATTTCATTCCTTTTCAAGGTTGAATATTATTCCATTTTATGTATTGCCATATTTTGTTTATCCATTTATCTGTGGTGGAAAATTAGGTCATTTCTACATTTTGGCTATTGTGAATAATGCTGCTATAAACATTGTTGTACAGATGTCTAGTCAAGTCACTGCTTTTAAATACTTCTGATATATATATATACACATAGAGAGAGAGAGAGAGAATGAGAGAGACAGAAAGAGGGAGAGGGAGATGTAGAAATGCTGGATCATATGATAATTGTAAGTTTAATTTTTTGAGGAATTACTGTACTATTTTCCATAGTAACTGCACCATTTTACATTCCCAGCAACAATGCACAAGAGTTTCCATTTCTTTACATTCTCAAACATGTCTGTTATTTTTTGTTGTTTTGTTTTTTTAAATAGCAGTTCCAATCCTTCTGAGGTGGCATCTTATTGTGGCTTGATTTGCATTTTCCTAAGGATTAGTGATGTTGAGCATTGTTTTATATGCTTATTGGCCAATTGCATATCTTCTTTAGAAAAATGTCTACCAAAATCCTTTGCCCATTTCCAATGGGTGGTTTTTGTGTTGAGTTGTAGGCATTCTTTATATTAATGTATTCTGGACATTAATCCCTCAACAGATATATTTTCTCACATTCTACGTGTTGCCTTAGTTCATTCTCTTGATATTGTCTGTATTAATCCATTCTTACATTGCTATAAAGAAATATCTTAAACTGGGTAATTTATTTTTTAATAAAGGTTTCATCAGCTTATAGTTCTGTAGGCTGTACAGGCTTCTTCTCCTGAGGAGGCCTCAGGAAACTTACAATTATGGCAGAAGGTGAAAGTGAAGCAGGCACATCTTCAGGTTTAATTGGCTCATCATTCTGCAGGCTGTAGAGGCTTCTGCTTCTGGGGAGGCCTCAGGAAACTTACAGTTATGGTGAAAGGTTAAGGGGAAGCAGGCACATATAAGATTTGTCCTTATTTTTTGTCTAAGAGTTTTACAATTTTAGCACTTATGTTTAGGTCTGCAATTAATGTTCTCTTAATATTTGTATAAGGTATAAGATAAGAATCCAGTTTTATTCATTTCCATATAGATATCCAGTTTTTCCACCACCATTTGTTGAAAACACTATACTTTTCTCCATTGGATGATCTTAGCATCCTCATTGAAAATCATTTGACCATATATAGAAAATTTTATTTTTGAATTATTTATTCTATTCCATTAGTCTTATATGTCTGTGCTTTTGTCAATACCACACTTTTTTTATTACTATGGTTTTGTAATTAGTTTTGAAGTCAGGAAGTATGAGTCGTCCAGTTTTGTTTTTCTTTTTAAAAAATGTTTTATATATTCAGCATCCCTTGAAATTTCATGTAAGTTTTAGCATAAGTTTTTCTATTTCTGCTCCCCCAAAAATGTCACTGGAATTTTGATAGTGATTAATTGAATCTATGGATTGTTTTCAGTCATATCATCATAGTAACAAAAAGTATTTTTTCCAATCCAATGATATTTGTTTCCTTTCTATAATTTTTATCTTTTGTCAATAGTCTCATTTTAACGTATTATCATTCTCCTTATTTAGTTTAGTTCTTTGTGTTTTTCTTCAGCACATTGAGGACATTTGAAATAGTTGTCTGGGCCGGGCGCGGTGGCTCAAGCCTGTAATCCCAGCACTTTGGGAGGCCGAGACGGGCGGATCAGAAGGTCAGGAGATCGAGACCATCCTGGCTAACACGGCGAAACCCCGTCTCTACTAAAAACACAAAAATTAGCCGGGCGAGGTGGCGGCGCCTGTAGTCCCAGCTACTTGGGAGGCTGAGGCAGGAGAATGGCGGGAACCCGGGAGGCGGAGCTTGCAGTGAGCTGAGATCCGGCCACTGCACTCCAGCCTGGGCGACAGAGCGAGACTCCGTCTCAAAAAAAAAAAAAAAAAAAAAAAAAAAAAAAGAAATAGTTGTCTTAATGTATTTGCCTGGTAAATCCAATGCCTGTCATTATTCTGGGATGGTTTTTGACATTTTTTTCCTTTCAATGGCTACATTTTTCTATTTCTTTTATGCGTTATAAACTTTTTATTAAAAATTTAGCATTTGAAAAAAAAAAAGTCATCTTTCTCAGTCTTTGCAGACAGGCTTTTTGCCAAAGCAGTCCTTCACTAACTAGCTGACTGTATTATGGGTCTTGCAATTATTCTGAAGTGAAAACCTAAGTTCTTCTCAGGTCTTTTCTGAGCATGCATTCTGCCTGGACCTATGTGTGACTATTTGAGTCTCACATACACGTGGTTGCTTTTCAATGTCTTAATTTCCTAAAAGTCTCGCCCTAGCTTCTTTTCAGGGCCTTAGATGGTCTATTAGATATTTCCATCAATAATTATTTGCCCTAGGGGTCCACACATTTACAGTCCATCTATCTACACATTTCCCAAACTGTGTCTGCTGCTTTTCCCACCTGAGATCTGAGATGGTGAAACAAACTGGTCCTTCATGCAGCCCCTAAAGCGGTTAAAAGTTCACACATGAAGTTGGATAAACTCCCTTCAGTCAAAAGATGGAACTGAGAGTTGGACTGCCTCCTCCTCCAAACCAATATTGTGCTGTACCTGGGATGGGGTGGGACAAATGAGGTAAAAATGCCACAAAATATCTTACCATTTTGAATATGACTTTTTTATTGGGCATTTACTTGATTGCTGTAGCTCCTTGACTATTTTCCAACAATCCTATAAGTTTATTTTAGTCAGTTTCTTATTATTTCCTGATATTTCTGCAGTAGAACCAGAGCCTAGAACTTCGTAGTCTGCCATTTTTTGTTATTACTCTTCACAATGCTTTAAAATTCTTAACATTCCTTCCACCCTCTTGCTTTAACCGAAACCTAGACATCCAATGGGGATACTACTTTCCCTGAAGTCCTTCCAAAAGGTGATTATTTTAACTTTCTTTTTTTTTTTTTTTTTTTTTGAGACGGAGTCTCGCTCTGTCACCCAGGCTGGACTGCAGTGGCCGGATCTCAGCTCACTGCAAGCTCCGCCTCCCGGGTTCACGCCATTCTCCGGCCTCAGCCTCCCGAGTAGCTGGGACTACAGGCGCCCGCCACCTCGCCCGGCTAGTTTTTTGTATTTCTTAATAGAGACGGGGTTTCACCGTGTTAGCCAGGATGGTCTCGATCTCCTGACCTCGTGATCCGCCCGTCTCGGCCTCCCAAAGTGCTGGGATTACAGGCTTGAGCCACCGCGCCCGGCCGATTATTTTAACTTTCACACCCATGTAACCTAGAGTCTGAGGTAAAATAGATATCTTCCTTGCTCCACATTGCTGCTTCAAAACCATTTCCCCTTTTTCCTTTGAAGATCCTATGGAGTTTACGCTAACAGTCATGCCATCTGCTGCATTTCCTTGTCATTGTTAACTACTAAAATGCTGCTTACTTCTCCCCATTCATTTCCATCTTTAGCACTTGGCTCATTGCCTTCCTCTCTCTCCATCATGAATACTATTAGCATTATTGATAACTGCAACATTCATTTAGATAATATATACAAAATTCTTGCTTTTCAGTGTTGATGTATTCTCCCTTTAATGATTTCTTCCTCCTGTCCACCTTAACCACTAACCCCCGTTGTTACACTCTACCCATCAACAATCATTGCATTGCCTCCAAAGTATTAAATTTAAGTATTCTACTCTAACCCCAAATTCCTTAAATTTTTGTTCAATTACTTAATTTCCCCCACATCATTAATTCTTCAAACTCATTGAGCCTCTACACTAAGTACCTAACCATTTTTTCACTAAACAGCCCTCCCTATTTCTGTTCATCTCTACGCACTCAGCTTAAATTCATTGACATCTCTATAGTCTCTCCTTTGCAAATATGCTTAAGCCCCATGTGACACCTGGATAAAATAGAAACAGTCTCATTCAGACTACACAGGGAGCATATACTAAAATTTCTCATACTATCAGCATCAAAGCAACTGGTAATGTCTGAGACTAATAATATTGGCAATTTTACTAATTAGGACCTCTAGTGTTTTCTTTTGTTGCCATAAGGCTTAGTTGAAAAAGATCACATATAAGCTCATCTAAGACACAGGAGAGAAAGAATACATTTTAAACATAAGAAAGGAAGTTTTAAATGACCTATTTTGTGAAAGAGGAAAAGATAGGGGCAGTATAACCAAAGCATCATAACAAAGAATTTAAAAGAATTTCTCCACAAACAAAATTCACTGGTGTAATGAGAGAGCAGAGGGACATTTTTAGTTTATCTCATTTGGTTTTGTCAAAGCAGTTCTGTAATCTACAAGAAGTGGAAAAGTTTGGTGTCTGCTCCCTTTCCCTTGATTCTTTCTGTTATTATTGCCTCATTATACAGTCATTTGTACAATGTTTTGGCAGACATTTGCTGTTGCATAAATTAAAGTCATGGAATCTCGTTTTGCCTACAGGTCTTTATGAAAATAGCAGCAACATTTTTATTTGAATGTCAAAGTTTGTCAACCATTAAACTGATTGATTTTTCATTATACAATCCAATAGAACAGGCAATCTTCAGTTTGTATGCAACATTACTCTGAGAAAAAGACTCATCTTTGAAAAATCCTTCATGCTTATACTTTAAAAATGATATTCCTTTCACAAGACAGCCTCATGTTTTGAAGCTATCTTTATACATGAATTGCTCTATTCATATGCCTAGTACAGGTACAGCATGGTAATTCACCTCACTGGAAAGAAAGAGCTTTTCTATTTTGTAGTAACAACACCAACCTTTAAAAATTATATTATATTTTATTTTAAACTCTCTCAGAAAGAACCTATTGTTCATGTCATGTAGATTGTGACACTCAAAAAATGATCAAATTAACTGTCTTGGAAATAGGAGAGCCTTTACACAGTACTAACAGGTCTCAGCAGCTGTGTTGTATTTTCTACACAAATCCTTTAAAATGATCCTGAACTTCTTTTGTAGGCACACCTGTCATGGAAATAGTCTAGGCTAAATTGTAGGTTCATTTACCCTTTGGCTATGCCTCTAAAAATGTCAGCAAGGATGTCAATTTGTGCCAACTACTGCTGGAGCAGCTGTTGGTTGGTTAGGAATGGGAGAGCAACCTTTATATTGGCTTATTTATTTGGAGCAAACAAAGAAAGATGTAAATTTCCACAGTCGCATCGTTGCTTCATTAAGGCAGATGTGTATCTGCTGTTTGTATGTCATATAATCCCAAAGCAGAACTAGGAATAAAAATTGTCCTTTGTTTAAAAACCTCATTAAAAATGTCAAGAAGAGAGGAGAATTGTCCAACAGTAGGAAACTTCATGAGGTAGAATGTCTTTCCCTAAATATTTAAGATATATAACTTCTAAGAAGACGAAGTGGTCAATGAAAAATAACCTATATTGAAAAGGAAATGCTGAAAGAAAAGTAAAATAGTTCAGCTTGTAGAATCAATTATAAAATGAGAAATCATGAGAGGAAGTAAGTGAGAATTTGGTGCTCATAACTTGCTAGGTTAGTAGCCTTGAACTTCTAAAAGTGTTGGTGAAGACAGCTCAAAGAAACACTGAATTATTATATAATAGATCTTGAAAAAAATTACCAACTTAATAGACATGGTGAATTTTCAGATATTGTGTATTGAAGATCAATGGCAAACTCTAGAGTTAAAGTTATGACACATGCACTAAAATGAGCTTTCTGAAATGACCATCTTAAAAAGTGGAAAATCTGAGCTAAAAATGTTCTTGTATGCTTTCAGAGAACACTAGCCCTGCTTACAAATGACAGAAAAACAAAGTCTGGCTCATTAAGACAAGATCAATAGTAATACAAATAAGAACACATAAAAATGGTTCTAATAAAAACTAATATAATTTCAGTGATCTGTCAGGTAACATAAGCTTTATGCTAAGTTACAAAACTCTCAAGGGTATTTTGAGATATGGTCACTTCCTTGCTTCTTTACGTTTGCTCTATTACAAGCTTCTCCCTACATTTATATTGAGATGCCAATAAGCATCATTATTTATTTTTAAAAATGTCAATTTAAAATGTATTTTATTTTATTTTTAAGGAATTTAAACAAATTTACAAGAAAAAAAAACCCCCGTTAAAAATTGGGCAAAGGACGTGAACAGACACTTCTCAAAAGAAGGCATACATGCAACAAACAAACATATGAAGAAAGTTCAACATCACTGATCATTAGAGAAATGCAAATCAAAATCACAATGAGATAACATCTGATACAGTTTCGCTCTATGTCCCCACCAAAATGTCACCTTGAATTGTAATAATCCCCACATGTCAAGGGCTGGACTAGGTGGAGATAACTGAATCATGGGGGTAGTTTCGCCCATGCTGTTCTCATGATAGCGAGTGAATTCTCATGAGAACTGATTGTTTTATAAGGGGCTTCCCCCATCACTCAGCACTCATTCTCTCTCCTTACCCCCTGGGAAGTGGTACCTTCTGCCATGTTTGTAAGTTTCCCAAGGCCTTTCCAGCCATGCAGAATTGTGAGTTAATGAAACCTCTTTTCTGTATAAAATACCCAGTCTCAAGTATTTCTTCATAGCAGCATGAGAATGGACTCATACACCATCTTGCATCAATCAGAACGGCTATTATTAAAAAGTGAAAAAAAAAAAAAGATGCTGGCAAGGTTGTGGAGAAAAACAAACACTTTTACACTGTTGGTGGGAATGTAAATTAGTTCAACCATTGTAGAAGACAGTGTGGCAATTCCTCAAAGACCTAGAGGCAGAAATACCATTTGACCCAGCAATCCCATTACTGGATAGATACCCAAAGGAATATAAATCATTCTATTATAAAGATACATGCTCGTGTATGTTCATTGCAGCATTATTTGCAATAGCAAAGTCATTGAATCAATCTAAATACCCATCAATCATAGACTGGAGAAAGACAATGTGGTACATATACACCATGGCATATTATGCAGTCATAAAAAGGAATAATACCATGCCTTTTGCAGGGATATGAATGGAGTTGGAAGACATTAGTCTCAGCAAACTAATGCAGGAACAGACAACCAAATACCATGTGACCTGATCGATGAGAACACATGGACACGTGTGGGGGGAAACAACATATACTGGCACCCACAGGAGGCATGTGGGGAGCGAAAGCATCAGGAAGAATAGCTAATGGATACTGGGCTTAATATCTGGGTGAAGGGATGATCTGTGCTGCAAACCACCATGGCATACATTTATCTATGTAATAAACCTGCACATCCTGTACATGTACCCCTGAACTTAAAAGTTAAAAAACAATCATTAACTCTTCAACTAGGAGACTTTAATTTTGTAAGAAAAAAGTAAAACAAAATGTATTTAAAAATGAAAAACATACCTTTACATGTAGGAATTTGTAGTTCAGTGAAAAAGTCAAATAACGCTCCCGTGAAGAAATCAGTCACACAAACAGGTTCCTATCCCATTAGGAAAAACAATATCAGAGCAACATAATAAATTATACAAAAAGGGACATTCCATTCAGGTAGTGATGTATCAAACATGGTCATAAATTGTTAAAATTGTTGTTGTTAAATAATTTATGCTAAAAGTGTTGTGTTCCAGGTTCCTCACTTAGATTCTATTCTGACTTCTGGAATTCTGGGTCATTTTCTACTAAGAAAAGGAGAAACATGTATTTTTCAAGAAATGCAAATAAATACTTATCAAAAGTATAAAGCATATTCAAAGCAATATTTCTAAGAATTACACACTGAATACATAATAAAAATATTATTTTCAGTCATAAAGTATGCATCCAACAAAGGTCTAATATCTGGAATCTATAAGGAATTTAAGCAGTTCAATAAGCCAAAAACAAATTACCCTTTTAAAAACAGACAAAAGACATGAACAGACATTTCTCAAAAGAATATATGTAAGTGGCCAATGGACACATGAAAAAACACTCATCATCACTAATCATCAGAGAAATGCAAATCAAAACCAAAATGAAATACCATCTCACAACAGTGAGAATGGGTATTATTAAAAAGTCAAATAATGACAGAGGCTAGTGTGGCTTCAGAGAAAAGAGAATGTTTATGCACTGTTGGTTCTAATGTAAATTAGTTCAGCACAGTGGAAAGCAGTCTGGTGATTTCTCAAAGAACTTAAAGCAGAATTACCATTCAACCCAGCAATCCCATTACTGGGCATATGTCCAAAAGAAAATAAGTCTACCAAAAAGACACATGCACACATATGTCCATCACAGAACTATTCACAGTAGAAAAGACATGGAACCAACCCAGGTGCACATCAACCATGGAATGGATAAAGGAAATGTGGTATATATACTACGGAATACTTCACAGCCATAAAAAAGACCAAATCATCATGTCCTTTGCCAAACATGGATGCAGCTGGAGGACATTATTCTAAGCAAATTAATGCAGGAACATAAAACCAAATACTACATGTTCTCACTTGCAAGTGGGAGCTAAACAATGGGTATTTTTGGACATAAAGATGGCAATAAGTAGACACTGGGAATGGAGGAGGGAGGTGGGGAGAGGGACAAAGGTTGAAAAACTCGGGTACTGTGCTCACTACTTGGGTGATAGAATCAATCACACCCCAAACATCAGCATCATGCAGCATGCCCAGGTAGCAAACTTATACATGTACCCCTTGAATCTAAAATAAAAGTAGAATGTATAAAATAATTAATGAATAAAAAGGCAGTGTCCTGAGCTCCTGGAGGGTGAGTGTGACAGTGGCTACCCCAAGCAGTGTGTGAGAAGAACCTGGCCTTTTGCTGCTCAGTAAGAAATCAAAATGCGATAAAAGTCAGGAAGCTGGCATCTCTTGTAGACACAGTGTCACAATTACAGGATGGTCAATTAGATGCAGTCGGGAAGTGCCACTCCCAATCCCAAGAGATCTTTGGAGAGAAAGTGCTGAATGTGGATGGAGAAAAGACACAGTTGCTGAGGTTGGAGAGAGAGGAAGCTGGGAACCCCAGGTGGGGTGCCTAAACATTAGGGCTGGTTTCTCTTTCTGACCAGTGCCCGGGGAAGGGAACACAGCTGCAAACACAAAGGAACCACTTGTAGTAATTTGTCTACGGCCCATTGCTCTCAAGTGCCATCTACTGGATTGCAGCCCAAACTACAACACCAATAATTACTAATTCTGCCCCCTGCAAAACCAAGAGCAAGCATTGAACAACAAAGACCCTGTACAGACCTTAATCTTCTGAAAACTTCTAGAAACAAAGCCAATGAATATACTCAATTTACACCAAAATTAAAATAATACCAGCCCTCAGGCCGGGCGCGGTGGCTCACGCCTGTAATCCCAGCACTTTGGGAGGCCGAGGCGTGCAGATCACGAGGTCAGTAGATCGAGATCATCCTGGCTAACACGGTGAAACCCCGTCTCTACTAAAAATGCAAAAAAAAAAAAAAAAAAAAAAAAAGATTAGCCAGGCGTGGTGGCGGGCTCCTGTAGTCCCAGCTACTCGGGCGGCTGAGGCAGGAGAATGACGTGAACTCGGGAGGCAAAGCTTGCAGTGAGCCGAGATTGTGCCACTGCACTCCAGTCTGGGCGACAGAGTGAGACTCCGTCTCAAAAAAAAATAAAAATAAAAAAAAACAGCCCTCTAAAATGAAAAAGAATCAGTGCAAGAACTCTAGCTATTCAAAAAAGTCAGTGTCCCCATTCCTCCACATGAGCCCACAGCTTCCCCAGCAATAATTCTTAATCAGTGTGAATTGTCTGAAATGACAGAAATGGAATTCACAATCTGTATGGCCAGGAAGCTCATCAAGATCTAGGAGAAAGTTGAGACTCAATCCCAGGAAGCCAAGCAATCTAGTAAAATTATTCGAGAGCTAAAAAATTAAATGCTCGTTTTAAGAAAGACTACTTACTGAGCTCAAAAATTGACTATAAAAATTTTATAATGCAATCAGAAGTGTTAGCAGAATAGACCAAGCTGAGGAAAGAATCTTAGAACTAAAAGACTGGTTCTTTGAGACAACACAGACAAAAATAAAGAAAAAAGAATTAAGAAAAATGAACAAAACCTCCAAGAAATATGAATTCCATAAAGAGAGCTGATCTACAACTAATTAGCATCCCTGAGAGAAAGGGAGAATAAGCAACTTGGAGAATATATTTGAGGATATATCCATGAAAATTTCCCTAATGTCATTAGAGAGGTAAATACACAAATAAAAGGAATACAGAGAACCCCAGCCAGATACTATACAAGACAATCATTCTCAAGGCACGTAGTAATCAGATTCGCCAAGGTCAATGCAAAAGAAAAATCTTAAAGTCAGCTAGACAGAAGGGTAAGGTCACCTAGAGAAGGAACCCCATCAGGATAACAGCAGACTTGTCAGCAGAAACCTTAGAAGTCAGAAAAGATTGGGGGCCTATTTTCAGTGTCCATAAAAAAGATATTTCAACCCAGCATTTTGTATCCTGTCAAACTAAGCTTCATATGTGAAGGAAAAATAAAATTATTCTCTGACAAATGTTGAGGGAATACATTTCAATTAGACCAGCCTCACAAGAGGTCCTTAAGGGAATGCTGAATATGGATGCAAAAGAATGACACCTGCTACCACAAAAATACACGTAAGCACATAGCCTACTGACACTATAAAACAACAGTGCAGTTAAGTCTACACAACAACCAGCTAACAACACTATGACAGGATAAAAATCTCAAATATCAACACTAACCTTGACTGTAAATGGGCTAACAACCCCATGTAAAAGACACACAGGCTCAGGCTGGACAAAAAGACAAGACTGAACCATCTGTTGTCTTCAAGGGACCCAGCTCACATGTAACAACACCCACACACTCAAAGTAAAAGGGTGAATTAAGATCTACCATGCAAATGAAAAACAAAAAAGAGCAGGAGTCACTATTCTTACATCAGATAAAAGAGACTTTAAGCCAATAAAAAATGAGGACAACGAAGGGCATTACGTAATGATAAAGGGTACAATCCAACAAGAAACCATAACTATTCTAAAGATTCATGAACCCGCACTGGTGCACCCAGATTCATAAAACAACTTATTGGCCTACAAAAAGACTTGGACAACCACACAATAATAATGGGAGACTTCAACAGGCTACTGACAGTATTAGATCATCAAAGCAAAAAAACTAATAAAGAAATGATGGACCTAACTTCAACATTTGACTAATTGGACCTAATAGAAATCTATAGAACACTTCGCCCCAAAACCACAGAATATACATTATTCTCATCTGCACACAGAACATCCTCCAAGATCAACCACATGCTTGGCCATAAAACAAGTCTCAATAACTTTAAAATAATTAAAATCATGCCAAGCACACTCTTGAACCACCGTGCTATAAAAATAGAAATGAATACCAAGAACATCTCTCAAAACTACATAAATACATGGAAATTAAACAACTTATTTCTGAATAACTCCTTGGTGAACATTGAGATTAGTGCAGAAAAAAGTTATATTACATTAATGAAAATAGGGACATAACTTACCAAAATATCTGGAATGCAGCCAAAGCTGTGTTAGGAGAAAAGTTTATACCCCTAAACACTTTCATCAAGAAGTCAGAAAGATCTCAAATTTACAATCTAACTTTTCACCTAAAGGAACTAGGAAAAGAAGAACAAACCAAACCCAAAGCTAGCAAAATAAAAGATACAATGAAAATTAGAGAACTTAATAAAATGGAGATGTAAACATTTATCCTGAAGGTCAATAAAACAAAGAGTTGGTTTTTAAAAAAACTGATAGACCCCTAGCTAGCTTAACAAAGAAAAAGAAAGAGAAAATCCAAATAAGCAGAATCAGAAATGACAAAGGTAATATTACAACTGATCCCACAAAAATACGAAAGATCCTCAGAGACTACTAGAAACAATTCTATGCACACAAATTAGAAAATCTAGAGGAAATGAATAAATTCCCAGAAACACACAACCGGGCAAGATTGAATCACAAAGAAATTGAAGTTGTGAATAGACAAATTTCAACTTTTGAAGTTGAATTAATGATAAAGAGCTTACCAACCAAAAAAATCCCTGAACCAGATTGAGTCCCAGCTGAATTATACCAGATATACAAACAAAAAAGTTATACCAATCCTACTGAAACTATTCCAACAACTTGAGGAAGAAGGGCTTCTCTCTAACTTATTCCATGAAGCCAGTCTAATACCAAAAGCTGACAGAGACACAATTAAAAAAAGAAAACCAGAGGACAATATCCTTCATGAACATAGATGCAAGAAACCTCAACAAAATACTAGAAAATTGAATCCAGTAGCACATCCAAAAGTTAATACCACAATCACATAGGCTTTATTCAAAGGATGCAAGGCTGGTTCAACATATGCAAATCAATAAATGTGATTCATCACATAAACATTCAGAACCAAAAGCAAAATCCATATGATTATCTCAATAAATGCAGAACAAGCTTTTGATAAAATCCAATGTTCCTTCATGATAAAAATCTTCAACAGACTATGCATAGAACATACCTTAAAATAGTAAGAGCAGTATATGACAGACTCACAGCCAACAGCATACTGAATGAGCAAAAGATGGAAGCCTTCCCCCAGAGAACTGGATCCAAGCACGTATGCCCACTGTCACCACTCCTATTCAACATATTAATGGAATTTCATGCCAGAGCAATCGGGAAGAGAAAGAAATAAAAGGCATCCACATAGGAAAAGAAGAATCCACACTGATTATATGATTCTGTACCTAGAAAACCCTAAAGGCTCTGTCAAAACGCTCCTAGAATTTATAAATGATGTTAGTAAAGTTTCAGGATACAAAATCAATGTACAAATATCAGTAGCATTTCTGTACAGCAACAATGTCCATGCTAAGAGTGAAATCAAGAGCAAAATCTCACTTCCAAGAGCCACAAAAAAATGAAATACCCATGAATACAGCTAACCAAGGAGGTGAAAGATCTCTTCAAGGAGAATCAAAAAACACTGCTGAAGTAAATCAGAGATGACACAAATAAATGGAAAAACATTCCATGCTCATAAATTGGAAGAATTAATATTATAAAAATGGTCATACTGCCCAAAGAAATCTACAGATTCAATGCTATTCCTATCAAACTACCAAAGTAATTCTCAAAACTAGAAAAAAACTGTTCCAAAATTCATATAAAACAAACAAAAAAAGAGCCCAGATATCCAAAGCAATCCTAAGCGAAAAGAATAAAGCTGGAGACATCACACCACCTGACTTCAAACTATACTGTAAAGCCACGTTAACCAAAACAGTTTAGTACTGATACAAAAATAGACACATAGACCAACGTAACAGAATAGAAAACTCAGAAATAAAGGCACACATCTATCACCGTTTGATCTTTGCCACGTGCAACAAAAGCAAGGAATGGGGAAAGGACTCTATTCAATAAATGGTGCTGGGATAACTGGCCAACCACATGCAGATTGAAGGTGGACGCTTACGTTTTTCATATATTAAAATTACCTCAAGATCGATTAAAGATTTAAATATAAGACCTCAAACTATAAAAATCCAGAAAGATAACCTAGGAAATTCTCTTCTGGACATTGGTATTGGTAAAGATTTTTGGCTAAGCCCCCAAAAGCAATTGCAACAAAAACAAAAATAGACAAATGGGACCTAATTAAACTAAAGAGCTTCTACACAGCAAAGGAAACTATCAACAGAGCAAACAGACAATCTACAGAGTGGGAGAAGACATTCACAAACTATGCATCTGACAAAGGCCTAATATGCAGGATCTATGGGGAACTTAAACAAATCAACAACAACAAAACAAACCTATTATGAACATATACATCTCAAAAGAAGACATGCAACCAGTCAACAAACATATAAAAAACGCCCACATTCCTAATTATTAGAGAAATGCAAATCAGAGCCATAATGAGATACCGTTTCATACTGGTCAGAATGGGCATCACTAAAAAGTCAAAAAACAAGAGATGTTTGTGAGACTACAGAGAAAATGGAACACTTACACACTGTTGGTGGAAATGCAAATTAGTCAAGCAACTGTGGAAAGCACTCAGGAGATTTCTGTGTGTCTGATTTCTCAAAGAACTTAAAACAGGCCAAGTGTGGTGGCTCACACCTGTAATCCTAGCACGTTGGGAGGCTGAAAGCAGGTGGATAGCTTGAGCCCAGGAGTTTGAGAACAGCTGAAAGGACATAAAGATAGATGTGTACCCACCCCCCGCTACACCTTTGTTCTGCTCTCTAATCTTTGCACATACCAGAGATTTCATAAGTTCTGTGAGCACCTGTTTTTCTGCACGTACCAGAGATTTTGTTTTGCACATACCAGAGATTTTGTAAGTTCTGAGGCAAGGTCACAAGACGTGTTTAAGTAAGATAAACTCTTGCTGCCATAAACCTGCTCTCCCGCCTCAAAGGTTGAACCGAAATATCAGAAATGGCGGGAACCAATCATAGTTAGCCAAATCGCCTTGTTCAAACACTAGCCAATCATATATCTGATTTGTATAATAACTCTATGCCCACTTTTCTTAGACTATATAACACTGCTCGGAGCTCAGTGGGGGAGCTCTCCTGCCCGTCTCGTTTCGCGAGCGAGGGAGAGTTCCAGGTTCGAACCTGTAATAAAGATCCTTGCTGCTTAGCTTTGACTCTGGACTCTGGTGGTCTTCTTCGGGGAATAAACGGTCTGGGCATAACACAGCCTGGATACCATGACAAAACCTCGTCTCTACCAAAAATACAAAAAATTAGCCAGGAATGGTGGTGGGTACCTGTAATCACAGCTACTTGAAAGGTCAAGGTGGGAGGATCACTTGAGCTTCAATGAGCCACAAGCACAACACTGCATTCCAGCCTGGGTAATGGGAGTGAGACTCTGTTAAAAAAAAAAAAAAAAAAAAAAAAAAAAAACAAAACAAAACAAAAAACCAGAAGTACCATTCAACCTAGCAATCCCATTACTGGGTAAATACCCCCAAAAAATGTATCATTCTACCAAAAATACACATGCATGTGTATTTTCATCACAGCGCTATTCACAATAACAAATACATGGAATCAACCTAAATGTCCGTCAACAGTAGACTGGATAAAGAAAATGTGGCACATATATACCATGGAATACTACATGACAATAAAAAAAATGGGATTATGTCCTCTGCAGCAACATGGATGGAGCTTGAGGCTATAACCCTAAGCAAATTAACACAGGAACAGAAAACCAAATACTGCATGTTTTTACTTATGAGCGAGAGCTAATCCCTGAGTACACATGGACATAAATATGGTAATATTAGACACTGTGAACTACTAGAGTGTAGAGGGAAGGGGTGTGCTAAAAACCTACCTATGAGGTACTATGCTCACTACCTAGATAATGGGATCTGTACTCCAAACCTCAACAACATGCAATATTCCCATGTAACAAATCTGTGCATAATACTTCCTGTATCTAAAAGAAAAATTGAAAAAAATAATTAAAATACAGAAAAATATCTTATTTACATTATCTGAAAAATTCGTATTTGTTCAAAAAATTAATGGAAAAATAGAAATTTCAGATTTTTCTTAATATGAAAGCTTTTTAATACACAAATATAATTCCAATGGTTGCCCACATCAATAAGCATATTACTACATTGGTATTTCCATAACATTTTACGATTAAATATTGTTACATTATAAGACCACTATATTTACAAGAGGGCCAACAAAGAAAATTGTAACATAAAATTTCCTTCTTAAAATATATCTAATAAAACCCAACCCAACTGCTTGAAGAAACAACTGCATAAAGACAAGGTACACTCAGATAAGAAGCAGGTTAAACAAAAGATGAAAAACAAAAGGTATGCTTTTAAGTGAACTGGGATACTGATTTCTTGTGTTGCCTAAGCAATTGATTTAAGATTTATAATTTTGTGAACTCTGTAAATTGAAGCTAATTGTATTCTGAGATACGTAAGCATTTTTTAAATAGAAGTGGCAAAGGAGAGTCCCATAATCTGCCTGCAGTTCATGGGTGTGTTTTGTTGGCCCATACAGTGTTTTGTAATTTTTAAAACTGAATTACTTGCCAACAGTTAAAACTCGGGAGAGTTCATATTAAAATTTGAATGTCTAGCTACCCTTACAAAGCCAGAGCATTTAGCAACTATGAGCATTCATCTCCGCATGTGAAAACCATATTGCCTGAAGTGGCAGTAGTTTAATAGATGCTGCTTAGTTTTGTTCTGTGTTGTTTTAAAATATATTTAGGAGGTACAAATGCAGATTTCCTCCATGCATATATTGCATAGTACTGAAGTCCGGGCTTTTAGTGTATCCTTTCCCCAAATAGTAAACACTGTATCCAATAGGTAATTTTTCAACCTTTACCCACTCCCACCTTACTACTTTTCATAGTTTTAAATGTCTATTATTCCACTCTGTGTGTTAATGTGTACCCATTGTTTAGCTCCCACTTACAAGTGACAACATGTGGTACTTGACTTTCTTTTTCTGAGTTATTTCATTGAGGATAATGGCTTCCATTTTCAACCATGTTGCTGCAAAAGACATGATTTCATTGTTTTTATGGCTGTGTAGTATTCCATAATATACCATATTTTCTTTATCCAATTATCTGTTGATGGACACGTGGGTTGATTTCCTATTCTTGGCTATTGTAAACAATACTGAGATAAACGCATGAGTGCAGACATCTTTTTGATATAATGATTTATTTCCCTTTGGGTAGATACCCATCAGTGAGATTATTGGATTAAATGGTAGTTCCATTTTTAGTCCTAGAGAATTCTCCATAATGTTTTCCATAAATGTTGTACTAATTTACAGTCCCACTGAAAGTATATAAGTGTTCCCGTTTCTCCCCTTTTCTCGACATCCTCACCAAAATATGTTGTTTATTGACTTTTTAATAATAGCCATTCTGACTGGCATGAGTGGTATCTCATTGTGATTTTAATGTGAATTTCTCTGATGACTACTGATGAAGACCATTTTTTTATACGTTTTTGATCACTTGTATATTTTCTTTTGAAAAATATTTCTTCATATCCTTTGCCCACTTTTTAATTGGATTATTTGGTATTTTGTTGTTGATTTGTTTGAATTGCTTATAGATTCTGGATATTGGTCCTTTTTCTGATGTATAGTTTGCAAGTATTTTCTCCATTGTGTACATTGTCTGTTTACTGTGCTCATTGTTTCTTTTGCTATGGAGAAGCTCTTTAGTTTAACTAAGTTACATTTGTCTACTTTTTCTTGCATTTGCTTTTGAGGTCTTCATAAATTCTCTGCCTAGGCCAATGACCAGAATAGTTTTTTGTATGTTTTCTTCTAGTAATTTTATAGTTTTAGGTCTTACATTTAAATCTTTAATCCATCTTGTGTCCACTTTTGTATATGGTGAGAGATAAGGGTTCAGTTTCATTCTTTTGCATAAGGCTGGCCAGTTTTTCCAGCACCATTTATTTAAGAAGGTGTCCTGCCCCATTGTTTATTGTTGTTGACTTTTTCAAAGATCATATGGCTATAGGTATGTTGTTTTATTTCTAGGTTTTCTAACCTGTCTTACTGACCTATGTGTCTATTTTTATACCAGTAACATGCTGTTTGGGTTACTATAACCTTATAGTATAATTTGAAGTCAAGTAATGTGATGCTTCCAGCTTTTTTTTTTTTTTTTTTTTTTTTTTGCTAAAGATTGCTATATATGGCTATTTGGGATCTTCTTTGGTTCCTTGTGAATTTTGTGGTGCTTTTTCTAATTCTGTGAAAATGACATTGGTAATTTGACAGGAATAGCATTGAGTCTGTATATTGCTTTGGACAGTACAGTTATCTTACCAGTATTGCCTCCCCCTAACCATGAGTATAAAATGTTTTTCCATTTGTTTGTTTAACCTACAATTCATTTTATCAATGTTTTAAGGTTCTCCTTGTAGAGGTCTATCAACTTTTTCATTAAATGTATTCCCAGTTATTTTTTAGCTATTGTAAATGGAACTGAGTTCTTGATTTTGTTCTCAGCTTTTATATTGTTGAGGTATAGAAGTGCTATTGCTTTTTGTATACTAATTTTGTATCCTGAAACTTTACCAAAGTCATTTGTCAAGTCTAAGGGTCTTTTGGAGGAATCATTAAGGTTTTCTAGGTATAAGATTATGTTATCAGTGTTCACAGATAGTTTGACTTCCTCTTTTTCTATTTAGAATCATTTGGTTTGTTTCTTTTGCCTGTTTACTCGCACTAGGACTACTAGTACTAGTACTATGTTGGATAGGAGTGGTGAGAAAGAAGAGCTTTGCCTTCTTTCAGTTCTCAGGGAAAGTGTGTTCAACTTTTCCCCATTCATTATGATCTTTTCTGTGAGTGTGTCATATATGACTCATTATTTTTGAGGTATGTTATTTCTATGCATAGTTCGTTGATTGTTTTTATAATGAAGGGATGTTGGATTTCATCAAATCCTTTTTCTGCATCTATTGAGATGATCATATGGTTTTTCTCTTTGCTTCTCTTTATGTAGTGAATCACATTTATGGATTTGCATATGTTGAACCATCCTTGCATCCCTGGAATAAAACCCACTTGATCATGATCAAAAATCCACTTGATCATGATCATCTTTTTGATGTGCTGTTGGATTTGGACTGCTTTTATTTTGCTGAAAACTCGTGTGTGTATGTTTATCGGGATATTGGCCTCTAGTTTTCTTTGTTTGTTGTGTCCTTGTCAGATTTTAGTATGAAGATGCTACTGGTTTTATATAATAAGTTAGGGAGGAATCTCTCCTCCTCATTTTTTTTTTTTTTTTTTTTTTTTTTTTGGAATCGTTTCAGTAAGGTTGGTACCAGCTCTTCTTTCTATGTTTGGTAAAATTCAGCTGGGAATCTATCTGGTCCTGAGCTTTTATTTGTTGGTATTTTTTTCGTTGCTGATTCAATTTCATTACTTGTTATTGCTCTGTTTGGTATTTTTATTTTGCTCTGGTTCAATCTTGGGAGGTTGTATGTTTCCAGGAATTTATCCATTTACTCTAGATTTTCTGGCTGTGCACACAGAGATGTTCTTAGTAATCTTTGATGATCTGTTGTGTTTCTGTGGTATCAGTTGTAATGTTGCCTTTATCATTTCTGATTATGTTTATTTGAATCTTTTCTTTTATTCCTTCTTTTAACTTTTTGGGTTTGAGGGTACATGTGAAGACTTGATACATAGGTAAACTGATGTCATGGGGGTTTATTGTACAGATTATTTCATCACCCAGGAATTAAGCCCTGCACCCAGTAGTTATCTTTTCTTTTCTTTTTCTCTCCCTCCTTCTGACCTCCATCCTCAAGTAGATGCCAGTGTCTGTTGTTGCCTTCTTTGTGTTCATAGGTTCTTATCATTTAGCTCCCACCTACAAGTAAAAACATGTGGTATTTGATTTTCTGTCCCTGTGTTTGTTTGAGAAGGAGAATAGTCTCCAGCTGCATCCACGTTCCTGAAAAAGACATGATCTCACTATTTTTTATGACTGCCTAGTATTCCATAGGTAAATGTACTACATTTTCTTTATCCAATCTGCCAATGATGGGCATTTAGGTTGATTCATTATCTTTGCTATTGTGAATAGTGCTGTAATGAACATACACATGCATGTGTCTTTATGGTGGAATAATTATATTTCTCTGGGTATGTACACAATACTGGGATTGCTGGGTGGAATGGTAGGTTTGGTTTTAGCTCTTTGAGGAATCACCATACTGCTTTCCACAATGGTTAAACTAATTTACACTCCCACCAACTGTGTACAAGTGTTCCCTTTTCTGTGAAAACTTGCCAGTATCTGTTATTTTTTCACGTTTTAACAATAGCCCTTCTGACTGGTGTGAGATTGTATCTCATCATGGTTTTGATTTTCGGTTTTCTAACAATCAGTGATGTTGAGCTATTTTTTTATATGCTTGTTTGCCACATTTATGCCTTCTTTTAAAAAGTCTGTTCATGCCTCAATTTTTAATGGGGTTGTTTTTCTCTTGTGAATTTGTTGAAGTTCTTTATAGATTCTAGATATTAAAATTTGTCAAATACATAATTTGAAAAAATGTTCTGCCATTCTGCAGGTTTCCTTTTCTGCACAGAAACTCCTAAATTTAATTAGATTCTACTTGTCAATTATTGCCTTTGTCATATATTTGCCTGTTTCCATGTTCAGAATGGTATTGCCTAGATCGTTTTCCAGAGTTTTTATAGTTTTGGGTGTTACATTTAAGTGTTTATCTTGAGTTGATATTTTATATGTTGTAAGGGAGGAGTTCAGCTTTAATCTTCTTCATATGGCTAGACAGTTATCCCACCACCATTTATTGAATAAAGAGTCCTTTCCCCATTGCTTTTTTTGTCAGCTTTGTCGAAGATCACGGGGTTATAGGTGTGCAGCCTTATTTTTGGGCTCTGTATTTTGTTCCATTGGCCTATGTGCCTGTTTTTGTAGCAATGGCATGACGTTTTGGTTTCTGTAGCCCTGTAGTATAGTTTGAAGTTGGGTAACAATGGCTCTAGCTCTATTCTTTTTGCTTAACATTGCCTTAACTATTCAGGTTCCTTTTTGGTTCCATTTGGATTTTTAAGTAGTTTATTCTACTGCTGTGAAGAATGTCACTGAAAATTTAATAAGAATAGCATTGAATCTGTCAATTGCTTGGGGAGTGTGGCCATTTTAATAATACTGATTATTTCTATCCGTGAGCATGGAATATTTTTCAATGTATTTGTGTCTTTCCTGATTTCTTTGAGTAGTGTTTTGTAATTCTCATTGTAGAGATATTTTACCTCCCTGGTTAGCTGTATTCCTAGGTATTTTATTCATCTTTGTGGCAATTGCGAATGGGATTGCCTTTCTGATTTGATTTTTGGCTTGACTGTTATTGGTGCATAGGAATGCTATGAACTTTTACACATTGATGTTGTGTCCTGAAACTTTGCTGAAGTTGTTTACCAGCTAATGGAGCTTTTGGGCCAAGACTATAAGATTTTGAGATATAGAATCATGTCATCTGCAAACAGATAATTTGACTTCCTCTCTTCCTATTTGGATAATCTTTATTTCTTTCTCTTGCTTGATTAGCTAGGACTTCCAATACTATGTTGAATAGGAGTGGTAAGAGAGGGCAAACTTGTGTTTTACCAGTTTTCAAGGGGAATGCTTCCAGCTTTTTCCCATTCAGTATGATGTTGGCTGTGGGAGTGTCATAAATGCCTCTTATTATTTTGAAATATATTTTTTCAATATCCAGTTTATTGAGAGTTTTTAACATGAAGGGGTGTTGAATTTTATTGAAAGCTTTTTCTGCCTCTATTGAGATAATCATGTAGTGCTTGTCTTTAGTGCTGTGTATGTGATGAATCACATTTATTGATTTGCGTATGCTGAACCAACTCTGCATCTTGGGGATGAAGCCTACTTGATCTTGGTGGATAAGCTTTTTGATTTTTGATGTGCTGCTGGATTCAGCTTGCAAGTATTTTATTGAGGATTTTTGCATCAATATTCATCAAGGATATTGGCCTAAAGTTTTTTTGTTTTGTTTTGCTTTGTTTTGCTTTTTTGCATCTCTCTGACAGGTTTTGGTATCAGGATGATGCTGGCCTCATAGAATGAGTTGGGGAGGAGTCCCTCCTTCTCAATTTTTTTGGAATAGTTTTAGTAGGAATGATATCAACTCTTCTTTGTACATCTGGTAGAATTTGGCTGTGAATCCATCTGCTCTTGGGCATTTTGTTGATTGGAAGGCTATTTACTACTGGTTCAATTTTGGAGCTCATTATTAATCTGTTTGGGGAATCACTTTCTTCCTGGTTCAGTCCTGGGAGGTTGTATGTGCCAGGAATCTATCCATCTTCTTGGTTTTCTAGTTTATGTGCATAAAGTTGTTCATAGTAGTTTCTGGTGGTTATTTTTATTTCTGTGGAGTCAGTGGTACCATTCCCTTCCTCAATTATAATTGTGTTTGTTTGCATCTTCTCTCTTTTCTTCTTTATTAGTCTAGCTAGGGATATACCTATCTTATTAATTTCTTCTAAAAAACAACTCCTGGTTTCATTGATCTTTTGAATGTTGTTTTGTGTCTTGATTTCCTTCAGTTCAGCTCTGATTTTGGTTGTTTCTTGTCTTTGACTAGCATTGGGGTTGATTTGTTCTTGCTTCTCTAATTCATTCAGTTGTGAAATTAGGTTGTTAATTTGAGATCTTTCTAACTTTTTAATGTGATCATTTAGTGCTAGGAAGTCCCCTGCTAACACTGCCATAAGTGTGTCTAAGAGATACTAGTATGTTGTGTCTTTGTTCTCATTAGTTTCAAAGAACTTCCTGATTTCTGCCTTAATGTCATTATTTACCCAAAAGTCATTTAGGAGCATGTTGTTTAATTTCCATTTAATTCCTTAGTTTTGGGTGAATTTCTTAGTCTTGACTTCTATTTTTATTGCATGTTGGTCTGAGAGTATGCTTGGTATAATTTCAGTTTTTTTGCATTTGCTGAGGATTGCTATATATCCAAATATGTGCTCAATTTTAGAGTATGTACCATGTGGCAATGTGAAAAATGTAAATTCTGTTGTTTTGTGTGGAGAGTTCCTAGAAATTTATTAAATTCATTTGGTCCAATGTTGAGTTCAGGTCCTGATTATTTTTGTTAATTTTCTGCCTCAATGATCTGTCTAATACTGTCAGTGGAGTGTTGAAGTCTCCCACTATTACTGTGTGGGTGCCTATGTCTCTTTGTGGGTCTCCAAGAACTCGCTGTATAAGTCTGGATGCTCCTGTGCTGGGTGCATATATATTTGAAATAGTTAGAGCTTCTTGTTGAATTGAATCCTTTACCATTATGTAATGTTCTTCTTTTTCCTTCTTGATCTTCGTTGGTTTAAAGACTATTTTGTCTGAAACTAGAATTGCAACCCCTGCTGCTTTCCTTTTTTCATTTGCTTCATAGATTTTCCTCCATTCCTTTATTTTGAGCCCATGGATTTCATTCTGTGTAAGAAGGTTTTATTGAAGGCAGCATACCATTGGGTCTTGCTTGTTTATCCAGCTTGCCACTCTGTGCCTTTTAAGTGGAACATTTAGACCACATGCAGTGGCTTACACATATAATCTCAGCACTTTGGGAGGCCGAGGGGGTGTGGATTGCTTGAGCTCAGGAGTTTGAGACCAGCCTGGGCAACATGGCATAACCCCATCTCTACAAAAAATACAAAAATTAGCCAGGCATGGTGGTGGTTCATGCCTGTAGTCCCAATTTTTCAGGAGGCTGAGGTTGGAGGATGGCTTGAGCCTGGGAGACAGAAGTTGGGGTGAGCTGAGATCACACACTGCATTCCAGCCTCAGTAACAGAGTTAGACCCTGTCTCCAAAAAAAAGAAAAAGAAAAAGGAAAAAGTGGGACCTTTAGCCTGTTTAAATTCAAGGTTATTATTGATACCTGTGGATTTGATCCTGTCATTGTGCTGTTAGCTGGTTATTGTGTTGGTTCGTGTGGTTTGTGTGGTTGCTGTATAGTGACACTGGTCTGTATGTTTGAGTGTGTTTTTGTATTAACTGGTAGCGGTCTTTCCTTTATATATTTAGTGCTTCTTTCAAGATCTTTTGTATGGCAAGTCTGGTGATAAGAAACTCCCTCAAAATTTGATTATCTAGAAGGATGTTATTTCTCCTTTGCTTAGGAAGGTTAGTTTGGCTGGATATGAAATTCTTGGTTGAATTCTATTTTCTTTAAGAATGTTTAATATAGGCCCCCAGTCTCTTGTGGCTTGTAGGGTTTTAGCTAAGAGGTTCACTGTCAGCCTGATGATGTTTCCTCTGTAGGTGACCTGTCCTTTCTCTCTAGCTGCCTTTAACATTCTTTCTTTCATTTCAACCTTGGAAAAGCTGGTAATTATGTGTCTTGGGGATGATCTTGTGTAGAATCTTGCAAGAGATGTCTGTATGTCCTGAATTTGACTGTTGGCCTCTCTAGCAAGGTTGGGGAAGTTTTCATGGACAATATGCTGAAATACGTTTTCCAAATTGTTTGCTTTCTCCCGTCTCTTTCAGGGATGCCAATGATTCATATATTTGGCCTCTTTACATAATCCCATACATCTTGGAGGTTTTGTTTATTCCTTTTTATTTTTTTCTTTGTTTTTGTCTGTCTTACTTCGGAGAACTAGCCCTCAAGTTCTGAGATTCTTTCCTAACTTGGTCTGTTCTTTTGTTAATACCTGTGATTGCATTGTGAAATTCTTGTATTGTGCTATTCAATTCTGTCAGATTTGTTAAATTCTTTTTTATACTGGCTATTTCATCTTCAACTCCTGTATTGCTTTATTGTGATTCTTATTTTCCTTGGATTTGGTTTTGTCATCCTCCTGAATCTTGATGATCTTCATTCCTATTCATATTCTTAATTCTATTTCTGCCATTCCAGCCAGTTTGGTCTGGTTAAGAACTCTTGTTGGAGAACTGGTGCTGTTGTTCAAAGGACATATGACGCTGTGGCCATTGAAGTTACTATAGTTCTTTCTCATCTCTGCATGTGGGCATTCCTTTAACTGCCATGTAGATTGAGTACAGTTAATAGATTTATTTTCTGGATGTTTTCACTGAGACAAGGCTTAGTGCTGGGTCTTTATTTGACGCTTACTTCTTGTCTCTGGTTTCAGAGGGGAGAATATTAGTGAGGTATTTTTAGTGTTAAAGCTTTGGGGTATGATTCAGTAGGTAGCATTTCAGCTTATTGGTTAGTTGGTAGATTCTTGCTTGGTTGTGTGGCTCCCCTAGGGGAGCCACCTTCCACCAGAGCTATGTTTTCTCTCAATGCTCTGAAAGTGTGTGGGTTTCTCTCCCTCTTGAGTACTGGCTGGAGACTGTGACTTGGCACTCCGGAGCTGCCTACTGCAGCTCTGGGGAGATCTCAGTGTTTTTATTCCTTCCCCAGCTTAGAGGTGCAGAGAAAGGGACCTTAATATTGGTTTTGGCCAAGGACATTTTGCTTGTCTCCTGCAGTCTCCTCCCAAGACAGATGCAGGTCAGCAATTGCTCAGTGCAATCAACCCAAGATAGGTGTCCTGTGCTTTGGGCCTAAGCCAGGGTTTCTCTGTCTGGTGACAAGCAGTGTGGACTGTGTGGGACCTGTGGGAGATGGATTGGCCTCTTCTCCTTGGGTCAACTTCAACTTTCTGGAGGTGTGGGTAAAGCATTTAGGGTCTTTGCTTCTTCATTAGTCTGATGGTAGCAAGGGCAGTTCCTTCCACTGCAGAGGCAGTAACAGAGAGGCTTTCAGTTGCCCCTGGAAGCTCTGTCCAGGAGGTTGCTGAGTTTTTAGTGGCTCAATAGCTCTGGTGGAAGGTGGCTGGAGACCCAGGCCTGGAGAACCTTCTCAGTGAGGAGATTTGGGAATGGGCACCCACATAACAGTCTGGTCACTTTTCCATAAGGCTGCTGTGGTATACTAGGGGCCCATTCCAATCCTTAGTTGCCTTAGATTTTCCAGTACCTGGAGGTATCACCAGTGAAGACTGTGGAACAGCAAAGATGGCAACCTGGTCCTGCCCTTCCCTCTGGGAGCTCCATTTCAGAGAGGTATAGACCTGGTTGTCCAGTCAAATGCACCTACAATGTGGCTGGATCCCACATTGGGAGGTTTCTGTATCTTTGTGTGGTTTTGAGAGTTCCTCTTGCTATTGATTTCTAATTTTATTCCACTGTGGTCTAAGAAGACACTTGATATGATTTTGATTTTTTTGAATTTGTTGAGACTTGCTTTATGGCAAATTATACAGTCAATTTTAGAGAATGTTACATAAGCAAATGAGAAAAATGTATATTCTGTCTTTGTTGAGTGGTATGTTCTGTATATGTCTATTAGCTCCATTCAGTCAAGAGCCCCACTTAAGTCCAGAGTTTGTTAGTTTTCTCCCTTGATCTGTCCATGCTGTCAGTGGAGTACTGAAATTTCCTACTATTGCTTTATGGCTGCTATCTACTTTCTTACATCTAGTAATATTTGTTTTATAAATATGAATGCTCTTGTGTTACATATATATATATATATATATATATATATATATATATATATATATATATTAAGCCACCTTGTGGAATTAAACTCTTTATCATTATATAATGCCCTTCTTTGTCTTTTTTTATTTTATTTTTTTACTGTTTTTGATTTAAAGTCTGCTTTATCTGATATAAGAATAGTAACCTGTGTTCCATTTTATTTTTTATTTGATGAAATATTCTTTTGTGTCCTTTTACTTTGAGTTTCTGGTTGTTTTTACACATTAGGTGGGTTTCTTGTAGGCAGTAGATGGTCTTGTTTTATCATCCAATTTGCCAACCTGCATTTTTAACTGGAGCATTTAGGCAGTTTATGTTCAAGGTTAATATTGATATGTGAGGGTTTGTTTTTTTTTTTTTTTCCTGTCATAGTATTGCGAGCTACTTGCTTTGTATTCTCAATTGTGCTTGCTTTATAGGACCTAAACACTTCAGATTTATGTGAACTTTTATGGTAGCAAGTGTCACCCTTTTGTTTCTATCTTTATAACTTCTTTGATTATTTCTCATAGGACTGGTATAGTGATGACAAATTCTCTTAGCATTTGCTTATCTGGAAAGACTACTTTGTTTATCAAGCTTAGTTTGGTTGAATGTAAAATTCTTAGCTGGTTGATTTTTTGCTTTGGAAAACTGAAAATAGGCTCGCAATCTTTTCTGGCTTGTAAGATTTCTGCTGAGATGTCTGCTGTTAGTCTGATAGGTTTTACCTTATAGATAATTTGGCCCATTTATTTAGCTGCCTTTAAGATTTTTTCTTTAGTGTTGACCTTGGATAGACTCATGAGTATATGTCTTGGTGATGTTCATCTTATATAGTGCCTTGTAGGTGTTCTCTGAATTTCTTTTATGTGGATGCAGATTTCTTTGGTCTCTCTAGCAAGATTAAGAAAATTTTCCTGAATTATTCCCCCACATATGTTTTCCAGATTGATCACTTTTTTCTTCTCTTATTTCAGGAATG
Organism: Theropithecus gelada; assembly: GCF_003255815.1. Lineage (NCBI taxonomy): Eukaryota > Metazoa > Chordata > Mammalia > Primates > Cercopithecidae > Theropithecus > Theropithecus gelada. The sequence goes on along the minus strand of NC_037689.1, from coordinate 68,233,454 downwards.
TCTATAAATCATAATCCCCTATTTCTCAAAGGTTTTGTTCATTTTTAATAATTCTTTATTTTTGTTTGACTGGGTTAATTCAAAAGACTAGTCTTCCACATGCACACGTATGTTTATTGCGGCACTATTCACAATAGCAAAGACTTGGAATCAACCCAAATGTCCATCAGTGACAGACTGGATTAAGAAAATGTGGCACATGTACACCATGGAATACTATGCAGCCATAAAAAAAGATGAGTTCATGTCCTTTGTAGGGACATGGATGCAGCTGGAAACCATCATTCTCAGCAAACTATCGCAAGAACAGAAACCAAACACTGCATGTTCTCACTCATAGGTGGGAACTGAACAATGAGAACACTTGGACACAGGAAGGGGAACATCACACACTGGGGCCTGTTGTGGGGTGGGGGGGAGGGGGCAAGGATAGCATTAGGAGATATACTTCATGTAAATGATGAGTTAATGGGTGCAGCACACCAACATGGCACATGTATACATATGCACCAAACTTGCACGTTGTGCACATGTACCCTAGAACTTAAAGTATAATAAAAAAGAAAAAAAAAAAGACTAGTCTTCAAGCTCTTAAATTCTTTCTTCTTAGAAAAATTAAAAGCTTTACCACTAGAGTAGACCAAGAAGAAGAAATAATTTTGAAATCCCTTTAGTGAAGTTTACATTTCCAGAAGGTTTGTTTTTTGGGTTTTTTTTTGGTTTTTTTTTGTTTTTTTTAATATAGCTATCTCCTATTTTATACACTGAATTGTTTTTCTGGTTTCTTTGCATGGTTTTCAACTTTCTCTGGGATCTCATCGAACGTCCTTGCCGTCAATACTTTGATTCTTTATCTGTCATTTCAGAATTTTCACTTTGGTTAGGATCCATTGCTAGAAAGCTAGTGTGATCCTTTGGAGGTGTCAAAACACTCTTTTTGTACTGCCAGAGGTTTTGCCCTGATTCTTTTTCATATGAAGGAGCTGTCACTTCTTATATTTGAACTTTTGTTTGTTTGTTTGTTTGAGATGGAGTATCACTCTGTCACCAGGCTGGAGCGCAGTGGGGCAATCTTGGCTCACTGCAACCTCCACCTCCCGTGTTCAAGCAATTCTCCTGCCTCAGCTTCCCAAATAGCTGGGACTACAGCTGTGCACCACCACGTCCAGCTAATTTTTGTATTTTTAGTAGAGGCAAGGTTTCACCATGTTGGCCAGGATGGTCTCGATCTCTTGACTTCGTGATCCACCCACCTCGGCCTCCCAAAGTGCTGGAATTACAGGTGTGAGCCACCGTGCCGGCCATATTTGAATTTTCTATCATTTGGATGACTTCTTAAATTTTCTATTCCTGTTTTCCTTGAGGGTTTGACTGTGGTGTACGTGGTGTATGATTGTTCAGCTTCCTTTCTTGGTGTTTTCAGAGGGCCAACGCTCTGTGTTGGTTCTGTGGTTATGGACTGCTCTTGTGTAGTGGCTTTCTCAAATGCTGCTTGTTGTTGCATTGTGCTGAATATATGAACCGACACACTATCATCTACAGGGCTGGGAGTGTGAAGGTCTCAGTAAGGTTATCTCATGCTCTAGCACCTTGCCTTTCTAACGGCAGGTTTTTTTTATTTGCAGGTACAGTTCAGTCTCCAGTCCAGTAGGTAGCACTTAAGGGTAACAACTGGATTGCCCTCAGGTAGCACAGAAATGAGGCGAGTCAACCAATTGTTGATGATGGGGTGGTGGCGACAATAATGTTGGGGTTCACTGAGGTCTCTGATGTGGGGATGGAGGCTGCACCAGCTCCTTGTCCTCTGCAGTCAGGAATGTGGTCAACTTCCCTATCATGCTTCTGTCTCAGCGCTGATAAACTTCAGTTCATAAAGACATTGTCTTTTGGCTCCTGGTGCAACTGAAGCCTGCAGAAACGTCCCTCTGGCAGCAACCACCAAAATGGACTTAGACCAAAACCTTTTCTCCCAGTTTAGAGCAGAGAGCCTTATGGCTTGTGTCTTCCCTTCATTGTCAGGACACTGCCACTCTATATAAGGAGCAGGAAATGGGCCCCAGTTTTAATGTAAGACTGAGAGTCATGAGCTCACTTTTCACAGTGGTGCAGCTACTACAAAAATGCTGGAAAGGCTCTCTCCAAGTGCATTCACAACAGTCCCCATTGGGGAAAGCCTCTGCTGTATCCACAATGGTAGATGGGGGAGTGAGAGATGACAACCTCTCAATGTCTATGCCTGGCCACTGGTGCCACGCCCTTTAGCAATTGGTACTGTACCTACATTTTCTTTGTCTCAACAGGGGCCTTGGCAAGCTGTGCTTCCCCTTCTCCCAGGGGTGATCTGCACCAGGGCTAGATTTCCAGGGACCCTGCAGTTCCCCAGGGACCACTGGTCTCTTGTGGTTGCCAAAGTCACAAGAGGTTCTTGGGTATGTTTGTGAGAGATCAGGTAATTTGGCAACAAAAGGGCCAAGGTTCCCTGGGCAAAATAGTGGCCCACAACAGGTGCATAATCAGTATGGCATCAGCCATCTCAGTTCAGGCCTAAAGGGAGTTGCAGGTGCACCAGCACAAGCTGGCCATTCAGTGTTCTGTCCTTGGGAAGTTCTCAGATTTCCACCAACAGCATTGTCCCAAGGTCACAAGGGCAAAGGGTCTCCCTGACAATTTGGAAGTCAGCATCATGTTGCAGGGGTGAGGGGAGCAGAGAAGCACCACCACCTATCCTACACATGGGACTCTGCTTCTTGGCAGTAAATTTCTGCCTTACTCTTACTGCATTACTTTTTTGTGTCCCAGCTTCTTCCTATGGACTCTTCAAGTCTTGACCTTTCTCCTTCAGCTTTCCATTCAGATCATGACCATTCACCTGTAACTTTGATCTTCTTTCTGAGGAGAACTGGCATTTAATATCCTTAGTCAGCCATGATTACTCAGCTTCTGGGGTGTCCAACTATCCTCCTTCCGACTCTCTCAGTACCTGCAGGTCACAGGGCAACAGAGGCTGGGACAGAGCCACTTGGAGCTCCTCAGAGCAGAGAAGACTAGTAGGGAAGGAAAGACCATGAGCTCAGTGGCAGAGAGACAAGGCCTTTTGTAATTTTTAATTTTTTATTTTTAACCTGGCTTCCTAGGTGTCACCCTTGTGCTTACACAATTTAATGGTCAGTAAATGATTGGTCAGCAAATGATGGTAAGACATTTTACTCCAATAACTTGAGTCAAGAAAGCATTGACTTAATGTTAGTGTTGCTATAAAGAAATATCTGTGGCTGGGTAACTTATACAGAAAAAATATTTATTTTGCTCATAATCCTGCTGACTGGAAGATCATGTATCTGGTGAAAGCCTCATCCTGTTTCTACTCATGGTGGAAGCTGATGTGAAGTTGGCATGTGCAGAGATCACATGGTGAGAGAGGAAGCAAGAGAGAGGAGGAGGAGATACTAGGCTATTTTTAAGAACCAGTTCTCATGAGAAGTAATACTGAGAACTCCATCTTCTTAGCCCCCTCCAAGGAGGGAATAAATCTATTCATGAGGGATCTGGCCCCATGACCCAAACATCTCCCATTAGTCCTCACCTCCAACATTTGGAACCAAATTTCAGCATATTTGGGGAACAAAAATATCCAAACAGCAGAAAGCATCCACCCATTTCTGATGAATTTGTGTGTGGTTTTCAGGCAATTCTCAAATACTCCCAGCTTTTAATGTCCACCAGGCCATTTTAGATCTCCCTGTACATCCACACAGCCTTCTAAATGCCAAGAATAGCTCCTTTGTTGTTCTTTCATACACAGAACTTCCTGTTAAATTTTAGATAATTGGTTGGTAATTTTAGATAATTGTTTGGTTTGCCATTGATCCAATCAGGGTTGCACCCTAGACTACCATTGCTGCTGGCTTTCCCTGCTCATTTTCTACCAAGTTTGCGACTTTTACTGACAATGTCACTGGACATAGAGTTTCCATCCACTGCTCCAAACGAAGCTAGCCCCCCATTTCAGGGAAGCTGTTGATTTTCACTGCCACTCTGCTGTGGTAGAATTCTCTCACCTACTAATATGGTGGTGGAATAGGAGCAACCTCAGAAAATAATGCCACAGACTCTCATTGTTCTTCCCTAAAATTCAATTACTTGTGAATAAATGCTTCTCAGTTTTTTTTCATTGCCATTGTTCATTGCCATGGCCCTAACACAGTGGTGGGCTTTTTCAAAAACAGTATTATCCCATTTTATAGTTACTTGGGAGCAGAAGATTTTTGCTGTCCTCTTCACTGTACCATAGCCAGAAGTCCCAGTGTTTCTTTCTTTTTTTTTTTTTTTTTAAGGTGAATCATTTATTTAGAATCAATAACTTGCTACAATTTGTATTGGATGATGCTTTTGGTCGAACGTTAACAACAAATAGAAATCAACATAGAACAAGCTAAACTCCATCACCACAGATAAATTCTTTTTTTAAATCTTTTAAGTTCAGGAGTACATGTGTAGGTTATTTATATAGGTAAACTCATGTCATGGGAGTTAGTTGTACAGATTATGAATTATGTCTAGCACCAAGAATTATGTCTAGCACCCATTAGTTCTTTTTCCTGATCCTCTCCCTCCTCCCATCCTCCACCTTCTGGTGGGCCCCAGTATTTTTTATTTTCCTCTATGTGTCCATGTGTTCTCATCTTTAAGCTCTCACCTATAAGTGAGAACTTATGGTATTTAGTTTTTGTTCCTGTGTTAGTTTACTATGAATAATGGCCTCCAGCTGCATCCATGTTCTTTCAAAGAACATGATCTCATTCTTTTTAATGGTTGCATAATATTCTATGGTGTATATATGCCACATTTTCTTTATCCAGTATACCGTTGATGGGCATTTTGGTTGATTCCATGTCTTTACTATTGTGAGTAGTGCTGAAATGAACATACAAATGCATGTATCTTTATGACAGAATGATTAATATTCCTTTGAGGTACACACCCAGTAATGAGATTGTCAGGTCAAATAGGTAGTTTTGTTTTTGACTTTTTGAGGAATTACCACAATGCCTTCCACAATGGTTGAAATAATTTACACTCCCACCAACAAGATATAAACGTTCCCTTTCCTCCACAACCTCCCCAACATCTGTTTTTTGTTTGTTTGTTTGTTTGTTTTGTATTGTTTTCTTTTTATAAGAGTCTTTCTGACTGGTGTGAGATAGTATCTCATCAAGGTTTTGATTTGCGTTTCTCTGATGATCATAGTGTTGAGCATTTTTTCACATGCTTGTTGGCCGTATGTATGTCTTCTTTTGAAAAGTGCTGCTCATGTCGTTTGCCCACTTTTTTATGAGGTTGTTTTGTTTTTCTTGTAAATTTGTTTAAGTTCCTTAGAGATGCTGGATATTAGACCTTTGTCAGATGCATAGTTTGCAAAAATCTTCTCCCATTCTCCTTAGTTTAATTAGATTTCATTTGTCAATTTTTGCTTTCATCGTGATTGGTTTTGGTATGTTCATTATGAAATATTTGCCCATTCCTATGTCCAGAATGGTATTGCAGAGGTTGCCTTCCAGGGTTTTTATAATTTGAGGTTTTACATTTAACTCTTTAATCCATCTTGAGTTGATTTGTATATATGTAAGGAAAAGATCCAGTTTCAATTTTCTGGCTATGGCTAGCCAGTTATCCCAGCACCATTTATTTAATAGGGAGGGCTTTTTTACCTATTGCTTATTTTTGTCAGCTTTGTTGAAGATCAGATAGTTATACATTCAATGTTATTCCTGTCAAACTACTAATGAATGTTGATGTCATATTCTGAGACTGCTGGAATTGTTTATTAGCTTAAGGGACTTTCAGGCCAAGACTATGGGGTTTTCTAGATATAGGATCATGTCATCTGCAAACAGGGATAGTTTGACTTCCTCTCATCCTATTTGGATGCCCTTTATTTCTTGCTCTTGCCTGCTTGCTCTGGCCAGATATTCCAATACTATGTTAAATGGGAGTGGTGAGAGAAGGCATCCTTGTCCTGCGCCAGTTTTCAAGGAGAATGCTTCCAACTTTTGCCATTCAGTATGATGTTAGCTGTGAGTTTGTCACAGGTAGCTCTTATTATTTTGAGGTATGTTCCCTCAATACTTACTTGTTGAGATTTTTTACATGAAGAGGTGTTGAATTTTATTGAAAGCCTTTTCTGTCTCTATTGAGATAGTCACGTCTTTAACTACACTTATGTAATGAATCGCATTTATTGATTTTTGTGTGTTGAAACAAGCTTGCATCCCAGGGATAATACCTAATTGATCATGGTGGATAAGGTTTTTGATGTGTGGCTAGATTCAGTTTGCCAGTATTTCATTGAGGATTTTTGCATCAATGTTCAAGAATATTGGCCTGAACTTTTCTTTTCCTGTTGTGTCTCTGCCAGTTTATTTTTTAACTCAGCATGGTGCTGGACTCATAAAATGTATTAGGGAGGAGTCCTTCCTCCTCAATTTTTTGTAATAGTTTCAGTAGAAATGGTATCAGTTCTTCTCTGTAAATCTGGTAGAATTCAGCTGTGACTCTGTCTGGTCCTGGGCTTTTTTTGGTTGGTCAGCTATTTATTACTGATTCAATTTGGGGGCTCATTATTGGTGTATTTAGGGATTCAATTTATTCCTGGTTCAGTCTTGGGAGGGTGTATAAGTCCAGGAATTTATTCATTTCTCCTAGATTTTCTAGTTTATGTGCATAGAGGTGTTCATAATATATTCTGATGGTTATTTGTATTTCTGTGGGTTCATTGGCAATATCCTCTTTGTCATTTCTAATTGTGTTTATTTGGGTCTTCTTTCTCTTCTTCTGTATTAGTCTAGCAATGGCCTACTTTATTAATTTCTTCAAAAAACCAACTCCTGGATTTATTGAACTTTTGATTTTCTGTGCCTCAAACTCCTATAGTTCAGCTCTCATTTTGGTTATTTGACTTCTTCTGCTAGCTTTGAAGTTAGTTTGCTCTTGGTTCTCTAGGGTTTTGTTGTTGTTGTCATTGTGATGATAGTTTGTTAAACTGAGATCTTTCTAACTTTTTTATGTGGGCATTCAGTGCTATAAGTTTCCCTCTTAACACTGCCTTAGCCATGTCCCAGAGATTCTGACACATTATATCTTTTTCTCATTAGTTTCAAAGAACTTCTTGATTTCTGCCTTAATTTCATTATTTACCCAAAGGTAACTTAAGAGGGGGTTATTCAATTTTCATGTAATCGTATAATTTGTAGCCAATTTCTTAATCTTGATTTCTAATAATATTGTACTGTGTTCTGAAAGAGAGATTGTTATGATTTCAGTTATTTTACTTTGCTGAGGAGTGTTTTGTGTCTGATTATGTGGTCAATTTTAGAGTATGTGCCATGTGGTGGGGAGAAGAATGTATATTTTGTTGCTTTTGGATAGAGTTCTGTAGATGTCTATCAGGTCCATTTGATACATTGCTGGGTTGAGGTACTGAATATCTTTGTTAATTTTCTGCCTGGATGATCTATCTAATACTGTCAGTGGAATATTGAAGTCTCC
>NC_037689.1:67904356-67925899 GCF_003255815.1 Theropithecus gelada | reverse complement strand
ATATACCCAAAGGATTATAAATTATGCTGCTATAAAGACACATGCACACGTATGTTTATTGCAGCACTATTCACAATAGCAAAGACTTGGAATCAACCCAAATGTCCATCAGTGACAGATTGGATTAAGAAAATGTGGCATATATACACCATGGAATACTATGCAGCCATAAAAAAGGATGAGTTTGTGTCCTTTGTAGGGACATGGATGCAGCTGGAATCCATCATTCTTAGCAAACTATCACAAGAACAGAAAACCAAACACCGCATGTTCTCACTCATAGGTGGGAACTGAACAATGAGATCACTTGGACTCGGGAAGGGGAACATCACACACCGGGGCCTATCATGGGGAGGGGGGCGGGGGGAGGGATTGCATTGGGAGTTATACCTGATGTAAATGACGAGTTGATGGGTGCAGCACACCAACAAGGCACAAGTATACATATGTAACAAACCTGCACGTTATGCACATGTACCCTACAACTTACAGTATAATAATAATAAATAAATTAAAAAAAAAAAAAAAAGAAAACCTAGGTAATACCATTCAGGACATAGGCATGGGCAAGGACTTCATGTCTAAAACACCAAAAGCAACGGCAACAAAAGCCAAAATTTACAAATGGGATCTAATTAAACTGAAGAGCTTCTGCACAGCAAAAGAAACTACCACCAGAGTGAACAAGCAACCTACAGAATGGGAGAAAATTTTTTCAATCTACTCATCTGACAAACGGCGAATATCCAGAATCTACAAAGAACTCAAACAAATTTACGAGAAAAAAACAAACAACCCCATCAAAAAGTGGACAAAGGATATGAACAGACATTTCTCAAAAGAAGACATGCATACAGCCAACAGGCACATGAAAAAAATGCTGGTCATCACTGGTCATCAGAGAAATGCAAATCAAAACCACAATGAGATACCATCTCACACCAGTTAGAATGGCAATCATTAAAAAGTCAGGAAACAACAGGTGCTGGAGAGGATGTGGAGAAATAGGAACACTTTTACACTGTTGGTGGGATTGTAAACTGGTTCAACCATTGTGGAAAACAGTATGGCGATTCCTCAAGGATCTAGAACTAGAAATACCATATGACCCAGCCATTCCATTACTGGGTATATACCCAAAAGATTATAAATCATGCTGCTATAAAGACACATGCACACATATGTTTATTGCGGCACTATTCACAATAACAAAGACTTGGAATCAACTCAAATGTCCATCAGTGACAGACTGAATTAAGAAAATGTGGCACATATACACCATGGAATACTATGCAGCCATAAAAAAGGATGAGTTAGTGTCCTTTGTAGGGACATGGATGCAGCTGGAAACCATCATTCTCAGCAAACTATCGCAAGAACAGAAAACCAAACACCGCATGTTCTCACTCATAGGTGGGAACTGAACAATGAGATCACTTGGACTCGGGAAGGGGAACATCACACACTGGGGCCTATTATGGGGAGGGGAGGGGGGGAGCGATTGCACTGGGAGTTATACCTCATGTAAATGACGAGTTGATGGGTGCTGACGAGTTGATGGGTGCAGCACACCAACATGGCACAAGTATACCTATGTAACAAACCTGCACGTTGTGCACATGTACCCTAGAACTTAAAGTATAATTAAAAAAAAAAAAAGAAAACCGTCAAAAAAAAACAAACAAACAAAAAAAAAAACACACAATTTATGAAAACTATCACAAGTATAACATTTGAATAATATTATATCTATTAAAGAAATCAAATTTGTAATTAAAAACTTTCCCACAAAGAATAATTTAGCCTCAGATGATAGTAAATTTTTCAAAACATTTAAGAGAAAAATAACATCAGTGTCACACAAATTCTTCCAGAGGATAAGAAAGGAAGGAATGGTTCTGAACTCATTTTATGTGATTATAATAATACTTATGAGAAAATCTGACAAGGACATAATAAGAAAAAGGCCAATCTCCCTAATGGATGAAAATAAAAATTATTATTTTTATTTTTTATATAGAAATGTACCATTTTATTACAAAGAGGCTCACAAAAATGAAAATAATATCTCAAAAAGGAAACTAGACTGGCGATCTCCACCTGCAGAATTAGGAGAAGACAGGGAGCAGGCAGTGTTTCGTGGCTCACTTGAGGCCAGTGGGAAGGTATGAAGACAGAACCAATCTAAAAATGGCTGATGTTATCTTAGGAGCCTGAAAAGAATAGGAGATCCTTGAAGACCCAGCCACCCCTTCTAGAATGTTCAATAAGGGCACCTTTCCAAAGCTACTAAGCAGGCACTTCGCATTTCAGGATTTTGTCTTATGGTTGCATAAAAGCATCCCTTTCACCCAGACCTGGCACCCTTTATGGTTCAAAGTTAAGAACTGGGGAAGAATGGGTGGCAACGCGGCCCCTGGAAGAGCTCACCCAGCACAGCTTCCCTGGGCTCAGGGCCTTGGTTTCTGTCCCTGGGGATATTTATATTTAATACATTTTTATATAAATACACAGAGAAATAGAAAATATAAAATCTGAGGGGTTGGGGGAGAAAGGCGAGGGACTCAGCAGGAAGCCAGAGCTAGAGAGGTCTGTTCAGGCCAACTTGACCTCTTCCTTGACCCCTTTGGCTTCTGGCTTTTCCTCCTTGGTTTTCTCCTCTTCTGTGACTTCTTTCTTCTCCTCTGGGTCTTTCTCTTTTTCATCCTCTGTTTTGACTCTCTTGGCTTTTTTGAAGTTGGAAGAATTCTTGCGGCCCCCCTCTCCTTCCTCTTCAGAATCGGAGAACTCTTCCTCACAGGCAATTCGTTTGTCAGAGGAGCAGATCGAGATGCGCTTGTCAGAGTCTTCTTCGTCCTCATCGCCACTCTCCTCAGGGATGGCGTCCTCAGGAATCGCCTGCATTTGGACCCCAGGTGCGTGCGGCAGCATTCTAAGGTTCTCAAACAGTCGCTGTTTGATCTTCTCCAGGTACTCATTCGTGTTCTGGTTAGTCATATTGGAAGGACTGATGTGGAGCTTGAAATCTGGTCCAAAGTATTCAAAGTAGTCGTTGTATGGAAGCTCATTAGGGATCTCCGTATCCAGGGCCACAGCTGTCTAGTATGTCCAGCACCGGGCAACATTACGAATGGTGTAACCACCTCCTCCCAGCATCAGCATAGGCAGGTTAAAGCTCTTGACAAATTCCACACACTTGGCGTGCCCTTTGATGGTTAGATTGAAGCAACCTAACCGATCCCCAGACAGGGAGTCTGAGCCACACTGTAAGACCACTGAGCTAGGCTGGAACATCTCCGTTACTTTGGACCTGACCGGCTTGAAAACGGCCTCACAGGACTCGTCATCAATCCCATCTCGGAGCGAGTAGTTAACAGCATAATACTTGCCTTTGCCAGCCCCGATATCCCGCAGGTCCCCAGATCCTGGGAAGTACTCTCTATACTTATGAAAGGACACAGTCATGACTCGGTCTGTGGTATAGAAGGCCTCTTCCACGCCGTCGCCATGGTGAATATCAATGTCAATATACAGCACCCTTTGGTGATGCTTTAGCAGTTCCAGAATGGCCAAGACGGTATTATTGACGTAACAGAAGCCAGATGCCTCAGACTTCTTTGCATGGTGCAGGCCCTCAGCGCAATTCACAGCGATGTCCGTCTGCTGCTTATTAAGTTTCACAGCACTTGCCACAGAACCACCAGTAGACAACTGACAGAACTCAAACAGGCCGTCGAATACTGGACAGTCCTCACCAAGGCTGAATCTCTGCATCTGCTTGCTGTACTCCGACATGTTATCTGGACGGATGGAGCGCAAGAATTTAATGTAGTTGTCGCTATGGTACTTGGTCATCTCCTCAGCATTGGCTTTGTGAGGGCGATAGATTTCCATTTTTTGCTAGAGACCATAGCTGAGCAGCAAATTATGAGTCAGGCGGATTCGGTGAGGCTTCATTGGGTGGCCTTGTCCGTAGTAGTGATTTCCAATATCCCCATCGTAGTAGTAACAGACTTTCCTCCTGGTGCCCTGCGTCTGCGCCATCTTGCTCGCCTCCCGTCCCTACCATCAGTCGGTCCATCTGCCCTCAAAAATTTTTATTATTTATTATAAAATTGAATCCAGTAATAAAGTGAACAGTTGTCATGATCAAGTTTGGTTTCTTCTATGGATTCAAAGGTGATATGATATTTTTGAAATTCATTTAATTTATTATATCAAAGTTTGGATAGCTTTAGTTTCATGAGTACTCTCTTGTCCTATGATATATTTAACATATTTTTAAAGAAAATGCCTTAATGTGGCTGGGTGTGGTGGCTCATGCCTGTAATCCCAGCATTTTGGGAGGCCAAGGTGAGTGGATCACTTGAGGTCAGGAGTTTGAGACCCGCCTGGCTAACATGATGAAACCTCATCTCTATTAAAAATACAAAAATTAGCCAGGCGTGGTGGGAGGCGCCTGTAATTCCAACTATGCGGGAGGCTGAGACACGAGAATCGCTTGAACCCGGGAGGCAGAGGTTGCAGTGAGCCAAAATCATGTCACTGCACTCCAGCCTGGGCGACAGAGCAAGACTCCGTTTAAAAAAAAAAAAAAGAATTGACTTGTCAGTTTCTACATAAAATCTGCTGAAGTTTTCATAGGGGTCAAAATATACCAATCTGCAACTAATTGACGTCTTTATAATATTGAGTTTTTCAATTAACATGTCATATCCCTCCATTTATTTTGATCCTCCTTAATTTCTCTTAATAATGTCTGATAGCTTTCTGTATAGGGCTCTTGCACGTGTTTTGTTAGATTTGTTCTTAGGTATTTGATGCTATCATAAAAAGTATCTTTTTTTTCTCAAATTTTAATACTGATTGATTTTTGTGTATTGACCTTTTATCCAGTGAACTTTCCTAATACACTTACTATTTCTAACAGATGTGTATAGATTATTTTAATCTTTTCAATACATAACAGTGTCATAAGCAAATAATAAATCTCTTATTTTTTCACTTCTAGTGCTTTTACCTTTTATTTATTTTTGCTACTTTATTTCACTGGCTGGCACTTTCATTACAGTGTTGAATGTAAGTGATGACAACAGGTGTTCTTGTTTTATTGCCACTCTAAGGAGGAAAACTTTTAATATTTCACCACTAAATATGATGTTTGCTATAAGATTTTGTTTCATATACTAAGGATGGGTTCTTCTATTCCTGGTCTGCTAGAAATGTTTTTCTTATTACAAAGAGGTATAGAATTTTAACCTTCATCCTAATTCATTTATTGAGATTCTCATAGACTTTTTCTAATTTATACCTCTTTTCTCATTTTTCCTTGATGTTTACCCATTCAAATAATTGATGACAAATTGATTTTTCTTGACAAAAAGTTAATTTTTATTATTATAATGAATGCAATATTTATTAAGTTCATATTAAGGTTTTTTGTTTGTTTGTTTGTTGGTTTGTGTGTTTTTTGTAGAGATAGAATTTTACCATGTTGGCCAGGTTGGCGTTGAACCCCTGGCCTCTAGTACTCAGCCCGCCTTGGCCTTCCAAAATGCTGGGATTACAGGCATGAGCCACCACACCCAGCCACATTAAGGTATTTTCTTTTTTTTTTTTTTTTTTTGAGACGGAGTCTAGCTCTGTCGCCCAGGCTGGAGTGCAGTGGCCAGATCTCAGCTCACTGCAAGCTCCGCCTCCCGGGTTTACACCATTCTCCTGGCTCAGCCTCCCGAGTAGCTGGGACTACAGGCGCCTGCCACCTCGCCCGGCTAGTTTTTTGTATTTTTTTAGTAGAGACGGGGTTTCACCGTGTTAACCAGGATGGTCTCGATCTCCTGACCTTGTGATCCACCCGTCTCGGCCTCCCAAAGTGCTGGGATTACAGGCTTGAGCCACCGCGCCCGGCCGGTATTTTCTTTAAAAATATGTTAAATATATCATAGGATGAGAGAGTATTCATGAAACTAAAGCTATCAAAACTTTGATATAATAATTAAATAATTTTGAAAAATATCATATCACCTTTGAATTCAGAGTAAACCAAACTTGATCATAGCAATGTATTTTATCACTGGATTCAATTTTATAATATATAATAAAAATTTTTGTTTATGTTCATTAGGGAGATTGACCTTTAAATTTTACCAAAGTGCTGAGATTTCAGGCATGAGCCACTGTGCCCGGCCTGACAAGTCAATTCTAAAAATTATATTGGGACTGCAAAAGCATAAGAATATTCAGAGCAATCACAGCGAGGAAGAATAAAACGAAACCACCAGATATGAAAACCTATCATTAATAGATGTGGACTAGTTCAGCATGGTATTATTGGTGCATCTGTAAATAGAATAATGGAATCGAGAATCCAGAAACGGATCAACACATGTATGTTCACAAGATTTATAACATAGTTTAAACGCAACGGAGAAGAAATGTTTTGCTTAAACGGGTCATTTTTATATTCGTATGAAGGAAAGACCCTTACTTCACACCACAAAAATGGATTTCTCAATGGATTGAAAATCTAAACATGTATGAAACTTTTAGAATCTAACATGGGGAAATAGCTTCATTACCAATAGAATAAACATAGATTTCTTTATTTTTTTTGGAAATTATTGTGGATTTGTTTTACATAATTTGCCTTCCCTTAATTTCAGAATAGTCACTAAGTATTTTTTATATTCAATATTTTCACATAAATTGTGTTTAATCAAGAGTAACAACAAATTAGACAATCTTTCTTGAGTGATTGCATCTCTTAGATAATATTTATTGATTTCAATTTGGAGTAGTATTATTTACTACACAGTCACAATTAGAATGACCAAATCTTTTTTTAACTTTTATTTTATGTTTAGGGGTATATGTGCAAATTTTTTATATAGGTAAACTGTGTCACTGGGGTTTGTTGTACAGATTATTTTGCTACCCAGGTGTTAAACCTACTATTCATTAGTTATGCTTCCTGATCCTCTCCCTCATGCCACTCCTCACCGTCAGGTAGGTGCCAGAGTCTGTTGTTTCCCTCCATGCATCCTTGTATTTTCATCATTTAGCTCCCACTTATAAGTGAGAACATGTGGTAATTGGTTTTCTGTTTCTGTGTTAGTTTGCTAAGAATAATGATCTCCAGCACTATATGAGTTCCTGTGAAGAACATGATCTTTTTCTTTTTTATGGCTGCATAGTATTCCACAGTGTATATGTACCATATTTTCTTTATCTAGTTGACCATTGATGGGTATGTTAATTGATTCCATGTCTTTGTTATTGTGAATAGTGTTGCAGTGAATATATATGTGCATGTGTATTTATGATAGAATGATTTATATTCCTTTGGGCATATACCCAGTAATGGGATTGCTGGGTTGAGTAGTATCTCTGGATTTAGCTCTTTGAGAAATTGCCACACTGTTTTCCGCGATGGTTGAACTAATGAACTCAACAGTGAATAAGCATTCCATTTTCTCCACAAGTTTGCCAGCATCTGTTACCTTTTGACTTTTTAGTAATAGCCATTCTGACTGGTATGAGAAGGCATCTCATTGTGTTTTGATTTGTATTGCTCTAATGATCAGTGATGTTGAGCTTTTCTTCACATGCTTGTTGGCTGCATGTATGTCTTCTTTTGAAAAGTGTGTTCATGTCCTTTGCCCACTTTGTAATGGAATTTTTTTTTTTTTTTGGTAAACTTGTTTAAGTTCCTTATAGATGCTGAATATTAGACTTTTGTCACATGCACAGTTTGCAAATATTTTCTCCCATTCTATAGGTTGTCTGTTTACTGTGTTGATGTATGTTTATTTTGCTGTGCAGAAGCTTTTAAGTTTAATTAGGTCTCATTTACCAATTTTTGCTTTTGTTGCAATTGCTTTTGGCATTTTTGCCATGAAATCTTTGCCCATTCCTATTTCCAGAATGGTAGTTCCTAGGTTGTCTTCCAGTGCTTTTATAGTTTTGGGTTTTACACTTCAGTCTAAACCATCATGAGCTGATTTTTGTATATGGTGTAAGGAAGGGGTCCAGTTTCAATCTTCTGCGTGGCTAGTCAGTTATCCCAGTGCCATTTGTTGAATAGGGAGTCTTTTCCCCATTGCTTGTTTTTGTCAGCTTTGTCAAAGATCAGATGGTTGTAAGTGTGCAACCTTATTTCTCGGCTCTCTATTCTGTTACGTTGGTCTATGTGTCTGTTTTTGTACCAGTATCATGTTGTTTTGTTATTGTAGCCCTGTAATACTGTTTGAAGTCTGGTAACGTGATGCCTCCAGCTTTCTTCTTTTCGCTTAGGATTGCCCTGGCTATTCAGGCTGTTTTTTGGTTCCATATGAAGTTTTAAGTAGTTTTTTTCTAGATCTGTTAAGAATGTCCTTAGTAGTTTGATATGAATAGCATTGAATCTATACATTGCTTTGGGCAGTATGGCCATTTTAACGATATTGATTCTTCCTATCCATGAGCATAGAATGTTTTTCCAATTGTTTGTGTCATCTTTGATTTTTCTTGAGCAGCTCCTTGTAGCTTTTTTGTAGCTCTCCTTGTAGAGATCTTTCACTTTTCTGGTTAGTTGTGTTCCTAGGTATTTTATTCTTTTTGTGGCAATTGTGAATGGGATTGCATTCCTGATTTGGCTCTTGGTTTGACTCTTGTTTTATACGGATGCTGGTGATGTTACTACATTGATTTTGTATGCCAAGACTTTGCTGAAGCTTAAGAAGCTTTTGGTCTGAGACTATGGGGTTTTCTAGGTATAAGATCATGTCGTCTGCCAAAAGGGATAGTTCAACTTCCCCTCTTTCTATTTGATGACTTTCATTTCTTTCTCTTGACTTACTGTTCTGACCAGGACTTCCCATACTATGTTGAACAGGGGTGGTGAGAGGGGACATCCTTGACTTGTGCTGCTTTTCAAGGGGAGTGCTTCCAGCTTTTGCCTATTCAGTGTGATGTTGGCTGTGGGTTTGTCATAAATGGCTCTTGTTATTTTGAGGTGTATTCCTTTAATAACTAGTTTATTGAGAGTTTTTAACATGAAGGGGTTTTGAATTTTATTGAAAGCCTATTATGTCTCTATTGAGATAATCATGTGGATTTCTTTTCCTTTTACAAAATTTTTTTTATTTCTATAGGTTTTTGGAGAACTGGTGATGTTTGGTTACATTAGTTCTTTATTGGTGATTTCTGAGATTTTGGTGCACCCATCACCTGAGCAGTGTACACTGTACCCAATGTGTAGTCTTTTATCCCTCACCATCCCTGACCCTTTCTCCAGAGTCTCCAAAGTCCAATGTATCAATCTTATGCCTTTACATCCTCATAGCTTAGCTCTCACATATGAGTGAGAACATACAATGTTTGGTTTTCCATTTCTGAGTTACTTCATTTAGAATAATAGTCTCCAATTCCATTCAGGTTGCTGCAGATGTCATTATCTCATCTATTTTTATGGCTGAGTAGTATTCCATGGTGTGTGTGTGTGTGTGTGTGTGTGTGTGTGTATATATATATATATATATATATATATAACATTTTCTTTATCCATTCATTGATTGATGGGCATTTGGGTTGTTTCCATATTTTTGCAATTGCAAATTGTGCTGCTATAAACATGTGTGTGCAAGTATCTTTTTAATATAATGGCTTCTTTTCCTCTGGGTAGTTACCTAGTAGTGGAATTGCTGGATCAAATGGTAGATCTACTTTTTGTTCTTTAAGGAAACTCCATACTGTTTTCTGTAGTGGTTGTACTAGTTTACATTCTTACCAGCAGTGTAAAAGTGTTCCCTTTTCACCACATCCATTCCAACATCTACTGGTTTTTAAATTTTTTGATTATGTCAATTCTTGCAGGAGTAAGATGGTATCACATTGTGGTTTTGATTTGCATTTTTCTGATAATTAATGATGTTGAGCATTTTTCATATATTTGTTGGCCATTTGCGTATCTTCTTTTGAGAATTGTCTATTCATGTCCTTAGCCCACTTTTTGATGGGATTGTTTGTTTTCTTCTTGCTGATTTGTTTGAGTTCTTTGAAGAACTGGATTCTGTATATTAGTCCTTTTTCAAATGTAAAGATTGTGAAGATCTTCTCCCACTCTGTGGGTTGTCCCTTAACTCTGCTGATAATTTCTTTTGATGTGTACAAGCTTTTTAGTTTAATTAAGTCCCATCTGTTTATCTTCAATTTTTTTGCATTTGTTTTTGGGTTCTTGGTAATGAACTCTTTGCCTAAGCCAATGTCTAGAAGGGTTTATCTGATGTTATCTTCTAAAATCTTTATGGTTTTGGGTCTTAGATTTAATTCTTTGATCTATCTTGAGTTAACTTTTGTATAAGATGAGACATGAGGATTCAGTTTCATTCTTCTACATGTGGTTTGCCAATTATCCCAGCAACATTTGTTCAATAAGGTGTACTTTCCCCACTTTGTGTTTTTGTTAGCTTCATCGAGTATCAGTTGGCTGTAGCTATTTGGGTTTATTTCTGGGTTCTGTATTCTGTTCCATTGGTCTATGTGCTTATTTTTATACCAGTATTATGCTGTTTTGGTGACTATGGTCGTAAAGTATAATTTGAAGTCTGGTAATGTGATGCCTCCAGATATGTGTGGTTCTTTTGTTGCTGTTGTTGTTTGTTTTTTTGTTTTGTTTGGTTTTTATTAGTCTTGCTTTGGCTATGTGGGCTCTTTATTGGTCCCACATTTATTTTAGTATTGTTTTTTCTAGTTATGTGAAGAATGATGGTGCCATTTTGAGGGGAATTGCATTGAATTTGTAGACTGCTTTTGGCAGTATGATCATTTTCACAATATTGATTCTACCCATTTATGAGCATGGGATGTGTTTCCATTTGTTTGTGTCACTGGTGATTTCTTTCAATATTGTTTTGTAGTTTTCCTTGTAGTGGTCTTTCACCTCCTTGGTTAGGCATATTCCTAAGTATTTTATTTTATTTTTTGCAGCCATTGTGAAGGGGTTTGAGGTCTTGATTTAATTCTCAGCTTGGTCACTGATGGTGTATAGGAGAGCTACAGATATGTGAACATTAATTTTGTGTACTGAAACTTTACTGAATTCATTTCCCAGTTCCAAGAACTTTTTTGGATGAGTCTTCAGGGTTTTCTGGGTATACAATCATATCAACAGCAAACAGTGACAGTTTGACTTCCTCTTTACCAGTTTGGATGCCCTTTATTTCTTTCTCTTGTCTGATTATTCTGGCTAGAACTTCCAGTACTATGTTGAATAGAAGTGGTGAAAAATGCCCATCCTTATCTTGTTCCAGTTCTCAGGAGGAATGCTTTCAACTTTTCCCCATTCAGTATAACGTTGGCTGTGGGTTTGTATTAAATGGCTATTATTAACTTAAGGTATGTCCCTTCTATGCCAATTTTGCTGAGGGTTTTAGTCATAAAGGGATGCTGGATTTTTGTCAAATGCTTCTTCTGTGCCTATTGAGATGATCGTGTGACTTTTGTTTTAAATTATATTTATGTGGTGTATCATGTTTATTGACTTATGTATGGTAAACCATCCCTGCATCCCTGGTATGAAACCCACTTGATTATGATGGATTATCTTCTTGCTGTGTTGTTGGATTTGGTTTGCTAGTATTTTGTTGAGGATTTTTGAATCTATATTCATCAGGGATAGTGGTCTGTAGTTTTCTTTTCTTGTTATGTCCTTCCCTGGTTTTGGTATTAGGGTGATACTGGCTTCATAGAATGATTTAGAAAGGATTCCCCTTTTCTCTATCTTTTGGAATAGTGTCAATAGGATGGGATTGGTACCAATTCTTCTTTGAATGTTTGATAGAATTCAGCTGTCAACCTTTCTGGTCCTGGACTTTCTTTTTTTGACAATTTCAAAATTACCATTTCAATCCCACTGCTTATTATTGGTCTTTTCAGAGATTCTATACCTTCCTGGTTTAACCTAGTAGGGTTGTATATTTCAAGGAATATATTTCCAGGATATATTCTATATATATTTCCAGGATATATTCTATATATATTTCTATATATATCCATTCTATATATGGATATATATAGAAAAATAGTTTTCTATTTTTGCATGTAAAGGTGTTCATCGTAGCCTTGAATAGTCTTTTGTATTTATGTGGTATCAGTTGTAATATCTTTTGTTTCTTTTCTAGTTGAGCTTATTTGCATCTTCTCTCTTCTTTTCTTGGTTAGTCTCACTAATGGTCTATCAATTTTATTTATCTTTTCAACAAAGACAGTTTTTTTTTTTCATTTCTGTTTGGTATTTTTTGTTGTTTTAATTTCATTTAGTTCTGCTCTGATCTTCATTATTCCTTTTATTCTGCTGGGTTTGGGTTTGGATTGTTCTTGTTTCTCCAGTTACATAAGGTGTGACCTTAAATCGTCTGTTTGTGCTCTTTCAGACTTTTAAATATAGGCATTTAATGCTATGAACTTTCATTTTAACACTGCTTTTGCTATATCCCAGAGGCTTTGAAAGGTTGTGTCACTATTATCATTCAGTTCAAAGAATGTTTTAATTTTTATCTTGATTTCATTGTTGATCCAAGGATCATTCAGGAGCAGGTTGTTTAATTTCCGTGTATATGCATGGCTTAGAGGGTTCCTTTTGGAGTTGATTTTCAATTTTATCCCACTGTGGTCTGAGAGGGTTCTTGATATAATTTCGATTTTCTGAAATTTACTGAGACTTGTTTTGTGCCCTATCATATGGTCTAACTTGGAGAATGTTCCGTGTGCTGATGAATAGAATGTATATTCTGTAGTTGTTTGGTAGAACGTTCTGTAAATATCTGTTAAGTCCATTTGTTGTAGGGCATAGTTTAAGTCCATTGTTTCTTTGTTGACTTTCTGTCTTGATACTTGTCTAGTGCTCTCAGTGGAGTATTAAAGTCCTACACTTTTGCTGTGTTGTCATCTATCTCATGTCTTAGGTCTACTAGTAAGTGTTTTATAAATTTGCGAGCTCCAGTGTTGGGTGCATATATATTTAAAATTAAGACATTTTCCTGTTGAACTAGTTGTTTTATCATTTTATAATGCCCTTCTTTGTCTTTTTAAACTGCTGTTTCTTTAAAGTTAGTTTTGCCTGATATGAAAATAGCTACTCCTGCTCACTTTTGGTGTCCATTTCCATGGAATATCTTTTTCCACCCTTTACCTTAAGTTTGTGTGAGTCCCTAAGTGTTAGGTGAGTCTCCTGAGGATAGCAGAAACTTGGTTGGCGAATTCTTATCCATTCTGTCATTCTGTATCCTTTAAGCAGAGCATTTAGGCATTTACATTCAATGCTAGTATTGAGATATGAGGTACTCATCTATTCATTGTGCTAGTTGTTACCTGAATACCTTGGTTTCTTTTTCACTGTGTTATTGTTATATAGGTCCTATGAAATTCATGCTTTAAGGAGCTTCTATTTTGGTGTATTTTGAGGATTTGTTTCAAGATTTAGAGCTCCTTTTAGCAATTCTTGTAGTGCTGGATTTGTTGTGGTGAATTAATTCTCTCCGCATTTGTTTGTCTGTATTTTTGTTTTGTCTCGCCATGTCTCTGCCATGTTTTGATATAAGGATGATGCTGACCTCACAGTCATAAGTTGAGGAAGAGTCCCTCCTTCTCAATTTTTTGGAATAGTTTCTGTAGGAATGGTACCAGCTCTTCTTTATACATCTGGTATAATTCAGCTGTGAATCTCTCTGATCTTTTTTTTGGTTGATAAGCTGTTTATTACTGATTCAATGTCAAGGCTTGTTGTTGGTCTGTGCAGCGATTCAATTTCTTCCTGGTTCAGTCTTGGGAGGGTGTATGTGTCCAGGAGTTTATCCATTTCTTCTAGATTTTCTAATTTGTGTGCACAGAAGTGTTCATAACAGTCTCTGATGGTTATTTATAGTTCTGTGGGTTCAGTATTAATATCTTCTTTGTTGTTTCAAATTGTTTATTTGAATTTTATCTCTTTTCTTTTTTATTATTATAGCTAGTGGTCTATTTTATTTATTTATTTTTTTCAGAAAACAAACTCCTGGATATGTTACTATTTTGAGCGGCTTTGCATGTTTCAATCTCCTTCAGTTCAGCTCTGATTTTGGCTATTTCTTGTCTTCTGCTTTTTTTGGGCTTGGTTTCCTCTTGGTTATCTAGTTCTTTTAGTTGGGATGTTAGGTTGTCACATTGGGATATTTCTGACTTTTTGATGTGGGTGTTGAGTGCTATAAATTTGCCTCTTAACACTGCATTAACTGTGTCCCAAAGATTCTGGTATGTTGTATCTTTGTTTTCATTAGTTTCAAATAATTTCTTGGTTAATGTTTAATTATTATTTAAATTATTTATTTAATTATTTACCCAAAAGTCATTCGGGAGCAGGTTATTTAATTTTAATAAAATCGTATGGTTTTGAGCAATTTTCTTGATCTTGATTTTCAATTTCATGGCCCTGTAGTCCAAGAGAGTATTTGGTATGATTTCAGTTCTTTTGTATTTGCTGAGGATTGTTTTATGTCTGATTATGTGGTAGATTTTAGAGTATGTGCCATTTGGTGATGAAATTCTGTTGATTTTTGGTGGAGAGTTATGTAGATGTCTATCAGGTCCATTTGATCCAGTGCTGCATTCAAAACCTAAACATCTCTGTTAATTTTCTGCCTTGATGATCTTTCTAACATTGCCAGTGAGAAGTTAAAGTCTCCCACTATTATTGTGTGTGAGTCTGTCACTTTGAATGGCTCTGAGCACTTGCTTTATGAATCTAGGTGATCCTGTGTTGGTTGCATATATATTTAGGATAGTTAGGTGTTCTTGTCAAGTCTGACCCTTTACCGTTATGTAATGCTCTTTTTTGTCTTTTTTGATCTTCGTTGCTTTAAAGTCTATTTTGTCTGAAATGAGGACTGCAACTCTTGCTTTTTTCTGTTTTCCATTTACTTGGTAGACTTTTCTGTCATCTTAGTTTGAGCCTATGGGTATCATGTCATGTGAGATGGGTCTCTTGAAGACAATATACCATTGGTTCTTGGTTCTTTATCCAGCTTTCCACTCTGTGCCTGTTAATTAGGGCATTTGGCTCATTTACATTCAAAGTTAATATTGATATATGTGGATTTGATACTGCCATGATGATGTTAGCTAGTTATTATGCAAACTTGTTTGTGTGGTTGCTTTATAGTGTTACTGGTCTGTGTACTTAAGTATGTTTTTGTATTGGCTGGTAATGGTGTTTCCTTTTGATATTTAGTGCTACTTTCAGGAGGTCTTGAAAGGCAGGTCTGGTGATAATAAATTTCCTTAGGATTTGCTTGTATGAAAATGATCTTATTTTTGCTTTGCTTATGAAGTTTAGTTTGACCAGATATGAAATTCTTGGTTGGAACTTCTTTTCTTTAAGAATGTTGTATATAAGCCCCCAATCTCTTCTGGCTTGTAGGGTTTCTTCTGAAAGGTGTGCTGTTAGTCTGATGTGCTTCCTTTTGTAGTTAATGTGATCTGTCTCTCTGGCTGCCTTTAACATTTTTTTCTTTCATTTCAATACAGAGAACTCCTGCAAAATTGTATACGAAGAGATCATCCCCAAATGGGGATGATAGCACTGAAATACATGCTACACTTCTATCCAAGAAGATTATCCCTAAGTGGGAATGGCAGAGCTGAAAAGCACAAGTGAGGATGATCTCCTTGTGTAGAATCTTTAAAGGGTTCTCTGTATTTCCTGAATTTGACCGTTGGCTTCCTTAGCAAGTTTGTGGACGTTTTAATGAACAATATCCTAAAATATGCTTTCCAAGTTGTTTGCTTTCTTTCTGTTCCTTTCAGGGATGCCAATGATTCGTAAACTTGGCCTCTTTACATAATCTCATATTTATTGGAGGTTTTATTTATTCTTTTTCTTGTTTTTGTGTTTATTTTTGTCTGGCTGTCTTATTTCAGAGAGCCAGTCTTCAGGTTCTGAGATTCTTTCCTCAGCCTCGTATATTCTGCTGTCAATGCTTGTGATAGCATTGTGAAATTCCTGTAGTGTGTTTTTCAGCTCTGTTAGGTCAGTTAGATTCTTTTTTATACTGCCTATTTTGCCTGTCAGCTTCTGTATTCTTTTATTGTGCTTCCTGGTGATGAGTGGGGGTTCGGGATTCCCAGGGAAGAGGGGCTAGACTCATCTTTGGTGGTTGCTGTGTGCTGGAGGTGCCAGCATAGTGACTGGGTCCTTTGTTACTTCCCCAGTCTGAGGGTTGTTAGGTGGTACCCCTACAAGTGCAGTGGCAGTAGGGTTGTGGATTAACTCTTGGATTTTCTCCTCGGAGAAATACTGGGCTGCCTCTGATTGAAGTAGTCAGGTAGGGGCAGGGTGGTTGTGCTGGAGTCCCAGGTTGGGCAGCTCTGTCCAGTGAGGAAAAGCGAGGACTGGGACCTGCATGGAGAACAGGCCACCCACTTTTCTTTGAGGTTGGTGCTTGGTGCTGGGAGTCCAGACGAGCCCCTTGTCCCTGCAGACTCTCTAGAGCCTGGAGACAGCAAGGGCAAGGAATGTGGGACAGCAAATATGGCAACCCTCACCTTCCACTGGGACCTCTGACCCAAGGACTTGCAGAGCTGCTACTGGCTCAGCCCTGGTGGGAGACTGCTGGAGATCCATGTCAGGAGGACCCGCCCAGTGAGAAGATACAGGATTGGAGATCCGTGTAACAAACAGTCTGGCCACTTTTCCATAGGGCTGCTGCAGTATGCTGGAGGTCTGCTCCAGACCCTAATCATCTTGGAAGTTCCATTATCTGTTGCCAGCCCAAACACACCAGCAGGAAGTCCTGGTTGAGAGGTCCCTCCCAGTGAGGAGGAATGGGATTAGGGGGCTTTGTAAAAAAGTAGTCTGGCGCCTTTTCTGTAGAGCAGTTAGTGCTGTGCTATGCTGGGGGTCCACTCCAGCCCCCAGTTGCCTCAGACTCTCCAAAGCCTGAAGGCAACAATGACAAAGGCTGTGAAATAGTGAAGATGGTGGGCCACCCATTCCTCTGGGAGTTCCCTTTCAGGGAGGCCTAGAGCTGCTGCTAGCCAGGAAATACCAGTGGGGGAGGCTGAAGACCCCGGTGGGAAGACCTATCCCATTGAGGAGAAACAGAATCCAGGACTCACATAAAAAAGCAGTCTAGTCACTTTTTCAGAGGGTAGCTGCACTGTGCTGGCTCCAGCCCCTAGCTGGCTGGGACTTTCTAAGGTCCGAAGCCAACAATGGCTAAGGTTGCAAAATAGCAAAGACGGTGGCCACCCCTCCCTCTGGGGGTCATGTCTCAGGGAGGTGTAATGCTGCTACTGGTGGCTGACTATGGTTCCAAGTCAGTGGGATTTATCCTGCAAGGTACCGTAGGAGCAGGGCCTGCAGCTAGTCACTGCTCAGTCCCCGGGATTCAGCCCTTTTCCTGGGTTAGGTATGGGAGTCTAATCTCTTGCTTTGCTAGAGTTGCAGCTGCTTTGCTGGTGAGCATGGGTATCTAAGACTCCTTGGGCTCTATGTGTGCCTGAGCAGCTGTTCTGCCAAGACTCCATGTAGCTCTCTGCATGTCAGACTGCAGGCCCTGGTGGAGTGGGTACACCAGGGGATCTCCTGACCTGAGGGTTCCAAATATCCATGGGGGAAATGTGGGTTCCTCGAGGTCCCTTACCCTCTCAGCACTTCCCTGGGTAGGGGAAGCCCCCCAACTCCATGTCTCTCCCAGATGAGTGGTCATCCTGCCTTACTTTTCTTTGTTTCCTTGATGAATTCCAATGTGTGTACCTGGATGTTTCAGTTGAAGGTGCTGCATTTACTTAGCCCTTCTGTTTCTCTCCGTGAGTGCAGCACACATTAGTTGCTTCTAGTCGACTATCTTGGCCAGCCTCCAGCATACATTTCTTAAGCAGAAAACAAAAGGCACTAATCATAAAGGAAAAAAATTGAATAAACTAGACCATCAATGTTAAGATGTCTGCTATTCAAGAACTCTAAATGCTAACATTTAGGGACCTGCTTGCCTTACTGCCCAATCAGCTGATATTGAAGCTTATGAGTCTACAAGCCTTAAGACCCTTAACAGATGAACACAGAACAAATGAACACGAATAGATGAACATAGAACAGATAAGAGATGTCAGCAATCATTTGTTGAAGGCTAAAATGACTGTGTAGGAGTAGTCCAATGAGAAGTGAACCTATGTATATCTTTCTCTGACATGAGCTGAGTCAGTTGGCCACATCTCTATCCACTTTCCGTCTTCTCTTATTTTTCTAAGGATAACAATCCTAATTTTTGTGAGTTTTTTTTCTGTTCATAGCCTTGTGTTTGTTTTCTCCTATGTCCTTTTCTTTATTTGTTTGGGTCTCTATCACAATAAAGGCTTAAAAAAAATCCCTTACTATTATTTTAAGGGGATTTCAGGAAAGAGCGTGAATAAATGTTTGTGTGTATTCTTCCATGCTCAACCTATAGTCTTCAGGTGATTTGGGGGTAGACTAAACCTTGAGAACACTAGGCTATATCCACCAATGTGATATTAACCAACAAGAGAGAATATAAGACTGATTCTTTTTTATGTCGTATTTAAATTTCCAGGATCTATGTCTTGTGCGCTGATAGTTATTTTTATAGTATATATTTTAAAAAACTGTTAAAAATTTATTCTTACAGTTTGAGAATAATATTTTGATCCATATAGATTGGTTTGTTCAATTAAAATTTATTTCTTGATTATGTTACATGTATAATTATATATGGAGAAAACGTGAAAAGGGATGCCAGGATTTGAGCAAAAGATAAAGATTTATAACAAAAGCAAATCTTTTACTTAATTTTTGGGACCACTTTGAACCTTATTGAACTGTTATATTTCTTCAATCATTCTGAATTCATACAGAATGTCAGTTTTTCTATGTCTGTTATAGATAAGTAATATGCATTACATTTTTATTTTTTAATTATACGAGTAATACATACTGATTGATAAAAAAAAAATCTTGCAATCTGTCAGTAAGACACACAGGTTTAATCTTTCACCTTTTACCCACCATACTCTCCTCCAAAGACACTATTTTAACTTTTTTAGTATGTGTTTTTCTTTCTAAGAAGTTGTATGCATTTTTGAGCAAAGATCTATGTTATGATTTATAAACAAGTTTTAAAAATTCATCTATTACATTTTCAGGCCTTAGAATAATTTTTTTTTCTTTCTTTGTTTTCTTTTTTCTTTTCTTTTCTTTTCTTTTTTTTTTTTGAGACAACATCTTGATCTGTCACCCAGGCTGGAGTGCAGTGGCGCAGGCAGGCTCACAGCAACCTCAACGTCCAAGGCTCAAGTGATCCTCCAACGTCAGCCTCGCAAGTAGCTGGAACTACAGGCACATGCCACCATGCCAGGCTAATTTTTTATTTTTATATTTTGTAGACATGAGGCCTCAGTATATTCCAGGCTGGCCTCCAACTCTTGATCTCAAGCAGTCCTCCCTCCTTGACTTCGCAAAGTGCTGGATTACAAGCATGAGCCACTGTGCCCAGCCTCAGCATAATTTTCAATTGCTCAAAATCATGGTGATGTTACTCGATTTTATCATGTCTCATTTATTTTTCTGTAAGTAGATATATCTTTCAAAAAATGCAGTCAATTCCCCAACTTTTATATTGTTCTTCAAAAGCATCAGCATTTCCAAGACAATAAATACTGCATATTGTACCAAACAACCTTTCAATTTAAGCATGTGGAACATAAAAATGGTGTTTTTACTTGAATCATAAGAAAGAACACACATGAGGAACTGAAACCCTTTTCTCAGGAGGAACGACATTATACTTGCAGAGCATTCACAATCCACCTGGATTAATGGTAACTAATGCTCCTCTATTCCAAATCCTGTCAAATTTGCCAATATTTGTTCTGGGAAGATAAAAAATGCTGCAACAGTACAATGGAATGTTCCCTAAAGAACTCTTACATATTTGGTTTCAGGAATTTCAGTGATTGGTTCTTCTGAGTAAGAAAGATTTGCTTTGTAAAAAATTCTTGTATCTCAAGTTCACTGGTTTTCACACCAACTGCACTGTGTCCCTGGTCTGCAAACCATTTCATCTCAACTACTAATACTTTTCCATATAGAGGAAAAAACATCCTCAATCCACTCTCACCTTTAAGAAAAGTATCCAAATGCTTTTATAAGCTTGTCTTGCCGTGCTTCCAGACTTACTACTTGGTGTTTCTGTACCTCAGTATCGGAATACTCTTCAATAGCAAGTGAAGTTCATGTACTATTCATAGTTTCAGTGGCACCTGTCTCTCAAACATATGTTTTCAATGCATTTGTTGGTTTACTATAAAAGATATCACGAAGAATACAGTTAAAGAGACGTGTACGGCTACGTGGGCATGCCACATTCCAGGAAGCTCCATGTGTTCAGCATCAGCGAGTTCATATAGTATCTTGTTCTTGATTCACAGATGCAGCATCTCTCATCTGTGGAAGCATATTATTTACCTATTTTGAACGTTTTATTGTTAGCTTTGGCTCTCTGTTTTTCCTCTCCAAGTCTTCTCTGTTTATTTTGGCCTTTTTAAAAATATATCAGAGGCCTTCTTCAAATATATGATAATATTTGACTTCCCATTCATATTAAAAAATGAGGCACTGCAAAGTGTATTAGTAGCTCTAAAGATGTTTTCAAACATATTAGGACTCAAAAAGTGCCTTCTATGCAGCACTGGGAAAGTGACTGGAGGATATGGTCTACCAAAACAAGGGAGCAAATAGAGAAAAAGGAAGATTAAAGGAACAGGGAATCCAACACAGGATGATGGCAAAGGGAATATTCAGGATGGTAGATATGCAATAGACCTGGAGAGAAACTAGCCCAAAGCCAAGCAAAGAGGTAAAAGGCTCCAAGAGGGAATACTTCTGGGAAAATGGGAATTGAGGAATTACCTGATGTGTTTGCTCATGTGGAAAATAGTGTGGAAACAATGACGGAATGTTTGGGTACAATTAGTAGTAGGTTCATAAAAATCTAAGAATATAAAGAAAAGGGTCAATTATTAATGTCTGGAAAAAGAAGAAATTATACGAGAAAAGAAAAGTAATAACAGTATACTAGTCAGTTCAACTACAAACAAAATGTATATGGTCATACCAATGTAAATGCTGAGTGCCAATTTTCCCTAAATTATGATATAACTATATTGAAAGCATGGGGAGGGGAAGTTTAGAAGTTTAAGTGTAAGAGGTCTAAATCCTTATCTACTATCATAGAAAGTCAAAAGGTAGAATTTAAGAGTGATTAATCAAGAAATAGCAATATAAGCATATTGTTTAGAAAAGTGGAGATAAGTGCCAGTAGAGATAACCAAAACATTTGAAAGTTGTCTCCTTTAAGGAGCAAATTTGGAAGTTTGGGAATAAATTGGCCAAGGGAACTATTGTTTACTAGTTGTCTTCTTAGCATTTTTCTTTTCTTTTCTTTTCTTTTCCTTTCTTCTTTCTTCCTTCCTTCCTTCCTTCCTTCCTTCCTTCCTTCCTTCCTTCCTTCCTTCCTT
>NC_037689.1:67833058-67904346 GCF_003255815.1 Theropithecus gelada | reverse complement strand
CTTCCTTCCTTCCTTCCTTCCTTCCTTCCTTCCTTCCTTCCTTCCTTTCTTCCTTTATTCTTTTTTTTTTTTTTTTTTTGAGATGGAGTCTCTCTGTCGCCCAGGCTGGAGTGCAGTGGCCAGATCTCAGCTCACTGCAAGCTCCGCCTCCCGGGTTCACGCCATTCTCCTGCCTCAGCCTCCCGAGTAGCTGGGACTACAGGCGCCTGCCACCTCGCCGGCTAGTTTTTTGTATTTTTTAGTAGAGACGGGGTTTCACCGTGTTAACCAGGATGGTCTCGATCTCCTGACCTCGTGATCCACCGGTCTCGGCCTCCCAAAGTGCTGGGATTACAGGCTTGAGCCACCGCGCCCGGCCCCTTTCTTTCTTTCTTTCTTTTTTTTTTTTTTTTGAAGGAGTTTCTCTGTTTTCCAGGCTGGAGTGCAGTGACTAGATCTCAACTCACTGCAACCTCCGCCTCTTGGGATCAAGTGATTCTCCTGCCTCAGCCTCCCAAGTAAGTGAAATTACAGGTGCCCACCACCATGCCCAGCTAATTTTTTTGTATTTTTAGTAGAAACGGGGGTTTCATCATGTTGGCCAGGCTGGTCTCGAACCCCTGACCTTAGGTGATCTGCCCTCCTTGGCCTCCCAAAGTGCTAGGATTACAGGCATGAGCCACTGCGCCTAGACCATTATTTGAGTTTCTAAACCATATTCACTTTCTACTTAAAAAAATAAATTTACCTGAAATTAAAATGCAGATTCATGGGCCCATCGCTGGAGATTTGTACTTATTTAGCAGGGGAAGAATCTGCATTTTAAATGAACATCCCAAATTTGAGAAACAAATCAATGTAGCCCTTTTCTGTGCTTATTCTAAAGATAATTTTTTAAAAGACACTTTTGGAAGTTTAAAATTTTTCTTCTAATTTTACTGTTCTCATTTCTTCCTTGGCTTCAAGTTTCTTGATAATGTATAAATAGGTATATATGTGCAATTTAAAAACATTTGTCCTTGAGTGTGTCTATTTTTCCATCTTTTGTGTGCCTCCTTTTATAACATAAGCTCATTTGAGAACTCCTTATAAGGTCACATCATCTTTAGATTCATTCTCCTTCTATTTTACTTGGGGATTATTTTTTGTTGTATAGTGAAAATTTTATTTTTGAGAACTTCCCACTTCTTAATACAAGCTTCTTTTCTAGGGTCTCAGTCCACAGGTTCATAACAACATTTTCTCTGAACTTAATTGCCTCAGATTACTTAGGCATCAAGGGTTGCTTGATTTTAAATTTGTTGTCTTTGTCCTAAATTTAAGAGATGCCTCTCAGTCTAATTCTTGCCTTATCATGCCACAGGACACAATAATATAGTGTTTTACTAATTCTCCAGGGTGTTACAACTTTAAAGTTCTGACAAAGGAGAGAGCCCTCTGACAGATTACTGTAGCCTAACCCGTGACCTCCATGCTGATGTCAAAAAACAAATGCTAAATCAATCTAAAACATTCATTTTAAATTGGAAGCAAAATATCTAGCTCAGAATTAAAGGAATTCGCCTGAATATTTGGGAAAATATAAATCTTTTACTTAATGAATATTCTTTAAATTTCTACTATGAAATTCTCACTCATGATTGTTGGACACACAAAAAGAAATATTTCATGTCTATCTGACTAAAGGAAAATATTACTTCTGATGATTCCTGTTGCTATATTAATATTTTTAATATTTTATTTGGTTAGTACATTTTATTATTTTCGTAAATTCAAGATTCCTATAATACAGATAAAGCAATGGGCACACATGAAATCAAGCTGAGAAAATGTGCTTCTGATGTTTGAGGTATTTTTGTTTTAGTTTAATCAATTTGACCATTTTATAATGCTAAATCACGTTAAACATAGTTTTTTTTTTTTTTTTTTTGGCATTCTTTTACTCTATCTCCCAGGATGGAGCGAAGTGGCGCAATCGCGGCTCACTGCAACCTCCACCCAACGGGTTCAAGTGATTCTCCTGCCTCAGCCTCCCGAGTAGCCGGGACTATAGGTGCCCGTTACCACACCCGGCTAATTTTTGTATTTTTAGTACAGAGGCGGTTTCTCCATGTTGGCCAGGCTGGCCTCGAACTCCTGACCTCAGGTGATCCACCTGCCTCAGCCTCCTGTAATTGGTTAGGATTACAGGAGTGAGCCACCTCACAAGGCCACATTTTTTTTGTTTTCCTTATATTGAAACAACTGCATAATTTCTATCACATTATTTGTAAGCATTAAACCAATATTATATAATATGTATCTAAAGCATCAGCTGAATTGAATCTTTACATTCCTATAATTACGACACAGTAACATTACTGTGACATTTGTTGAATTCAAGTCTGATATTAAATTATGCAAGATCTAAGCCTCAGAAATTTGTTTTCTTTTCAAGCCCAGATAGAGAAACTGTTACATCAAACACATTTTAATGTGAACTTTTTAGAAGACATAGATTAGTGAGATTCGGTTCCAGTGACTGTGGGAAATAAAAAGTGGTTGCTAACCTGGAGACCCAGAACATACCCATTCATATTTGAGGGTTTTCCATACTATCAACACCAAAGAACGAGCTTAAGCCCCCAGCAGTTCTTCAACTGGACGAACTGATTACCTTGTCCATTTGGAGTGTTAAGTATCCACGGTGTAAATTTTCATCCTGCTTCTGAGCAAGAAGTGAACCAATTCAAAACATTATACATAATTCTCTGTACTTTAAAAGTCAGAAGAGATGATTTTTAAATAAATCCTAGTTGACCCTAAATGGTAGTTCTTCATAAAATTTGGACATTTACATGGAGGTTCCCATTTGCGGTCAGTAGGGTTGCATTTGATTCTTAAGACAATTCAACTAAAATTATGCAGTATTTCTATGTTTCTTACTGTAAACAATAGATCACTTTACAGACTAAAGTTACTATGTGTGTGACCCTGAAAGATGACAGTAGGGCACTGTTTAAAGAAAACCAAATTTCTAACTTCTACACAGCTGAATTGCACAGATATATTTAGCATACTTTATTTAATACCATATATCTGAAAGAATTCTAAAATATTTTGACCAAATGTTAACATTTTTTTCTTTTAAAGCAATATTTATGTAGTCATGAATGTAGGGAAATAATTTGTGACAACATCTCAGGAACATGTACACACAGAAACTTCTCAAGCCAAGAGCTACAGATATAAGCATATTCTATAAAATAGCAAATTGTTATTGAAAACAATTGGTAAGCTCATAAAAAATTTTATTTTAGCATAGGATTTCAGCAAGTTTAAGATGCAGAGGAATACATAATCTGTACAGTTGACATTTTCATCCCAAAGTAAAACATTAATATGCTGGAAAACTGAAAGAAATCTGATTTATTTGAAAACACAAAAAATAATTCTGTTCATTTATAGTCAAACAATGGTGTGGCAGCTATATTGTGGACTAAAAGGTTCTTTCAGAATTCTATATTTGTTTTATTATGTCCACTTATTTTACTTTGCTAAATTTTAAGCAATTTAGATTTCAAAAATAAAAGGATTAAATACTCTTACTTGTCACTAGATGGCGGTAACTCCAGGATGGGTCTCAGGAGGCAAAGCAGTAAAATGGAAATGTTTGCTTGTTTGCACCAAAGATAAAGATATGTAGTAACCTTGACTGAAATTTCGGTGGAGGTGGCAGAATGAGCATATTTGTGAGGAGGAGAGGACAGAGAGCTGTGCATGTCTGACTTTTTTGTGTTGAGGACATGGTCCATTGCTTACAAGAGAATTGAAATAAAATTTAAACCAAATGAGGAATGAGAAAAAGGTAAACATGTTATATGACAAAACACAGAACATTTTCATTTTCACATATTGCCCTCATATACAGACATTTACTATTTATAGTTCAAACAGAATGATGTATGAGTCCTTGTTAATGGTGATTATAGCAGCTTTTGTTGCTACAGAGCCTTGACACATAATTTTAACATGAGAACAGGTCACATCTTCCACATGATGTTTTCTTCCTTTTCAGACATTTTTGACTCAAAATGCATCACTTGACTCTGTTTTAAGTTGAGAGATTTGATAAATTATTTGAAAATGTACATCTTACTGAGTTTGAAATGAATTTTTGAGACACTGGGTAATGATGACTGGTATCAATGGAAATTTATACTTTGTGTGAAAAGCCTTCCCAAGACAATAGAGACAAGCGTGGTTGGCCAGAGTAAAAGCCTCATATTGAGAGACTTTAGTGAATAGCACGGTGAGCCACAGTTCATTCTTAGAACAAAACTTTTCAGAAGTTAGTATCCGAACAGGATACAAACATCAGTTTACATGAAAGGTATTTGGTTCTTTCATCAACCATCAATTATCAGTTAAAAATTTCCTGTTGAAGCACTCAGATTTCTTTCTCTAGCTGTAAAATTACATTGAGAACTGACATCCTGACAGGTAGAAACAGTTGCATCGCATGAGGAATGTGACATGTTCAAAGAAAAGAGAAGTGATCCGATTCCTTACTGGAGAAAATCAAAGGCTGATTAGCCCTCAGAGAGCAAGGTGAAACCTGTTGAAGGTTTGAAGAAAGAAGTACAATTTTGGACAGAGCAGAGCTTTGTATTCTTTTAAGCAACTGTTTTACACAAATGCTGCTGTGTTTATACCTGTCAGACTTTGCTATGAACTTGGAGAGAAGGGATGGAGATTCAAGTAGTATTTTTTTTTTTTTTTTGGTCATTTGTTATTGTGAAGTTAGAAGTTAATTTTCTAGATGAACTGAAGAGCTCACTCCTACTTCTCATCACACGCTCACACTCCTACTCTCCAGCCATATTTACTATTATCTCCATGTCTCAGCGTCAAAGGCCATCCTTGCCCCAACTTTCTACTCCTTTCACCTGGATAATTTCAACTTATCCTTAATGGCTCAAGTGTCACCTATCTTGAGAAGCTTTCCCTGATTCCCCCTGTTAGAGTGGTCAGATTTAGCAAATTAGGATACAGGAAGCCCAGTTAAATTTGAATTTCAGATCAGCAATGA
Organism: Theropithecus gelada; assembly: GCF_003255815.1. Classification (NCBI taxonomy): domain Eukaryota; kingdom Metazoa; phylum Chordata; class Mammalia; order Primates; family Cercopithecidae; genus Theropithecus; species Theropithecus gelada. The sequence continues at coordinate 67,899,296 of NC_037689.1, read as the reverse complement.
ACAATCTTTTATATAAGTATATTATAAATATTGCATCTTGTATTTTTATTTGCTAAATGTGGCACCTTACCTTAGTTAAGAACTTTTTAGTCACTTCCAAAATGCAGTGTTTCATTGACCATAGCAAATAATTTCATGTGAGAATGTCTACATCATTGTTTGCTTTGTATACTTACAAAATAAATGAATATGACTTTTGTGAAAGGACTGATTACAAAATATCGTTAAATTAATACAAATTGGCTTTCAACATAAAATTCTCCAGTGTTTGATTTTTTTGACCCAATGACACTGTATTTATTTACATGTTTACTCTCTGCAAAAGTGTGGTCGAGGAATAGTCTATCATTGCTAATTGATAAGTATTCATTGTTATAAAGCAATGTAACAAAAGAGATTCATAATTTATTCCCACAGAAAGGAAGAGTTTATGTCTAAGTATTGTCACTATAATTGACAGTGGATTAAAATGCAGTAATTGGAAGAAATATAAATGACTTTATTAGATCTTTTTGAAGATACTGCCATAATCACCAATCACTGAAAACATTTCTAGTAACTCCCTATTTTACTTAATAAGGGATAGCCTATCTTTAAAACATTGAAAACAGATGTTACTGCATTATTTGACTGCTGATGTATGTAATAGAAATGACACACTAATTAATTTAGTGCAGTATAGATGTTCAGATTTTTTATCATGACTGACAATAAAGTTAAGAAAACATTCAATTACAATCAGTAGCAATTAATTATTTATTGATTTTACATTATGCACACATTAACACAATACTCTTAATTATGCAGAAGATGGGATCATTTCCATATTGATATGCAGACATTTGAATTCATCAGTTTTATTTAAAAACAAAAAAATTAAATTTGAGTAAAAAGTGTTGATCCACACTGAAATACAATCCTCTTGGGATATTAATATCACACTGATTTGAAGTTCTCTTTAAAAGACTGCCTAAGAAATATGAGCTTTTGAGCAAAATTGCATTAATTTAAATATGCTGTTTAATTATATATTTCTGAGGTGGCCAGTCGTTTTTTACTTCCCAGAACTGCACAGCTTTCAGCATTTAATCACATACTCTGCACAATGCTGATGAATGTCTCATATGTAGTTGTAGTAGGAATGCAACAAATATTTGCTGTCTGATTGTTGATCCTGAAAAACATATGACATTTTTATGATGGAAATGTATTCTCTGGGTTCCTGGGAAAGGTGGGGTCACCTCTGCTTATAGCAGTCGGTGAAAGTTTGAGGCAGACTAAATTTTTTTTTTTTTTTTTTTTTTTTGAGACAGAGTCTCACTCTGTTGCCCAGACCAGAGTGCAGTGGCACAATCTTGGCTCACTGCAACCTCCGCCTCCCGGATTCAAGTGATTCTCCTGCTTCAGCCTCCCAAGTAGCTGGGATTACAGGCATGTGCCACCATGCCTGGCTAATTTTTTGTGTTTTTAGTAGAGACGGGGTTTCACCATGTTAGCCAGGATGGTCTCGATTTCCTGACCTCATGATCCACCCGCCTCGGCCTCCCGAAGTGCTGGGATTACTGGCGTGAGCCACCTCGCCCGGCCTAAGATAGTTTTTTATAAGCTGAGAGAGAGAGAATTTTAGGCAGAGGGGATTCTAGGGAGAGAAACAGTACACACAAAGGCTTGGAAATGCAGGATTAGAGGACATAGACTATAATAGTTTGACTGGAGTGGAGGTGATTTAGCAGTAGTGAGAAGAAAATATGATGATTCATTGGGGTCAGGCCTGGGAGTAGGCTGGAGTAAGCAGGATGTTGGTCTAGAAGCAGGATGTTGGTCTAGAAGCAGGATGCCTCAGAAAGAAAACAAATTTCTTAACTTAGCATCACTACTATAGATAATCATTTTTTTCTGCCTTCCCATAGGCCCCAAGTAGTGCCCTGACTTGGTATCTGGCTCAACTTAGTATTCAATAGATGAATCAATTTTTAAACACAAATCATTCTATTCAGTGTAGGTCAGTGGAGATGACAAGGGACGTATTTCTTAAAATGTTAAGACACTATTTCTCCTACCTTGAAGGCTTCCACTAAACTGGATTTGATTTCAATAATATTAGGAAAGCCAAAGCTACAGTCAAATTGCTTTTAATACCATCACCCAAACTCCACAGCATAGCCTATGGTCTTCTTTTTAGTTCTGAGAGGAAGTTATCTTCATAATCACTTTTAGAAAGGGAAAATGAATGGGCTAAGTGTAAGCAAAGAAGAAATTCGCATTCTAGTTGGCAAAAGGAGGGGGCTCACTTTCTTATCTTTTTCTCCACTTGTTTTTGGGAGTATAAAATTCACCTAATTGTAAAGGTGCATAGATCAGCTTTCCATTATTTAAACCACCTTGTTTCTGGAGTCCTATTTCCTGTTAATTGTCCTACTTCTTTTACAATCTGTTGTAAATTACTATACCCAGAAACATGTGCTATATATAATTTACAGAAAATTCTAATGAAGAATATACTACAATTTATGTAACTTATATGTGTCGGGCTCTCCTTGGCTTTCTAATCCACTCTCAATATTATCTATTCTACTTCTTAAGCACCTAGGCAAGTTAAGACATTAAACAATATTCCATGTGCTACATTTAACTTTGAAATTTATTGAATATTGGATTCTTTTATGAACCAGGCATATGTATTGCTTGTTTGCTTCTTCAAATAGGTTTATACACTTGATGGAGATGACTGGAATATTGGAACTGGGTAGAGGAGAAGCACAATTTTAGGGAAAAGCTCTCTCTGACAAATATTTCTCCTACCTCTATTGCCTATTTCTCTAGGGGTCTCTAGGTGACTGTTGGGTTAAATTTGTTTGTGAGAACAAATAGTGGATAGGAACTGGTGAAAACTATGTGTGGGTGGAATTTCACAGACAAAATTGATCATTCTGTTATGTCTATAAAATCAGGACTATTCTGGAATACAGACAGTGTGGAGGAGTACAGCACAAACTAAGGCTACCTGTTTATTTTCATGCATAGGAACAATTAAAACCAAGTAGTTGAAAGCTAGATGAACAAGATGAGACCTGGTCAACAAGGAAGTTCTCAGGTGATGGATCTATGTAGGCCTCCTTTTTGATATAATGTGTTCCTGGAGAAGATATTTTTAAAAATTCTTTACCATAAATTAAAAACCAAGCTATATGAGCTATATGTTTATTTTATCCTGAATATATATGCGGTGATACCATCATGTCTTCTGACATCACTGGAACTCGTCGATATGCAATCAAGTAGGCAAGAAGTGAAGTAAGTAGGTCCTTCTTCAATCAGGAAGGTAAAGCTCCTCAAACTTTCTGATAGAAGTCATTTGTGAGAAACTTACAGTTTTAGGGATCCAGATTTAGAAGGATTGAGCTCATGAGTGTACCTACGAAGCCATTATCTTTTTTTTTTTTTAAATGCACTAAACAGAGACAATGACTCTGGCACATTAACAGTCAGACTTAACGTGGCTTTTTTCCCCCCTTTTTAAATGACCAGTATGGAGAACTGTACAATCAGTGTTTATTTGTCATACTTTGTCATAAGAAACTTCTCAGGATCTCCTTCTTTCTCCCCTCTCCTTTTCAAGAAGCTTATAACCTTGTTTCACTTTAATGACGGTTGCATGCAAATTGGTAGGTGGTGGCAGTGCTCTTCTGTGTCTAGTCCACCATTCAAATACTCAAGACTTTTCATGTGTTATGACTCAGAGTTGTTTTCTCAAGCCAAAGATCCCAGAGAGGCATAGATCCCTGGAAGTTAAAGATGAAATAGTATTTGTGCTAATCTTTTAAAAGTGATCCTATTTAGCTGAATTATGAAACATGTTTGTCAGATATTCTTGCCAGCATCTTGGTTCCCTCTCTACTCCCAGATATCTGAATATGATTCTCAGGCTTGGGCTACTTTCTGTCTACTTCTCGTATCTCTCCAAGCCTGCATTGCAGAAATATGTGCTCTGGCTTTTCCCTCCTACCCACTTCCCTTTTCTACTACTACTTGTCAGCAACCTCCTTCCTGTGCCTTTTATAATTATTTCCAGTTGAGAGAGTTACAGTTTGTATATACTGAAACTAAAATTTGAAAATTCCATTAAAAGGTAAGTGATGCTAGTTAACAGGAATAGCCCTTATCCCGTGACAGGTACTATTTTAAGAAATTTACATTTGTTATGCTGTATACATTTACTCTTGGAATCTCACAGAACCCTATGAGGAAGATACTATTATTATTTATTCCAATTTTATAGATCAGAAAACTGAGGCATGAAGAGGTTAAATAGGTTGTCCAAGATCACCCAGTTGATAAACTGGGGAGCCAGACTTTGGACACAGGCGGTCTGGCCAGTTTCCACTTCCTTAACCAGTCTGCTAGACTGCTGTCTCAGAGAGGAATAACTAAATGTTGGCCCAAAGGGATCTTGTGGTTGTGAAGAGATTACTGTAGTGTGTGAGTTCTAATTGGGCAGCAATCAATGAATAAAGCTTTGAACTATCAAGAAACAAAAAGTACAAGTACTGCTCATACTGCAAAGGGATGTTTTCAGTTTATGTTCATTTTCATCAAGTACTCCTCTTTATTAGTTGAACGTAAGGCAGGTTTTGGACATGTCACAAGTTTCTCAATAGTTTGGAATGTACAGATATGTTTTTGTGTCATTTTCTCTCAACTCAGAACTTTGATACTATAAATGTAAACATTGAAAGTTGTTTTATTAACATTTCCAAAAACGTTAAACCTGTAATTTATGATTTGTGCCACCATATGGAGACTGAGTCAATCATATGGCTCTAAAGTCAAGATAATTGTTTGGTCTAAGATGCAGACAAACAGGGTTTTTTTTTTTTTTCTAACGATACAACCCTTCCCCAATTTATTAAGTAATTTTCCTGTCTTCTTTATTAAAGATACAACTTTATATTTAAAACATCAAATTTTTATAAAAAATACTTTAGGCCAGGTGCGGTGGCGCATGCCTGCAATCCCAGCACTTTGGGAGACTGAGGCGAGTGGATCACCAGGCCAGGAGATCGAGACCATCATGACTAACACGGTGAAACCCTGTCTCTACCAAAAATACAAGACATTAGCTGGGTGTGGTGGCAGGCACCTGTAGTCCCAGCTACTCGGGAGGCTGAGGCAGGAGAATGGCATGAACCTGGGAGGCAGAGCTTGCAGTGAGCAGAGGTTGTGCCACTGCACTCCAGCCTGGGCGACAGAGCAGGACTCCGTCTCAAAAAAAAAAAAAAAAACCAAAAAAACAAAAAAACAAAAAAACAAAAAAAAACCTTAGAAATTTAGTGTAGAGCAGTATTTTTATAAGAAAGTATACGTGTAGTGTAGTGGTTAAGATTTGGCTTCTAAATTCATATTTGAATGTATTTCCAGCTCAGCTATTTTATATCTGTATGACCTTGGACATATTAATTATTTTATGCCTTAATTTCTGCATCTCAGAAATGGAGATAACAATGGAATTTACTTCACAGAATTATCATGAAAATTAAATAAGAGGGTGTTTAGAAAGTCTGTAGCGTAATGCCTGCACAAAGTAAGCATTCAACAGATGTCAGTTATATAAATATTATTATAGTAACTTTATTATAAATATTTAACATTTTATACAACTCACTCAACCCTCAGGTGGCCTGTATACATATTACTGGAAGTTTACTGTCAACTTTTAGTTGGCTTAGTGATAAAGTGTTGTCTATCTATATGAATTTAGCCAAATGGTTCAGTTATTCTACCTGGATTATTCCAGCAAAACTCAGAGAAGACCTTACCTATATTTTCAACTACACAATCATTACCTTTCTTGCTTTCTTTACCCAAGTTTTGTAGGGGAAAAGCAACAACAACAACAAAAAGTAAAAACTGCCTAGTATTCTGATCGCACTGAGAGTGTATTTTCCCAATCAGAGAAAAGTACCTATTTTTCTCCTATCCATAATCAGAAGGCTTATAATTTCTCTCCATTTTCTCGAGTCAGAGCTGGTTATTCTGCAAATAATAGTAAATGTACACATTAGCTCTGTGCAGTTTTATCAGCTCCCAGCAATGATTTGAAATAACTATCTCAATAATATACTTCCTCTATTGAGCTACCCTTTCCTAAAACAAAACATGTAGAATAAAAAAATTTAATGAGATTTCAAACAGAGATGTAAATATGCTTCATTAGAATTTTGTAATATATTCATTGCAGATTGGTAACAAGTAAATTCCTTAGGGTTCACGGGAAGCAAACATAATGTAATATAAATGTATCACACTTAAGTTTTGTAAGGAAATTAATGCTTAAATAAAAATTAAAATAATTATTAATCTGAGAAGCCAGTCATCACTAAAAAGATCCAGAAACTACCAGTAAGCACAAATCATCATTGCTTTAACAAAAAATAAATATTTTATGCTCATCAACCTCTTAGGACCTGACTCAGAATGATAACAAACATTTACGTAGAACAACAGGTTATAGATCATAATCACATATTTATTCATTAGATAAACATGTATGAGCACTTACTATGAGTCAGTAACAGTGGTTGGCACTTGAAGTATCATATTGATTGAGATATGCATAATCTCTTACCTGACTAAACCTTATTCTAGGAGAGGGCCTATGACTAAGTTGCAAACAACTTGCACTACAAGGAAGCATGTTTTAACTACCTTAAGAGAGGCACAATGTGCAATAAGAGTTCAGAAGAGTGAAAGCCCATTTCTGGCAGAAAAAAGGAAATGAGGGAGGTCTTCCTGGAGCTGAATTAGACTTCCTTTTTCAAGTGTGGTTAGGATTTGAGTGGGTGGAGATGAGGAGGTGTGCACCAACATATTTTATGGTAAAAGAATGTCATGAGCATTAGCACTCAAATGGGAAGGTATAAGAAGTTTAAGAATAGTAGAAAGTAATACTCATTTATTGGTGCACAGGCAACATGTCAAAGAGCACTGGCGGAAAGGATCAAAAGGCAAATCACTGGTCGGGCGTGGTGGCTCACGCCTGTAATCCCAGCACTTTGGGAGGCCAAGGTGGGCAGATCATGAGGTCAGGAGTTCGAGACCAGCCTGGCCAACATAGTGAAACCCTGTCTCTACTAAAAATACAAAAATTAGCTGGGTATGGTGGCTCGCACCTGTAGTCCTAGCTCGTTGGGAGGCTGGGGCAGGAGAATCGCTGGAACCTGAGAGGTGGAAGTTGTGGTGAGCCGAGATCATGCCACTTTACTCCAGTCTGAGCAACAGAGTGAGACACTGTCAAATAAATAAATAAATAAATAAATAAAATTAAAAAAGTAAATCAAAGAAGAATTAAAGTTCAGTCTAAGGAGTTTGGAATTTATCTGGTAGCCAGTGGGGTAGTAATGAGTATTTCTAGTAAATAGAGTGAAACATTAGAAAAAATAATCCATATGCACTGGTGTATAGAATGGAAGAGGAAATGCCAGAAAGTGGGGAGATTAAGAGGCAATTATTGTAATGGTATCCAAAGAACACATAATGAACAAACCCAAGGTGGTGGCATTGGAAATGGAAAGGAATGGAAGGGAGAGATATTGCTGAGAGAGAAATCGCAAAACTTAGTGATTAATTGGTTGGGAGTATAATGGATAGAGAGAAATCAAAGAGGTCTCCCCGGTTTCCATTTCAGGTGACTTGCTGCATGGAGAAAGCATTTAGAAATATCAGAAATGAAAAACAAAGACCTTTTTGAAGAAGATAAGATAAGGATTAATTCAAAACTGAATTCAGTTTTGGACATGTTGAGTTTGAGGTGATCATAGGACATCAAAGTGGAGACATCCAATTCTACAGGAGGGTTTCAAGAAAGCTAGAAATAATATTTGAGGTAATCTGTAAAATAGTTGTTGGTGGTGCTGTAGACTAGAGAGTTCATAAAATTGCCACAAGTAAGAGTGTAGACACTAGGAATTTTGACATTTCAGGGTCAAGATCAAGGACATGAAAAAGAAAAGCTGTGTAAGGAGGAGAAACAGATTGTTAGAAAGTCATTAAAACAAAAGATAGAGGTTCAAAACGGGATGTTAGTAGTGTAAAAAGCTGCAGAATATCAAAGGATGAAGATTTAGAAAACAACTTTGTATTTGGCATTTAGGAGGTCAGTAATCACCTCCTGTAGATTAGTTTCAGCCTAGATTTATTTCAGTGGCAAGCAGAAATGAAATTGCTAAAGGTTAAGACACAAGAGAAACAATTATACATTTCAAAAAGTTTGTGAAAAGATGGTACCTTCAAGTGGATCTCAAATTTCCACCTACAACAGAATCACTTAGAGGCTTTGTTAAATGCAGGTTGCTGAGCCTTACCCCGAGGTTCTAATTCAGCAGGTCTTGGGTAGGGCCAAACTGTTTGCATGTCTATCAAGCACCCAGGTAATGCTGATGCCGGTGATCTAGGGACCACACTCTGGGAACTATTTTTAGAGTAGAAAGTTTTGATTTGTCTTAAGGATTCATAGCCTTGAACATTTTATGTAGTAAAAGGTGAAAAGAGCAAGTAGAGAGGAAGAGACTGGAGATGAAAAAGAGAGAGGTGGGAATAAAATAGATTTGTCACTTGGACGATGTGAAAGAAAGGAACGAAGAACATCAATGAAGGCAGTGGAGGGGGCTTTTTATTTTTTAAGAGAGAAGATGCAAAAATCCTTTTAGGAGGGGAGAAGGGAGGCGGAGGGAATGCCTGTCAAATGACTTTGTGGTAAAATCATAGAGAAGTGGGAGGCAGTAGCTGATGAGAGAGAGGGGAAGGGTGACTTGCAAAGAGTAGAAAAGGTTTGGAGTAGCTGCTACAGGGAATTCAATAGGGAGTCAACAAAATGAATAAAAGGACACTAAGTAGCAGTAGGAGACCAGCTGAAGTTAAAATAGCTTGAATTTGAACATTTAAAAGCCCAAGATTTAAAAGGGAACAATACATTGAGAGACACTGGTGGAATTTAAGACAACATGTTTCCTTCTCCTTTAGGAGAGTACAGTATGAAATAGCGTATGTTAAAAGTTGGTAAGCACTTATACTTTATAAGGTATTTTGAAAGTTTATTTTTAATATTTCAGTTAGAAAATGTTCATTTTCCTTTGAGCATCAGATTTTAACTGTTACTCTTTGAGTTTTGACCAATTCTCTTGATGCTCTGCTGGTCTCCTTTCTCCACCTTTGCCTCCCTTGGAATTTATCTTCAATTTAACATTGTAACTGAATGAAAACAATGATGCTATAGATCATTTTATAACCAGTGTCCTAATGGGGTATACATACATACATACCTATAGGCTTTCATCGCTTAAATTCTCCGTCATATGAATGCTTTCCTTTTACATTTATTGTCTCGCTCAATTTCCTTTTATTGTTTACCTAAAAGTGAACCTTAGAGGTCTCCTGGGAGGTTGTGATTAGCGGCCACATTAGAGGTTGTAACTTCAGTTGGCTGAGGGTTTCAAATAATTCCATTTATTACCTTGGGATTTGCTTGAATGCCTGATCTGAAATCCAGTCCCTTCAAATAGTTCTGGATATTCTGCAGTGCTGCATAAGTTTGTCAATATACGTATTTTTAATTTTTAATTAAAATGGTACCTGCATTTTACTGACAGTGTCAAAGTGAAATATTTTGCCTAAAGTCACAGATGAGCACCCTCCCCTCCAAACTGAGTATGGACTAAGATAAAATGTAAATTGTTAATTAAGCCATGGAAGTTTACAGCATTTCAGTGTATGCGAAACTACACTTAGGCCCCAAAGCCTTCCACTGGAATTAGAACGTCTTCTGATGAGATATGCTACCTGCTTATACTAAGTTTGTCCTTATTTGTTGTGGTGGTTGGCTCCTGTCTCGTATTAATTCATAAACCTTGAGTGTTTTCTTCGTTTTAATGCAGTGCCTCTCTATCCATAGAGAGTCATCTCTCAAGGGTACTCTGTTTATGGCAACCTTTTTATGATTTTATATTGCATCAAGCAATTCCAAACGTACAGGGTGTTGATGCGAAAGGCTTCCTCCGGTCTTGTAGAAACCTAGCCCTATTTAGAAGTATGTTTGGCTTATGGAAGACATTAAAATCAGAAAGGGACAAAAACAAACCCTGTGTGTAAAATTGATTGTCTCACTCCCAAAGCACTGATAGTAATAGTAGAAAGAGTAGTGATAAAAAATAGAATAATCGAAAAGTCAAGAAAAAACCAAGGAGGCAAAACTTGCTCTTTTAGATCTAAAAGACTGTTTAAATTGCACGTGTTACTTAAGAACGTTACCAAGTTTATCTAGAAGACTGCAATGAGACGGAATTCATATAATGAAATCGAGGGTCTTTTTCGTATTGAAAGCTTCCAGAGAACTTTAACCTTTCAATGATCAATGGCCAATTTGAGTCTCTAATATTTCTGCTAGAAATAGAACCGTAATCTCTAGTAATAATTAAAATATTACTGTAAACCTGGTACATCTCATTAAACACATGACTTTTAATTTGTGCCTTTTCCAAAGTTGTCAAAGTATGTCTGTTCTTCAATTTCACAATTAATGATTACAGCATGAATGAGTAATCTGCCTTTCTTTTTTATATTTCAGATTTCTTAAATTTGAAACACCAAAATCTCTGTGCAATGTTTTATTGCTGAAAACCCCAAATTGCTCTGCAAATAAAAAGGCCTTGATAATGTGGGCGCAGCTACATATAAGGGGTAGCTTGGCCTTAGGATTTTTAATGGAATTAGAGCCATTTGAAAATAAAACATTCTTTACAGCCAAACTTATTCACCTGGAAATTTCAATCACAATAAATTACCAGAGGCAAGTTATTTCAACAGATAGTTTAACACCCATTTCTGTCAAAACACCTGTTGAATACGATTTGGGATTTCTCTTTCTAAAAACTGGTAAATACAAACATTTCTGTCAGGGCTGTTTTATTCTTTTTTGATACTTCTACTTTTGGTTGAGGTGTTTTCTGCCTCTGCTATTTCTTCTCAATTGTCCTTTTTTGCCCCTTATTACCTTCTTCCCACAGCAGTACCGACGTAGCAAAAACATTTTGATGCCTTTTAAAAATGATTTGCAGCTGCCTACATCCCAATCTATTATGTTAGAGTTACATCACTGCATTTTGAAAGCAATGATCATCACAACTTCTTAGCATTTTAACCCCGTACAATTTGAAATTGAAACAGTATGAAGAGATTCAAAGGGCAATTCTTAAACCTCGTTGATGAAATGAGAAAAGAAGAAAATATGTTGTAAAAAGAGGCAGAAAAATCCAATTTAGGGCATTTGTGACTAAATAAAGGAGCAAAAAGAACACACACATTTCTCACTGATCCTACTAAGTACAACTAGGGCTGAATAAAATTCGGTAAGTTTCCAACATTATTTATATTTTTGAAGAATATCAGAGAAGTCACCATAAGCCATGTAGTTGGTAATGTTTTGTAAAGAAACGAAGCCTGGATTTCACTTTCTGAATAACAGCCTCTAGAGAAGAGGAGCACAGGAAAGGGAATATCTTGGTTTTAGAGAAAGAATAGCTTGACAAGGAGTCTTAAAACAACTTTGCTAGGCCAGGAGCCGTGGCTCACGTCTGTAATCCCAGTACTTTGGGAGGCCGCATCACGAGGTCATGAGTTCGAGACCAGACTGGCCAATATAGTGAAACCCTGTCTCTACACACACGCTATATATACTATGTATATATAATGTATATGTGCTTGTGTGTGTATGTGTGTGTGTATATATGTGTATATATATGAATTAGCCAGGTGCGGTGGCACGCACCTGTGGTCCCAGTTACTCTGCCGAGGCAGAGAATCGGTTGAACCCGGGAGGAGGAGGCTGCAGAGAGCTGAGATTGTTCCACTGCACTCCAGTCTGGGCGACAGCGTGAGAATCTGTCTCAAAAGAAACAAAAACAACTTTGCTAAGGCTATCTAACCACCATATGCTGTGTGGAAAAGACCATCCCTTTTCCCTGGAATGTACCCTGCTTAGACATTTTGTTCTATAAGCTCTTAGTACGTTTGGGACACTTGATGAGTGGGGGAAGTGGAATCTTGTTTAGGACTGGACCTTCAAAGCCAATGGAAGAGGAAGGAAAATGCACGTTCAAGAGCGCAAACCCTCCCCCTTTCCTCATATTCCGTAATGACTGTTTTGAGTCCTAAACAAACATTTCCTATCAATTTTCGCGGGGAGTAGGGCCAGGGCAATCTCGACACTAAGGGACGGGGACACAGACAAATCTGTTCCAGGACAGTGGCGGAAGTGCCATAAAATGAGGCGTCCATCTGCCACCCACAAAGCAAGTCTCTCTGTCTGTTTCCCAAAGTGTTCACAGGCTCACCACGCTTCCTGAATGTCAGTGCGAGTTAGCAACCAGAACTCTGATCTGAGTGTGATCTCGGACGCTTGTTCCTCTGCGCGCTGGGTAGGGGAAAATTTACACCAAGCGCGCTTAGGTGGGCTAAAGGGCTAATCTGTTCACTTCTGAACTTGCTAGCGTCTTTCTCCTGGGAGCTAGGCGAAGCCACCTATTAGCCCCCGCAGAGTTTGGGAGCGATGCGCAAGTGGAATTGGAGCTGCCACCTCACTTTCCACGATCGAACCCTGTGTAAGGTGGCGGAAGGGGAATGGGTAGGCACGTTCAGAAGTCGCGCTTTGCGTTCCCACCCAGACACCAGCGAAGCGCGGAGCGGATGGGTTCACAGCGTAGGCCACTTTGAGAACTCTGCGTGACATTTGGGAGTTCTCTTGTCTGGCTGAGAGGCAAGAAGCCGAGGCACCACACCGCCCCCTTCTCTGACTGGATCTCTCTTCACCGTCCAGCCTGAACCCACTCAGGTAGTCGGACGCCGGCCAGGGAGTCTCCACCTCCTCGCCAGCGGCAGCCATTCGGAGCGCTTCGGCTCAGAGGGGGTGGGGCCCATTGGCTGTGGGGCGCTGCCAGTCTCCGGAGGGGGTGTGGTGGGGGTGGGGTCTGGGGCCGCAGCGGGTCGGGGCTGCACACTGTTTGCTGGGTGGTGGGTGAGCTTGAGCGTGAGCCGGCTGCTGAAGACTTGCCAACAGTTCCGAGTCAGCGAGAGCGCGCCAGAGAGAGCGCGCCAGAGAGAGCGAGAGTGAGGGAGTGAGTGCGAGGGGATCTAGAGGAGCCAGGGCGAGAAAGCGAGGGCCCGAGGACCCACGATTGAGACAGAGTGACCATGGCTGTCTCCGCATCTCCAGTGATCTCTGCAACTTCCAGCGGCTCCGGCGTCCCGGGGGGCTTATTCCGGGCCGAACCCCTGTACTCGATTCCCGGGGAGCCCCCTCGTCTCACTCCTAATATGATCAATAGTTTCATGGTTAATAACCATAGCAGCAGTGCCGGAGGTGGCGGGGTCTGTAGTGGCGGCGGCGGCAGCGGCAACACCAACACCAACGAGTGCCGCATGGTCGACATGCACGGGATGAAGGTGGCTTCGTTCCTGATGGACGGCCAGGAACTGATCTGCCTGCCGCAAGTCTTTGATCTTTTTCTCAAGCACCTGGTGGGAGGCTTGCACACTGTGTACACCAAGCTGAAGAGACTGGATATATCCCCCGTGGTGTGTACTGTCGAGCAGGTCCGGATCCTCCGCGGGCTGGGGGCCATCCAGCCCGGGGTAAACCGCTGCAAACTCATCACCAGGAAAGACTTCGAAACTTTGTTCACCGATTGCACCAATGCCAGGTGAGACACTCGTTTCTTGGCTCTCCCGCTTCTCTTACCCCTTTGGCCTCTTCTGCATGCCTCACCACCCTCATCCAACTTTGTTTGTAGAGTGAGTCTTAACTAGTTTGCCTCTATTCTTCACGCTGTAAGTCGGTGGGGAAAGAGGACTAGAAGGTTTCATTAATGCTGATGCCTTCTAGTCCGCGCTCAGTGCAAGGGCTTGGGTCTAAAAACGTCCCGCACAAACTTGAGTTTGCAGTCCTCTATTGAAACTTTCCAGCCTTTTGCCCATATCTTGCATGGCTTTTGGCTGCTTGTGGTTATTTGTTAATTTCTCTATTTGGTTTTCTTTCCTGCTCTTTTGTGGCCGCACGGGTCGGATAGGTTTTCTTCTGAACACGGATACCAAGGGCTTTCTCCGGGGGCTGGCTGAGCTGTAAACTGGGCTCCTAAGCTAGCAAGCCAGAATACAGCATTTGGGGCATGCAGGGGGTGGGAAGTCTAGAATCCATCCCAGAGGGTGATTCGATCCCCATCCCGTGTGTTTGTTGTGAGAACGTGTGGGTTGTGTGGTGTTGTCTGTGGTGGTGTTGATGTGTGTGTGTGTGTGCAAGTGCGCGTGAGAACGTATGCCCATGCTTGCTGCGCAAAGCTCCCCAGTACACGATACAGGAAAGTCGATGGATACTATTTTTACAAAAGGACAACGACAAATATCACTTTCCTGGGATCGTCCGTTTTGGGTTATCTGCAGAGGGCAATGTGGGGCATGAATCACTGTGGCTGGGACTGGATTGGATGTTGGTGTACAAGTTGGCAGATTTTCTAGAGAGGATGCTCTCAGCTCTTCCAGGTGAACAGTTGGGAGGATCCTATTCCCTTAAAGACAGGATTCTTTAAATGATGATGGTCAACTTCCCTGGTTGTAAGTGTACCTCCTTCATATCACAATTTAGAAGTACACTAGTGAATAAATGTCCATTTGCATATGAGAAGCAAATTGTGTTCAGTGTTTCTGAGTTTATAAAGAAAAAAAGAATACTCAAGATTATCTGACTTTTTAAACACCTGTGAATTAGTCTTCTAGTGTTTATTCCATCTCCAGTTTAGTAACATCTCAGGAAAGCACAGATTTGGCACAAAAATCACCATCACGTGGTTAAAAGGAGCAAAGCGTTTTGTTGTAAAACAGCACTACTGCTTATTATTTTGCAAAAAAAAAAAAAAAAAAAAAAAACCTTTCTCAAAAATGAACTTTAAATCATAACATCTCTGGGTCTATGAACTAAAACTGTAACAGTTTACCACATCTGTTGTAAAAGCCCTATACTTGAATGATACTGACAACTTGTAGGCAAACTGTTGCTTACTGCTACAATAAGATAATGCTACAGAACTTACAAGGGAACCTTTTTCCTTCTTTTTTTTTTCTTCCATTGAGCAGTGTTTTTCTGTGTTCAAGCAATTAAACAGAAAACTGTTTATGTGAGAACTCCTACCTGATTCATATTTAGGGCTTACAAAACTGGTTTATTATATCAGCTTTTCTTAAGGAAGATAGATGGCCTTAAAACACAAAGGATAATGGCTCCCTCAATAAAACAGGCAATTATGGATTGTAAGAGTAAAAAGACAATTTTATTTTGACTACAAAGCATTTTTATTAGTACACAAACTAAAAAGATTACAAGGGACTTCAGACAGTGGCCATCTAATTCATTTGTTGCCATCCAAAGCACTCAAACATTTAAATAATTGCAGACATGAAAACCTATTCTCTTATTAACTCTCTCTCTTTATCAGTCTCTCATCTCCCCATCCCTGTTCTTTCTCTCTTCCCCCTCTCCCCTCTCTTACAAATGCCCATTCTTAAAGTGGAACAGTTATTACACTTAGGAAATTCTTCCTTCCTCAATTAATTTGCACATTCTTGAGAAAAACCTATGACTACAATTTTCAAATAAATAGATTAGTGTTTTAATATGATTTTGATACTTTTCTCTATAAATGGAAACTTTTCCTAATTTTTATTAGAGCTACTTATTTAAAAAAAAACATCCAGAGGCCGGTGATCTTATAATATTTTTGGACCCTGTTATACCATGTATGTTTAGGTTATTATTTTTATCTAATTAACTTTTATTTACTCCTTATCACAGCAATAGTAACTTTTCGTGTGTGTGAATTGCTTGTGTGTATGTGTGTGTATAAAGGTGATAGATAAATATTAAATATGTAGGAAGAAATATATCTGTGATGTGATTCATGTGCCTTCTATTGCATTTTCTTTTCTCTATGGATATTTTGTTTGTTATATTCGTATTTTAAAACTGTGTTACAAGTATTGCAATTTTCTTAATTGTAAAAATTTATGAAGTATATTCTATGAATGCAGTCCATTAGTGAAGATGAGGAAAACTACTAGAAACACACTTAAATTGCAATTTTAGATAGAAGAAAACCACAATTTCTGGGAAAAATCTAATTAATGATAAAATGATATCAACAAATTTTACTGATTCAAAGTGCCCTCCTAACCACATTATTAAAATTACAAAATGTAATAATGCATTTAATAAATGCTGTATGACTTTAGGTGAGATTATTTACAGAAATGTATACTTTAAGTTACTCCCCAAATCTGAATTTTTAAAGAAAATTGTGAAATTTTTAGATCCACATTATTTCTGTGACTTTTCTATTCAGTGAAAAGAAAGGTAAGGGATGTAAATAGGAAAGAGGTCCAAGAGAGACAAAGTAAGGTAGATGAGACTCCAGGCCAGGAAGAGAGTGGAAATGCAGGAAAAGAGCACAGTGATGCCTTGAGATGGAGTGAAAGATGGAACAGAAGAGCTTATAGAGATGCTCCAAGATGAGTGATGTACCAGTGGAGATCTGGCTAAAGAGGATTGTCCTTCAGGACTCATGACTTCTTAGTGCTTCTAGCTAAGAGCAGGGAGGGAAGTGCAAGAACAAAGTAAATGTTTAGCGAATAGAAACTCTTAAACACCATTCTTATTTCAAAGAAGATTCATCTTCATCGCTTGATGGATAAATGTTCATTATATGTTGTTGAATGGAAGGCCTATTTGTAATGGTGTCATTGGCAATTTTCTCTTCCTCTATAATAAACATTTATTCCCCTCTCTGTCAAGTATGTGGGGAAGAGTACAAGTCCTGACTTTGAGCATTTGGAATGCTTCCTATGCCATCCCAGAACACACAAAATGGACTGTTTTCAAATTGGTCATTTTCAAGGACCTTAAGGTATTACTACTAAGTGACATTTTGATTTGCTTCAGTGCCCATTGTGTACACTGAAGAAAAATGAATGAGTAAAATATATACATAATTGTTTCTTTGATAGTACTGAAAGTCACAGCAAGAACTACCAGTGCCTTATATTAACTATTTTGTTATTAGCCAATTATTGAAATATTGAAATATTTAGTTGTCTTCCTAGAAAAGAAGTTAAGAAATAATATCTGCTTCAACTACTAGAGAGATAGTAAGATTAAAACTCCTGACCATTCATTGTTCTGTTTGACAAGTCAAGGTTTACATCTCTGTAATTTCAAAGAACTGTACAACGTTTTTCCTTCATGACTGTTAACTTCCAAAATTAATTATAAGGATATTATTTTGAGGATTATTTTTTTAAAGGATGATAAATAATCAACATTAAATGGGGAAAAAACACTATACCGTTTTGTTTTTGCAGATAAAGCACTGTGATTTCTGTTTAATATTTTGTACAAGAAAACTTATAGTTTTTAATACCAGAGAGGACAGACAGGTTTAGAGAGTGAATGTAGACAATTTTCACTCTTATGCAATAGATTTTTCTTACTAAATTCTCCTAAGTTTAATGCAGCAGTAAAATATTAAATTAAAATTGTTTTCCCTAAATATGAAAATGACTAAACAATCAATAGATTTGAGTGTTTCTCTTTTTACCTACCTATCAATATAAAAGTAAAATATTGTCAGATTTCATGACCAGCATTTAATTTTGTTTGAGGGCCAACTGATTAAATGTTATTCGGTCATTTAGAGTTAAATGGGTGCTTGACGAAACAAGAAAGTATGATGAAGAAAACATTTTAGTAATGCATTTGGAGACATGATTCAACATATATTCAAACCAAATAGAATTCAGTTTTTAAACTTAAAATTTCCAATTGTAGTTTCTTGTTATTTTGATAGTATATAAACAGAACACGAATATGGTTTTCTATTAAAGATATTTTTAATATCAAAGCACATTTTACAACATTTTAAAACTATTTTCAAATACTAGAAATATGGTTATTATGAGCACTCAATGAGTTTAGCTTTGTATTCAAACTTGATGAGTACTTTATAGTTCATGATCTATATAGAGTAGCATAATTTACTTGGAAAATTTATGTTTTACATTTACAGTTAGGCAACATCAAATTTTTGCAGAACTGGAATCACTTTCCTGAGCTAATATTCTGTATCACTTACATTTTAAGTAATGATAAAAACATTTTAGAAAAGAATCTGTGTAGTAAATGCACATTCTATTCTATAGGATGATGAAAAGACAGTCATATTGTCTGTTAAAAGCAGCCACATGGTCAACAATGCTCTGTCCTTTATGAGAAGAATGATGTCAAGATTATAATTAAAGCAATTATAATTATATGCCAATGCATAGACCTTCCATGTTTACATTCATTTTAAATATACGCTTCTGAATAACCAACAGTTTTGTATTTAACTACTTTAGCTGGTATTCATATGCGACTCACTCATTTATTAGGTGATGGATACTGCATTAAAGAAATGATCCATGACATGACGCAGTATATCTTTGGATTTTTATGTATCATATGATCCTCAATGTATAGCACATGAATGTCAATAAATAATTAGTACATGATGGTCTTCAGACATTAATGTTTTATATGGTTTTACACAGGAAATACCTAATACCTATAGAAGATATCAAGTCTGAATTATTTGATGCTTTCTTAGGTAACCTTATTTTGTCTTAATGAAATTCGTAGATGTCTTTAACATGCTTCTAGCAGACAAATACAATTATGAAAAGCCTAATCACAACATGTTATATTTCAGTTGGTAATCTCGCTCTCCAGTGGCACTTCGTCTTATGCATTTAGAGATACAAATGATTTGGGGTTATCTACTCTATACATTTTTAGTATATATTAAAACCATCCTAATTGATCCAAAACTGAAAATATTATGTTTTTGCGAAAAAGACATCAAACCTTTCCCTCAAAGCAAAACAATTAGGTATTAATGATATTCTTGTTGCATATTCAAAAAGCCTTTGGTTGCATTTATTTCCTCCTTTTCTTCTCTTTCACCATCTCAACCTGCAAAACTCTTCACTGTCACTTCAGATCACACAATTCTAAAAAGATAAAACAACATTTAAACACATTTGCTTTGGAAGGGAAATTGAGCATTTGCACCCAATAAGCCTGATTGTGGAACTGCATGCAAATTGTGTTTTGATTTATCTCTTTTACACTTTTTTCCATTTGAATTGATCTTGCATTCATTTCACCAAGCGGCTCTGTGAGGCTGCAGATGTTGCCCTGTGTTTAATAAATCAATGAGACAGATCTGAATGAATCACTTCAGATGGATTCTCTGCTCGGTTTGATGTCTAGATGTTATTCTTAGCTTGTTATCATGACAGATGCATTAATGTTCCCATACACTGCCAGCAATGTCAAAGAGATTGAAGCTTTTAAAGTGGCGGCATCCCTTTTTCCATTTTCTGCTAGAACAACTAAATTTATTTTATTTGAGAATCGGAGAAAAATACCAAATCAATCTTAAGATTTTTCGTGGGAAAGAGTCTCAATACTCATGCTATATTGTGAACTATTCCAAAATGGTAGAAATCAACATATTAAAACCTAAATATAGTGTAGCTGCTTAATAGTGCCTCTACATTAATATTTAATCATAGCAGGAAAAATGAGAATTAGTAATATATGATTGGGACACATTGAAAGTGTCACTATAAATAGAATAATACTGTATCCAGATTGATTACAGAAGGGTGTTAGTTTTTAAATCCTTACTAATAAGCTTTTCGTTGGCTTAATGCAGCTGCAATATACTCTTATGAAGGGATTTAGAACTCCTTCAGGATTTAGTATTTTTTTTAGTAGGAAGGAGACCGTCTGTCCATTGTGTATTCATCATTTATTCACTTTGTAATGCTGAAAATCCCAGAAAAGTTTATTTCATGTTAATATATTTATATTCTGGGTAATTATTTATAAATCATAAATTATCCAGTAGCAATAAATGCTACTTTTATAGTTTAATTTCTTAAGCTATAGAAAAGCATATGGTCACCAAAAGGAACTTTGATATCACTCTAGTGAAATTTCTTACTTACCTCCCTTAAATATCATAACTACCATACTTCATTTCATTTAACCCATGGCTTTGTTTCCTTGATTCTGAGAGAGAAACAATACTGTCAACTGATGTGAAATATTTTGAATTTAATATTGTAGGTGATATAACTTTTCAGTTAGTCTGATATTTGAAAATGCAAATTTTAAAAAGGAGGTTCAAACTTTCTCTTATTCAGCTTTCTGAAGAATATGTATTTTAAAAATCAGTTTTTAGAAGTAGATCCTCTTTGAAAGCCTATACAGTATTCCTTAATCATAATTTTATTCCTACCTTTATTAGAATAGGAAAACAGTTAACACTGTTCTATGATACTGTTTAGATCTCAAATTCAGGAAAAATTGTATCTCCATCAGTTAGGCTAATGTTGGATGTTTATGATACATATACTATTATCTATGGTAGAGTTTAAAGAGAAGTTTAAAATGAACTTCAGTAAATTATGGGACAATAGTTAACTTTTTTTCAAATTTTCTTTAAAACGTGTAAATGCCTTCATGGTGGTATCTCACCACATCCTTCTTCAACACTAAATTTATATGTTAAAATTGGTGAAAATATTATACTGAGACTGTGAGTTTAAGAAGTAACACAAGTTGTTTTATGCAAAATTGAATATACTTTAAGAAAAAGGTATCTTTATCAATACCTATCATGGTATCCTTAAAAGAGAACTGAATTTGTTACATAAAACAAAACCTTGGGTTTATAATAACAATTTCTGAGGAGTCATTTTTAACTCCAGTAATGTTCTTTGAAAAAGTTCATGAAGCCTAATATTGTGTGTACATTAGACACTTAATTCACATTTGTTCAATGAATACAACTATGCATACACATATACACACATTTATTCCTCTTATCAGAATTCTTTGCAGATTATGATGTTCCTTAACAAAAGGTGAGAAAGAGTTAAAGTATGCAGTTATTGAAGAGATACTAATCCTGAAATTTTAAATCCAATATAAAACAATTTGTAATCATGCCATAGACCTTTCACAAATACACATGTAAAGGTATCAAAACCTAGTATATGAACTTAGACTATTTGAAATGAAGTACATCTTCAAAGTAAGTATGACTTCTTGATATTTCCCTTAGGTGAAAACCCAGTAGAGATGCTCAGATATTATGAAAAGGCAAGAATTAATAAGTAAAGTGAGCCTAAGACCGTAAAATGATTATTGGTGATTTAGATTTATACTACTTGATATGAGCACTAACCCTTGTGGCAGTTGACTTGTGATCCTGTTTTCAAACAGTAAATACATGTGTATTCAAAATGAGTTGGTAAAAAGAGGGTTTTCTTCCCTTCTTTCTAGTCTGTGACTCGAAATACAAATACATGTTAAAAATAGTGATTTGATTTTTTTTACTGAATAATCTTAAGACCCAATCCAATGGAAACTCAAATTTGCATGAACTATCCTCCTCACCACCCATTTAAAAGAACTTAATTCTTTCAGGTGTAATTAATTTTGAAGAGTAAAATTTCCTTTAATCTAGGAACCCTGAAGTTGAAACTACTTGTATCTGTGTACTATTTTGACCCATTACAATTACTTTGTTTATTAGAGCAAATTGTGGTGGAAACTTTGTAATCATACTAGTGGAAAAATACATAGTACAGGAAAGTTTAAAAAATAATAAACCACAGTATTTTTATTGCTGTATAATCTTTTTATTTTTAAACAAATTGACTGTTTAATGGTGCGTAATGTAGTGTGTATACAAAGGTATATAGCATTCGATTGCAGTTGTGTACAGTGATCTTATCAGGTTGCTAGCAACTACTAGCTGGTAACAGCATTTGGGCTACATTTAGTCTATCTGCTATTTATGTGATAGGTTAAAAGAAAAAAGTAATATTGATCTGTCGCCGGATTAAAGTTTGAAATGGGCAACAGCCTGAACACAAAAGCCTTTTTTTTTTTTTTATGATTTCTCAGCTTGCCATTGATCTAGTTTTATTGCATTCATTATTTATTAAAAGAATTTGCAAGCTAAACATAACGTTAAGCTAGTTTGCACACAGGGACCGCACTTAGGAAATTGAATGGAAATTGCATTAGAGATGAACATCTGTGCTATTTTTCCACTCATGTGTTTATGGGTTTGTATAAAAGGTGTATTGGATTAACAGTTATAACCATTATAGCTTACAGCAATATGTTAGTTTCTGAGCTTTCAGTTATTTTGTGAGAAGTCTATCTCTCATGTTTGTCTAAAAATATAGTACTATCATCACAAACAATGTTAATTATGTATTTATTTTTACAAACAATATTTAGAAAAATTTATTTTTATTATCATACTGTTAATGCATTATGTATGTTATGTGTGCATTATGAGATATCCTGCTATACTGAAGTAAAAACGTTTTGAAAACATATGTAATTATCATATAAGACTATACTGTCTCTTAATGGCCTTTGGTAGTAGGGTATATAGGTGCAATTACAGAGTACCTATTTTAAGAATCTTGAGTTTAGTGCCATATTAAAGCATACTAAATTCACAGAAACTATGTAAAAAATTTAATATGATCATCCATATAATATTATATATGTAGTCAAAGCCTTGATCATTCTAAAATGATAGTAAATGTGCACACACCGAAGACTTGCTCTATATAACACTACTGATGATAAGATGGGATGCATTATCATATGGTTCCCCTTTTGGGTTCAATCCAAGGAAATTTAATTACCAAACCTCAAGTTGACCTCCCCAGAGGACATAAGTTAGATCCCAGTGAGTATGGGTTTTTTTTTGGTGTGTGTTTTGTTTTCGTTTTTGTTTGGGACAAGGTCTGGCTCTGTCACCCAGGCGGGAGTGCAGTGGCAACCAGTGAGTATGTCTTTTGCTGTATTGTCTTTAAGCTGTAGACATTTGGAAAATTCATGTCTATCTACTTAATTATTGGCATTTAAATGAAATTTTAAAAACTTCTTCACAACCATTTTGATCGCTCATGATTACATTTGTTACGATAGCCTGTGTGTGTGTGTGTGTGCGTGTGTGTGTGTGTGTGTGTGTGTGTGTGTGTGTCTGTCGAGCATTTATTAAGGGTATTCTTTGTGGTGCCAGGCAGTGGTCTAGGTGCTAGGTGCTGTGAATGAAATGAACAAAACAGTCTATTCTTTCATGGACCGTACAGGCTACCATTATGCTATCATTAGCTTAAGGTGTATAAGCTGTATTATCCCTCCTATTATATTTACTAAATTATGAAATATTTGAGATTACAAAATTTTGCCACATCTATTATTGAATAATCCCTAAATTTCCTTTCCCATATCTGCCTCATGCATTATATCAGTAAACATTAGACCATTTTTCAGTCTTTAGAATTATACCAGGAAAGTCCAACTAAAAATAGTCAGTTATTAAGATACAAAACAAGGCATTTTAGTTTTATGAGAGCAGAAAGTGTGCTTATAAAGTACACATAAAAAGGAGCATGAAATAAAACATGTATTTCCACTTAAGAATGACCATAGTTAATTGACCTTAGTAACTTTTTATATATTTGTTAAAAGGGATATGAATTGTTAAATTCATAAAGTTAATCAATCCATGAAACACATGTTTTTGTAACAAAATGTGCAACTGTGGATTTTTAAAAAATTTATGTTAAAAAGCTTGCTTTGATTTGTGTTAAGAGTTTTAAATTAGTAAGATCCTCAGTCTTAGAGCATCATTTGCTTTGCATGTGGTCCTATACAGTATTATGCCAAAAATTAAAACAGATGAGTGATTTGTTTTTATTCATCCAGAGTACATTGACCTTTAATATGTTATGTTTAAATGTAAATAAGTTTAGAAAACCAGATTATTTGCAAACATGTATAATTAAATGTTTAATGTTACTGTAAAGCTTGCTGCTTTGAAAATATCCTGTAACCTGTTAAACTTCTAAATTTATTTTGTAGAAAAATCTGTGAGTTCCCCCTAGGTTTTTATCTGAGGTA
This sequence comes from Theropithecus gelada, assembly GCF_003255815.1. NCBI lineage: Eukaryota > Metazoa > Chordata > Mammalia > Primates > Cercopithecidae > Theropithecus > Theropithecus gelada. The sequence goes on along the minus strand of NC_037689.1, from coordinate 67,875,160 downwards.
TGCAAAAGGGGAATTTGTTCATAGAAAAAACATTACTCCATAGTACATTTTATGCATAGCATACAATCTTCAGGTCTCACTTTATAAGCCAATTAGCATATTAATTTTAAACATATAAGTGGGATATTTTCCAATTCAATTCATTTCGACAAATATTTAGTAAGCACCTACTATGTGCAAGTCTCCTTATCAGGGGAAGTGGTAATACTAAGAACTCGCTACATTCTTATTGTTTCATCTCCAGATTATCTAGGTTGAGATTTATTGTTTCATGGTTAACTCTCAGCTAACCTACATTAGTGGAAGGAAGAATAAATAATACATATAATTCAGAAATGTGGAAAATTAAAATAACATTGATTTGGCTTTGCAGTGCATTATAAAATGTTCTTGGCATATTTACCTGTCTAAATAAAATTTACTTATTCTAATATTCAATTTTATTTACTTTTTTTCTCATTAAACTCTCTTTTAATGGGTCTCAAAATTATGTGACAGATTTTGGTCAAGTTGTTTCCATTAAAAAGTATTGATTTTAAAAACTAATAACTTAAAACTGCCACATGCAAAAAAAAAAAAAAAACCCACCAAAAAAAAAAAAAAAACCAAAAAAAATGAAGTGGTCCACAAAACATTTTTATTTCCTTCTGAAGGTTTTACAATGCATTGTTATCATTAACCAGTCTTTTACTATTAAACTTAAATGGCCAATTGAAACAAAGAGTTCAGAGACTCTTCTTCCACCACTGATTAAGACTGGGGTGGCAGATATTAGGGATAATATTCATTTAGCCTTCTGAGCTTTCTGGGCAGACTTGGTGACCTTGCCAGCTCCAGCAGCCTTCTGGTTCACTGCTTTGATGACACCCACACCAACTGTCTGTCTCACATCACAAACAGCAAAGTGACCCAGAGGAGGATAGTCTGAGAAGCTTTTAATACACACGAGGTTGCCAGGAACCATATCAATGATGGCAGCATCACCAGACTTCAAGAATTTAGAGCCATCTTCCAGCTGCTTACCAGAAAGGTGATCAGTCTTTTCCTTCAGCTCAGCAAACTTGCATGCAATGTGAGCCATGTGGCAATCCAGTACAGGGGCATAGCCAGCACTGATTTGCCCTGGATGGTTCAGGATAATCACCTGAGCAGTGATGCCGGCTGCTTTCATTGGTGGGCCATTTTTGCTGTCACCAGCAATGTTGCCAGAACGAACATCCTTGACAGACACATTCTTGACATTGAAGCCCACATTGTTCCCAGGAATAAAGCTTTATTTCAATTCACTCAAAGCTTTATTTCACTCAAAGCTTCATTTCACTCAAAGCTTCCTGGTGCCTTTCAACAGACTTTATTTCAGTTGTAACATCGACTGCAACAAAGGTGACTACCATACCGGGTTTGAGAACACCAGTCTTCACTTGACCAACAGGTACAGTACCAATATCACCAATTTTGTGGACATCCTGGAGAGGCAGGCGCAAGGGCTTGTCAGTTGGACGAGATGGTGGTAGGATGTAGTCCAGAGCCTCAAGCAGTGTGGTTCCACTGGCATTGCCATCTGTACAGGTGACTTTCCATCCCTTGAACCAAGGCACGTTAGCACTTGGCTCCAGCATGTTGTCATCATTCCGACCAGAAATTGGCATAAATGCTACTGTGTCGGGGTTGTAGCCAATTTTCTTAATGTAAGTGCTGACTTCCTTAATGATTTCCTCGTATCTCTTCTGGCTGTAGGGTGGCTCAGTGGAATCCATTTTGTTAACACCAACAATTAGCTGTTTCACACCCAGTGTGTAAGCCAGGAGGGCATGCTTACTGGTCTGCCCATTCTTGGAGATACCAGCTTCAAATTCACCAACACCAGCAACACTAATCAGGACAGCACAGTCAACCTGAGATGTCCCTGTAATCACGTTCTTAATGAATACAGTAGTCATTACAGGTGTTAGCAGATCAAAACCTGGCAAATTACATGAGGCCAGTTGTTTACTTTAATACACTTTCCTGTGTTTAGAACCCCTAAATAACCATCTTCCTTCAGTTACATAAAAATTTCTTGACACCAGAGGAATTACAGCTTTGGGTTGGAATGCATTGATGAGTATAACTCTAAATCAGATTTTTGTGAAGCGTTTCTACTCTGTGAAGAGAATAATTAATTGATTTTCAGCTTGCAATTAAGAAAAGGAACATTATATAGTCTTGATGCTGATTATATCCTGTCAAGAGCAGTCATTTTGATGATGGGCACATATAGAACACTGTGACCTCTAAAGAGAGTAGTAACTGCTCCAGTGTTTAATTGGTATACGTACATTTGACAGAGCCACATTCTTACATTTGCAGTTCTTTTGGATTGTTCCTTGAGGACTGACAGGTTTTTGTTATTTTAGGAACATGTTCTTTTTTATGAAGTCATATGATGTTTACATAATCCCTATTCTGCCACAATCTAAAGCTTTTATTATTCTTCCTTGTTTTCAAGTGAAAGTAAGTTTATCAAGAAAGTAAAGGAACAAAGGAATGACTACTCCATAGGCAGAGCAGCCTAAAGCTTTCATTATTTATGGTTTAGTCTCATTGAATTGAATGACAGATATGCTGTGTATTCAGTTTGATGTTTTGTTTCTTTTTTTTTTTTAATTTTCTTTTTGTTTCCAAGATGGTTCTCAGTTTATAAATGTAAATAAAATCCGAGAATTCCTTTTTTTTTGAGGTCTTTCTCTACATTAGTGGGAAATATGTAAAAGCCTTTGTCCCATATGGATTCATGTTCCTTCAAAGAAGGGGCAGTGAAGCTCAATAATTTAGTTTTCCATTATTTGGGAAGCCTCTTGATTTTACAGACAGGAGGACTATATTTCAGTCATGTTAGCATTGATAGAGTTCTATTTGGGAATGAACAAAGGAATGAAGCTAAAAAAGGGTGGAAAAAACTTGTTGAGAAAATGTTTCTAATGTAAATAGAGAATAGACCAGGAACTAACTGATAGGTGGGAAGTAGGCAGTATAGAGTGTACTGATAAAGGCATATGCATAGAGTTCTTGAATGAATTATCCCTTTTAATTGTCTTCATTTTAGTGGTAAGATTAATCAGATTAATAATGAACAGGAACAAAAGACAAATAATACAAATATTAGCTGTGAATAAAAAGAAAAACACTAAAGGTAAAATGTAGAAATATTATTCCATTTGAGGCGGCATTAAAAACCTTAATAAAACATTTGTATACATGTTATATTAAAGTAATATTCGTTTAGTATTCTTGTAAATGTTACTTTAATTAAAAAATTATAAAATGTCCATTTACATATCCTTGGTAAATGTTCTTACTATTCCTGTTCTGTTTGATTGATTCTAGCTTGCCATAGCACATTTTTGAAACGTGTTGAGAATAAATTATTTATATTTTTGTGTATACATTTTTTAGGTAAAAGTTTATTTTTAAGTTATTTTTTAAAATTTTTGTGGTTACATAGTAGATGTATGTATTTATGGGGTACATGAGATATTTTGATATAGGCATGCAATGTGAAATAACCACATCATGGAGAGTGGGGTATCCATCCACTCAAGCATTTATTCTTTGAGTTACAAACAATTTAATTACACTCTAAGTTATTTTAAAATGTACAATTAAGTTATATTGACTCTAGTCACCCTATTGTACTATCAAATAGTAGGTCTTATTCATTCCCTCTATTTTTTTTGTACCCATTAACCATCCCCACCTTCCCTCCAGCCCCTCACTATTCTTCCAAGCCTCTGGTAACCATCCTTCTACTTTCTGTGTCCATTAGCTCATTGTTTTTTTTTTTGATTTTAAGATCCCACAAATAAGTGAGAACATGTGATGTGTGTCTTCCTGTGCCTGGATTATTTCATTTAGCATAATGATCTCCAGTTCCATACATGTTGTTTCCAATGACTGGGTCTCATTCTTTTTTATGGCTGATAGGACTCCATCGTGTGTATGTACCACATTTTCTTTTTTTAATGTTTATTTTAGATTCAGGAATACCTGTGAAGTTTTGTTACATAGGTAGACACATGTGACTGGGATTTGTTATACAGATTATTTCATCACCCAGGAATTAAGCCCAGTAACCAATAATAATCTTTTCTGCTCCTCTTTCTCCTCCCACCCTCCCTACTTAAGTATATCCCAGTGTCTGTTGTTTACTTCTTTGCGTTCATAAGTTCTCATCATTTAGCTCCCACTTACAAGTGAGAATATGTGGTATTTAGTTTTCTGTTCTTGCATTAGTTTGCTGAGGATAATAGCCTCTACCCTCCCACAAAAGACACAATCTCATTATCTTTTATGGCTGCATAATATTCCATGGTGTATATGTATCACTTTTTTTATCCGTTCTGTCATTGATGGGCATTTATGTTGATTCTATGTCTGCTATTGTGAATAGCGTTGCAATGAACAGACACGCACGTTTGTCTTTATAATAAAACAGATTATATTCCTTTGGTTATATACCCAGTACTGGGATTGCTGGGTCAAATAGTAGTTCTGCTTTTAGCTCTTTGAGGGATCACTAAACTGTTTTACACAATGGTTGAACTAATTTACACTCTGCCCAGCAGTGTATAAGTGTTCCCTTTTCTCTGCAACCTCGCCAGCATGTTATTTATTTATTTATTTTTTATTTTTGCTTTCTAGTAATAGCCATTCTGACTGGTGTGACATGGTATCTCCTTGTGGTTTTGATTTGGTTTCTCTAATGATCAGTGATATTGAACTTTTTTCATATGCTTGTTGGTCACATGTCAGTCTTCTTTTGAAAAGTGCTCACTTTTTAATGGGGTGGTTTGTTTTTTTCTTGTAAAATTGTTTAAGTTCCTTACAGATATTTGATATTACCTTTATCAAATGCATAGTTTGCAAATATTTTCTCCCATTCTGTAGACTGTCTGTTCACTCTGTTGATAGTTTCTTCTGCTGTTCAGAAGCTCTTAAATTTAATTAGATTCCATTTGTCAATTTTTGCTTTTGTCGCGGTTGCCTTTGGTGTCTTTGTCATGAAGTCTTTGGCCGTTCCTCTGTCCAGGATGGTATTGACTAGGTTGCCTTCCAGGATTTTAATAGTTTTGAGTTTTACATTTAAGACTTTAATCCTTCTCGAGTTGAGTTTAGTATATGGTGTAAGGAAGGGGTCCAGCTTCAGTCTTCTGCATATGTCTAGACAGTTATCCCAGCACCATTTATTGAATAGGGAGTCTTTTCCTCATTGTTTGTCTTTGTCAGGTTTGTCGAAGATCAGGTTGTTGTAAGTGTGCGGCCTTGTTTCTGGGTTCTGTATTCTGTTCCATTGGTCTGTGTGTCTGTTTTTTTTATCAGTACCATGCTTTTTTGATTACTGTAGTCCTGTAATATAGTATGAAGTTGGGTAACATGATGCCTCCAGCTTTGTTCTTTTTGCTTAGGAATGCCTTGGCTATTCGGGCTCTTTTTTGGTTCTATATGAATTTTAAAATAGTTTTTTTTTTTCTAGTTTTGTGAAGAATGTCATTGGTAGTTTGATAGGAATAGCATCGGATCTGTAAATTGCTTTGGGCAGTGTGACCATTTTAATGATACTGATTCTTTCTACCCATAAGCATGGGATGGGATGTTTTTCCATTTGTATTGTCTCTGATTTATTTTTTTAATCAGTGTTTTGTAATTCTCATTGTAGAGATCTTTCACCTCTCTGGTTCACTGTATTCAGAGGTATTTTATTCTTTTTGGGGCAATTGTGTACCACATTTTCTTTATCCATTCATCTGTTGATAGAACTTACGTTGCTTCCAAATCTTAGCTATCGTAAACAGTGCTGCAATGAACAAGGGAGTGCAGGTATCTCTTTGATATACTGATTTTGTTTCTTTTGTGTATATACTCTGCAGTGGTATTGCTGGATCAAATGGTAGCTCAAATTTTAGTTTTTTGAGGATGCTCCAAAATGTTCTCCATAGTTGTTGTACTAACTTACATTTCCACCAATGTATGAAGCTCCCCTTTTCTCTACATCCTCACCAGTATTTATTATTGCCTGTCCTTTGGATATAAGCAATTTAAATTGGGGTGAGAGGGTATCTCATTGTAGTTTTGATTTGCATTTCTCTGATGACAAATGATGTTGGGCACCTTTTCTTATACCTGTTTGCCATTTGTATGTCTTCTTTTGAGAAATGTCTTCTCAAATCTTTCGCTCATTTTTTTTAAATTGGATTATTAGATTTTTTTCGTATATAGTTGTTTGAGCTCCTTATATATTCTGGTTATTAATCCCTTGTCACATGGGTAGTTTGCAAATATTTTCTTCTATTTTGTGGGTTGTCTCTTCACTTTATTAAATGTATCCTTTGCTGTGCAGAAGCTTTTTAACTGGATGTGATCCCGTTTGTTCATTTTTGCTTTGGTTGCCTATACTTGTGGGGTGTTGCTCAAGAAATCTTTGCCCAGACCAATACCCTGGAGATCTTCCCCAAAGTTGTAGCAGTTTCACAGTTTGAGGTGTTAGATTTAAGTCTTTAATCCATTTTGATTTGATTTTTGCATATGGTGAGACATAGGGATCTAGCTTCATTCCTCTGTGTATACATTTCCACTTTTCCCAGCACTCTTTATTGAAGAGATTTTCTTTTCCCTAGGGTATATTTTTGGCACCTTTGTTGAAAATGAGTTCACTGTAGGTTTGCAGATTTGCTTCTGGGTTCTCTATTCTGTTCCAATCAGTGTATATATCTGTTTTCATGCCAGTAACATGCTGTTTTGGTTCCTTATAGCTCTGTAGTATAATTTGAAGTAAGGTAATAAGACTCTTCTAGTTTTGCTTTTCTGGTTAGGGTAGGTTTGGTTATTCTGGGTCTTTTGTGGTTCCATGTAAGTTTTATAATTTTTTCTTTTTCAGATTGTTCACTGCTGGCATATAGAAATGCCACTGATATTTGTACGTTGATTTCATATTCTGTAATTTTACTTAATTTGTTTATCAGTTCTAACAACTTTCTTGTGGAGTCTTTATGTTTTTCCAAATATAAGATCATATCATCTGCAAACAAGCATAGTTTGACTTCTTCCTTTTTTTTTTTTTTTTTTTTTTTTTTTTTTTTTTTTTTTTTTTGAGACGGAGTCTCGCTCTGTCACCCAGGCTGGAGTGCAGTGGCCGGATCTCTGCTCACTGCAAGCTCCGCCTCCCGGGTTTATGCCATTCTCCTGGCTCAGCCTCCCGAGTAGCTGGGACTACAGGCGCTCGCCACCTCGCCCGGCTAGTTTTTTGTTTGGCTGCCCTCTATATATTTTTTTCTTGTGTGATTGCTCTAGCGAGGCCTTCCAGTACTATGTTGAATAACAGCGATGATAGTGGACATCCTTGTCATGTTCCAGATCTTAAAGGAAAGGCTTTCAGTTTTTCCTCATTTAGTATGATACTAGCTGTGGGTCTGTCATATATGGCTCTTATTATGTTGAGATATATTCCTTCTATCCCCAGTTTTTTGAGGCTTTTTAACATGAAGGATGTTGGACTTCACCAAATGCTTTTCTAGCATCATTTGAAATGATTACATAGTTTTTATTCTTTATTCTGTTGATATGATGTGTCAAAGCAATTGATTTGTATATGCTGAACCAGCCTTGCATCCCAGCGATAAATCCCACTTGGTCATGTTGAATGATCTTTCTAATGTATTCCTGAATTTGGCTTGCTAATATTTTGCTGAGGATTTTTACATCAAATTCATATGAGGTATTGGACTGTAGTTTTCATTTTTGATGTGTTTTTGTCTGGTTTGGGTGTCAGGTTAATACTGGCCTCATAGATTCAGTGTGGAAGTATTCCCTCCTCCTCTATTTTTTTGGAATAGTTTGAGTAGTATGGGGTTTCATTCTTTTTTAAATGTTTGGTAGAATTTATCAGTAAAGCCTTCAGGTCCCAGGCTTTTCTTTTTTAAATTTATTTTATTTTTATTATTATACTTTAAGTTCTAGGGTACATGTGCACAACGTGCAGGTTTGTTACATTTGTAGACCTGTGCCATGTTTGTGTGCTGCACCCATCAACTCATCAGCACCCATCAACTCGTCATTTACATCAGGTATAACTCCCAATGCAATCCCTCCCCCCTCCCCCCTCCCCATAATAGGCCCCGGTGTGTGATGTTCCCCTTCCCGAGTCCAAGTGATCTCATTGTTCAGTTCCCACCTATGAGTGAGAACATGCAGTGTTTGGTTTTCTGTTCTTGCGATAGTTTGCTGAGAATGATGGTTTCCAGCTGCATCCATGTCCCTACAAAGGATACAAACTCATCTTTTTTTATGTCTGCATAGTATTCCATGGTGTATATGTACCACATTTTCTTAATCCAATCTGTCACTGATGGACATTTGGGTTGATTCCAAGTCTTTGCTATTGTGAATAGTGCCACAATAAACATACATGTGCATGTGTCTTTATAGCAGCATGATTTATAATCCTTTGGGTATATACCCAGTAATGGGATGGCTGGGTCATATGGTATTTCTAGTTCTAGATCCTTGAGGAATCGCCATACTGTTTTCCACAATGATTAAACCAGTTTACAATCCCACCAACAGTGTAAAAGTGTTCCTATTTCTCCACATCCTCTCCAGCACCTGTTATTTCCTGACTTTTTAATGATCGCCATTCTAACTGGTGTGAGATGGTATCTCATTGTGGTTTTGATTTGCATTTCTCTGATGGCCAGTGATGACGAGCATATTTTCATATGTCTGTTGGCTGTATGAATGTCTTCTTTTGAGAAATGTCTGTTCATATCCTTTGCCCACTTTTTGATGGGGTTGTTTGTTTTTTTCTTGTAAATTTGTTTGAGTTCTTTGTAGGTTCTGGATATTAGCCCTTTGTCAGATGAGTGGATTGCAAAAATTTTCTCCCATTCTATAGGTTGCCTGTTCACTCTGATGGTAGTTTCCTTGGCTCTGCAGAAGCTCTTTAGTTTAATTAGATCCCATTTGTCAATTTTGGCTTTTGTTGCCATTGCTTTTGGTGTTTTAGTCATGAAGTCCTTGCCCATGCCTCTGTCCTGAATGGTATTACCTAGGTTTTCTTCTAGGGTTTTTATGGTATTAGGTCTAACATTTAAGTCTCTAATCCATCTTGAATTAATTTTCGTATAAGGAGTAAGGAAAGGATCCAGTTTCAGCTTTCTACATATGGCAAGCCAATTTTCCCAGCACCATTTATTAAATAGGGAATCCTTTCCCCATTTCTTGTTTTTCTGAGGTTTGTCAAAGATCAGATGGCTGTAGATGTGTGGTATTATTTCTGAGGACTCTGTTCTGTTCCATTGGTCTATATCTCTGTTTTGTACTATACCAGTACCATGCTGTTTTGGTTATTGTAGCCTTGTAGTATAGTTTGAAGTCAGGTAGCGTGATACCTCCAGCTTTGTTCTTTTGACTTAGGATTGTCTTGGCAATGCGGGCTCTTTTTTGGTTTCATATGAACTTTAAAGCAGTTTTTTCCAATTATGTGAAGAAAGTCATCAGTAGCTTGATGGGAATGGCTTTGAATCTATAAATTACCTTGGGCACTATGGCCATTTTCATGATATTGATTCTTCCTATCCATGAGCATGGTATGTTCTTCCATTTGTTTGTGTCCTCTTTTATTTCACTGAGCAGTGGTTTGTAGTTCTCCTTGAAGAGGTCCTTCACATCCCTTATAAGTTGGATTCCTAAGTATTTTATTCTCTTTGAAGCAATTGTGAATGGAAGTTCATTCCTGATTTGGCTCTCTGTTTGTCTGTTACTGGTGTATAAGAATGCTTGTGATTTTTGCACATTAATTTTGTATCCTGAGACTTTGCTGAAGTTTCTTATCAGCTTAAGGAGATTTTGGGCTGAGATGATGGGGTTTTCAAAATATACAATCATATCATCTGCAAACAGGGACAATTTGACTTCTTCTTTTCCTAACTGAATACCCTTGATTTCTTTCTCTTGCCTGATTGCCCTAGCCAGAACTTCCAACACTATGTTGAATAGGAGTGGTGAGAGAGGGCATCCCTGTCTTGTGCCAGTTTTCAAAGGGAATGCTTCCAGTTTTTGCCCATTCAGTATGATATTGTCTGTGTGTTTGTCATAAATAGCTCTCATTATTTTGAGATACATTCCATCAATGCTGAATTTATTGAGAGTTTTTAGCATGAAGGGCTGTTGAATTTTGTCAAAGGCCTTTTCTGCATCTATTGAGATAATCATGTAGTTTTTGTCTTTGGTTCTGTTTATATGCTGGATTACGTTTATTGATTTGCGTATGTTGAACCAGCCTTGCATCCCAGGGATGAAGCCCACGTGATCATGGTGGATAAGCTTTTTGATGTGCTGCTGGATTAGGTTTACCCGTATTTTATTGAGGATTTTTGCATCAATGTTCATCAGGGATATTGGTCTAAAATTCTCTTTTTTTTGTTGTGTCTCTGCCAGGCTTTGGTATCAGGATGATGTTGGCCTCATAAAATGAGTTAGGGAGGATTCCCTCTTTTTCTATTGATTGGAGTAGTTTCAGAAGGAATGGTACCAGCTCCTCCTTGTACCTCTTGTAGAATTCAGCTGTGAATCCATCTGGTCCTGGACTTTTTTTGGTTGGTAGGCTATTAATTATTGCCTGAATTTCAGGGCCTGCTATTGGTCTATTCAGGGATTCAACTTCTTCCTGGTTTAGTCTTGCGAGAGTGTAAGTGTCCAGGAAATTATCCATTTCTTCTAGATTTTCTAGTTTATTGGCATAGAGGAGTTTATAGTATTCTCTGATGGTAGTTTGTATTTCTGTGGGGTCGGTGGTGATATCCCCTTTATCATTTTTTATTGCGTCAATTTGATTCTTCTCTCTTTTCTTCTTTATTAGTCTTGCTAGCGGTCTATCAATTTTGTTGATCTTTTCAAAAAACCAGCTCCTGGATTCATTGATTTTTTGGAGGGTTTTTGTGTCTCTATCTCCTTCAGTTCTGCTCTGATCTTAGTTATTTCTTGCCTTCTGCTAGCTTTTGAATGTATTTGCTCTTGCTTCTCTAGTTCTTTTAATTGTGATGTTAGAGTGTCAATTTTAGATCTTTCCAGCTTTCTCTTATGGGCATTTAGTGCTATAAATTTCCCTCTACACACTGCTTTAAATGTGTCCCAGAGATTCTGGTATGTTGTATCTTTGTTCTCATTGGTTTCAAAAAACATCTTCATTTCTGCCTTCATTTTTGTGATGTACCCAGTAGTCATTCAGGAGCAGTTTGTTCAGTTTCCATGTAGTTGAGCGGTTTTGATTGAATTTCTTAGTCCTGAGTCCTAGTTTGATTGCACTGTGGTCTGAGAGAGAGTTTGTTATAATTTCTGTTCTTTTACATTTGCTGAGGAGTACTTTACTTCCAATTATGTTGTCAATTTTGGAAGAAGTGTGATGTGGTGCTGAGAAGAATGTATATTCTGTTGATTTGGGGTGGAGAGTTCTGTAGATGTCTATTACGTCCGCTTGGTGCAGAGTTGAGTTCAATCCCTGGATATCCTTGTTAACTTTCTGTCTCGTTGATCTGTCTAATGTTGACAGTGGAGTGTTGAAGTCTCCCATCATTATTGTATGGGAATCTAAGTCTCTTTGTAAGTCTCTAAGGACTTGCTTTATGAATCTGGGTGCTCCTGTGTTGGGTGCATATATATTTAGGATAGTTAGCTCTTCCTGTTGAATTGATCCCTTTACCATTATGTAATGGCCTTCTTTGTCCCTTTTGATCTTTGATGGTTTAAAGTCTGTTTTATCAGAGACTAGTATTGCAACCCCTGCTTTTTTTTTGTTCTCCATTTGCTTGGTAGATCTTCCTCCATCCCTTTATTTTGAGCCTATGTGTGTCTCTGCATGTGAGATGGGTCTCCTGAATACAGCAAACTGATGGGTCTTGACTCTATATCCAATTTGCCAGTCTGTGTCTTTTAATTGGAGCATTTAGTCCATTTACATTGAAGGTTAATATTGTTATGTGTGAACTTGATCCTGTCATTGTGATATTAGCTGGTTATTTTGCTCGTTAGTTGATGCAGTTTCTTTGTAGCATTGATGGTCTTTACATTTTGGCATGGTTTTGCAATGGCTGGTACCGGTTGTTCCTTTCCATGTTTAGTGCTTCCTTCAGGGTCTCTTGTAGGGCAGGCCTGGTGGTGACAAAATCTCTAAGCATTTGCTTATCTGTAAAGGATTTTATTTCTCCTTCACTGATGACACTTAGTTTGGCTGGATATGAAATTCTGAGTTGAAAATTCTTTTCTTTAAGAATGTTGAATATTGGCCCCCACTCTCTTCTGGCTTGTAGAGTTTCTGCCGAGAGATCTGCTGTTAGTCTGATGGGCTTCCCTTTGTGGGTAACCTGACTTTTCTCTCTGGCTGCCCTTAACAGTTTTTCCTTCATTTCAACTTTGGTGAATCTGACAATTATGTCTTGGAGTTGCTCTTCTCGAGGAGTATCTTTGTGGCGTTCTCTGTATTTCCTGAATTTGAATGTTGGCCTGCCCTACTAGGTTGGGGAAGTTCTCCTAGATGATATCCTGAAGAGTGTTTTCCAACTTGGTTCCATTTTCCCCCTCACTTTCAGGCACCCCAATCAGATGTAGATTTGGTCTTTTCACATAATCCCATACTTCTTGAAGGCTTTGTTCATTTCTTTTTCGTCTTTTTTCTTTAGACTTCTCTTCTTGCTTCATTTCATTCATTTGATTCTCAGTCACTGATACTCTTTCTTCCAGTTGATCAAGTCGGTTACTGAAGCTTGTGCATTTGTCACGTATTTCTTGTGTCATGGTTTTTATCTCTGTTCATTCGTTTATGGCCTTCTCCGCATTGATTATTCTAGTTATCCATTCTTCCATTCTTTTTTCAAGATTTTTAGTTTCTTTGCGCTGGGTACGTAATTCCTCCTTTAGCTCTGAGAAGTTTGATGGACTGAAGCCATCTTCTCTCAACTCGTCAAAGTCATTCTCCATCCAGCTTTGATCCGTTGCTGGTGATGAGTGGCGTTCCTTTGGAGGGGGAGATGCACTCTTATTTTTTGAATTTCCAGCTTTTCTGCCCTGCTTTTTCCCCATCTTTGTGGTTTTATCTGCCTTTGGTGTTTGATGATGGTGATGTACTGATGGGGTTTTGGTGTGGGTGTCCTTTCTGTTTGTTAGTTTTCCTTCTAACAGTCAGGACCCTCAGCTGTAGGTCTGTTGGAGATTGCTTGAGGTCCACTCCAGACCCTGTTTGCCTGGGTATCAGCAGCAGAGGCTGTGGAAGACAGAATATTGCTGAACAGCGAGTGTTCCTGTCTGATTCTTGCTCTGGAAGCTTCGTCTCGGGGTGTACCCCACCGTGTGAGGTGTGGGATGTTGGTCTGCACCTAGTGGGGGATGTCTCCCAGTTAGGCTACTCAGGTGTCAGGGACCCACTTGAGCAGGCAGTCTGCCTGTTCTCAGATCTCAACCTCCATGTTGGGAGAGCCACTGCTCTCTTCAAAGCTGTCAGACAGGGTCATTTGCATCTGAAGAGGTTTCTGCTGCTTTTTGTTTAGCTATGCCCTGTCTCCAGAGGTGGAGTCTACGGAGACAGGCAGGCCTCCTTGAGCTGCTGTGGGCTCCACCCAGTTCGAGCTTCCAGGCAGCTTTGTTTACTTACTTAAGCCTCAGCAATGGCAGGCGCCCCTCCCCCAGCCTCGCTGCTGCCTTGCAGTTATATAGCAGACTGCTGTGCTAGCAATGAGGGAGGCTCCAAGGGCGGGCGTGGGGCCCTCCCAGCCAGGTGTGGGATATAATCCACTGGTGTGCCGTTTGCTAAGACCCTTGGTAAAGCGCAGTATTAGGATGGGAGTTACCCGATTTTCCAGGTGTTGTGTGTCTCAGTTCCCCTGGCTAGGAAAAGGGATTCACTTCCCCCTTGTGCTTCCCAGGTGAGGCAATGCCTTGCCCTGCCTGCTTCAGCTCTTGCTGGTTGGGCTGCACCAGCTGACCAGCACTGATTGTCTGGCACTCCCCAGTGAGATGAACCCAGTACCTCAGTTGAAAATGCAGAAATCACCCGTTTTCTGTGTCGCTCACGCTGGGAGCTAGAGACTGGAGCTGTTCTTATTCGGCCATCTTGCTCTGGGACCCCAGGCTTTTCTTTACTGGGAGAATTTTGTTACTGCTTCAATGTCATTACTTGTTACTGAACTGTTCAGGTTTTGAATTTCTTTCTGTTTCAGTCTTGGTATGTATGTATCTAGGAATTTGTTCATTTCTTTTAGGTTTTCCAATCTATTGGCATGTAGTTGCTCATAGTAAACACTAATGATCCTTTGAATTTCTGCAGTATCCATTGTAATGTCTCCTTTTTTCAATTCTAATTTTGTTTATTGGAATTTTCTCTCTTTTTTTTCTTAGTCTGGTTAAAGGTTTGTAAATTTTAACAAATCAATTTTTTTTTTGTTTTATAAATCTTTTGTTTTCTATAATTTCAATTTTATTTCTCTCCTAATTTTATTATTTATTTTCTTCTACTAATTTTGAGTTTGATTTGCTCTTGCTTTTTAAATTCTTTTAGGTGTAATGTTAGATAGTTTATTTGAAGTTTTTCTTCTTTTTTGATGTAGGCACTTACAGCTATAAACTTCCCTCTTATTATTGCTTTTGCTGAATCCCATAGGTTTGGTATTTTGTGTTTTTATTATCATTTGTTTCAGTACAATTTTCAGTTTGCTTCTTAATTTCTTTATGGACCCACTGGTCATTCAGGAGCATATTGCTTAATTTCCATGTCTTCATATAGTTTCCAAAATTCCTGTTGATATTCATTTATAGTTTTATTCCATTGTAGTCAGAGAAGATGTTTGATATTATTTCAAGTTTTTTGAATGTTTTAAGACTAGTTTTATCATTTAACGTATGGTATGTTCTTGAGAATGATCCATGTGCTGAGGAAAATAATGTGTATCCTGCAGCTCTTGTATGAAATATTCTGCAATTGTCTGTTAGATCCATTTGGTCTATAGTGTAGATTAAGTCTGATGTTTCTTTTTGGTTTTTCTGTCTGGAAGATCTGTCCAGTGTTGAAAGTAAGGTGTTGAAATCTCCAGCTGTTACTGAATTTGAGTTTATCTCTCTCTTTAGCTCTAATCATATTTTCTTTATATGGCTGGATGCTCCATTATTGGGTGCATAGATATTTACAATTATTATATCCTCTTGCTGAATGGACCCCTTTATCATTATATAGTGACCTTCCTTGTCTCTTTTTATAGTTTTTGTCTTGAGATTTATTTTGTCTGATATAAATATAGTGACTCCCATGCTTCTCTGGTTTCCATTGGCATGGAATATTTTTTCCTATCCCTTTAGTTTCAGTCTTTGTGTGTCTTTATAGGTGAAGTGTGTTTCTTGTGGGCAACAGATCAATGGGTCTTTTTTTTTTTTTTTTTTCATCCATTCAAACACTCTATATGTTTTGATTAGAGAGTTTAGTCTACTTACATTCAGTGTTATTGATAAGGACTTCTGCCATTTTGTTATTTGTTTTCTTGTCTTTTTTTTCCTTCCTTTCTTCATCTAGGAAGGTGACTTTCTCAGTGATATAATTCAGTTTTTTCCTTTTTATTTTTTGTGTCTCTTTTGCATGTCTTTTGGTTTGAATTTACCATGAGTTTTGCAAATACTATCTTATAACCCATTATTTTAAGCTGAAAAAACTTCACACTTTGCATTAAAAAAACCCAAAAAGACAACTAATAAAAACCTTATGCCATAACTTTGTACCCTTGTTTTTTAACATTTTATTGTTTCCATTCATATTGTATGGTACTGACTATGTCTTGATATGTTGTAGTTCTTGTTTTTCATTGGTTCATTGTTTAGTTTTTCTACTTAGTATAAGAGTAGTTTACACACCACATTTACAGTGTTATAATATTCTGTGGTTTTCTGTGTGCTTATTATTACCTGTGCATTCTGTACCTTCCAAACCCTTACTTATTGTTCTTTAATGTCATTTTCTTTGTGATTGAAGTATTTCCTTTAGCATTGCTTGTAAGGTAGGTCTGATGTTGATGAAATCCCTCAGCTTTTATTTGTCTGGGGAAGTCTTTAATTCTCCTTTGTGTTTGAAGGATATTTTTACTGGATATACTATTCTATGGCAAACGTGTTTTTCCTTCAGCCCTTTAAATATGTTCTGCCACTCTCTCCTGGCCTGTAAGATTTCCACTGAATAGTCTGCTGCCTGACATATTGTAGCTCCATTTTATCACATTTTTTTTTCTCTTACTGCTTTTAGGATCCTTTCTTTTTCCTTTGGGAGTCTGATTATTAAATGCATTGAGGTAGTCTTCTTTGTGTTACATCTGCTTGCTGTTCTATAACCTTCGTGTACTTGGATATTGATATCTTTCTCTAGGTTTGAGACATTCTCCATTATCTTTTTGAATAAACTTTCTACCGTTATCTCTACCCTTGTCTTCTCTTTAAGGCCAGTAACTATTAGACTTGCCCTTTTAAGGCTATTTTCTAGATCCTGCCGGTATACTTCATTTTTTTTTTTTTTTTTTTTTTTTTAGTCTCCTCTGTGTATTTTCAAATAGCCTGTCTTCAAACTCACTAATTCTTCTTCTTGATCAATTCTGCTATTAAAAGATTCTCCTGCATTCTTCAGTATGCTAATTGCATTTTTCAGCTAAAAAATTTGTGCTTGATTATTTTCAATTATTTTAATTTCTTTGTTAAATTTATCTGATATAATTCTGAATTCCTTCTTTGCATTTCTTGAATTTCTTTGAGTTTCCTCAACACGGCTGTTTTGAATTCTCTATCTTAATGGTCACATATCTCTGTTTCTCCACGATTGGTCCCTGGCACCTTATTTAGTTCGTTTGGTGAAGCCGTGTTTTCCTGGATGATGCTGATGCTAATAGATGTTCTTTGATGTGTGGGTATTGAAGAGTTAGGTATTTGTTGTAGTCTTCACTGAGCTTATTTATCCATCCCAAGAAGGATGGCTTTCCAGACACTTGAAAAGACTTGGGTGTGGTGATCTAAGCTGTATCTGCTTCAAGGGCACCCCAAGTCTAGTACTGCTGTTGTTCTTTCAGACTCGTAGAGGTACTGCCTTGATGGTCTCGGACAAGATCTGGGAGAATTTTCTGGATTACCAGGCACAAACTCTCGTTCTTTTCTCTTACTTTTTCCCAAACAAAGAGCATCTCTCTCTCTCTCTCTGTTCTGAGCCACCTAAAGCTGGGGGTGGAGTGACACAAGCACCCTTGTTGCCACCACCACTATGACTGCACTGGGTCAGATCTGAAGTCATCACAGCACTGGCTCTTACCCAATTTTGGCTCTAACAACTTCCTGGCTACTGCTTATGTTTGCTTAAGGTCCTAGGGTTCTACAATCAACGGGTGACAAAGCCAGCATGGCCTGTGTTCTTCCCTTCAGGGCGGCAAGGTCCTCCAGGCCTAGTGCAGGTCCAGAGGTCAGGGATTCAGGTACTACAGTCAAAAACCTTAGAAGTCTACTTCTAAGTAGTTCTATTGTATTGTGGCTGAGATGGCCCTCAAATCACAAGACTTAGTCTTTCCCATTCTTTTTGCCCCTTTGCCAATGCAAAGGAGCCTCACTCCATAGCTGCTGCCACCCTAGGCCACAAGGAGGACTGCCAGACTACTGTTGATGTTCTCTTAAGTCCCAAGGACACTTTAGTCAGCTTGTTGTTGTTAACCCAAAATATCTGAGACAGGTCTCAGTCAATTTAGAAAGTTTATTTTGCCAAAGTTAAGCACGTGCCAGTGACACAGCCTCAGGAGGCCCTGATGACATGTACCCAAGGCGATCAGGACAGAGCTTGGTTTTACACATTTTAGGGAGACATGAGACATCAACCAATATATTTAAGAGGTACATCGGTTCAGTCTGGAAAGGCAGGGCAACTTGAAGTAGGGAGGGGGCTTCCAGGTCATAGCTAGGTAAGAGACAAAGGGTTGCATTCTTTTGAATTTCTGATTAGCCTGTTCAAAGGAGGTAATCAGATATGCGTTTATCTAAGTGAACAGAGAGATGACTTTGAATAGAATGGGAGGCGGTTGGCCCTATGCAGCTCCCAGCTTGACTTTTCCTTTTAGCTTAATGATTTTGGGGCCCCAAGATTTATTTTCTTTTCACGTGGTGAATGGTGCCCTATCCTGCTGTAGCTGAGCTGGTATCCTAAATGCAAGACAAAATCCTTTCCACTCTTCCTTCTTCTCTCAAGTGGAAGGAAAGGGGTGTCTCTCGGAGCCAGGAGCCATGCAGCCTGGGGTTATGGGAGGGGCAATGCCAGCACTCCTTTGGCTGTCCCAGCTGGTTTCTCAGTATGTCATGCCCTCCCCCACAACCACCTCCAGTCCGTGTCTCTGGGCCTAGTTCAGCACTAGGACTTGCCTAAGTGTTGCAGTTTTTATGGCCTAGACTGCCTTTCAAGGTTACTTAGAGACTGAGAGCACTTTGGCCCTCAGTGGCGAGGTTTGCTGGTGCTCAAGTATGGACAGTTGGGATTGGGGATTCCCCTCTTACTAGGGCTGGTTTAAATGCACCCTCCATGGGCAGCAGTAAGACAAGTTTGGTCTGGGATTTTTCTGCTCTAACATGACAGCACTGAGTTCAGTGTCTCACAATTGATGTGTTCTCCCTCTCCCAGCACCCAGAAATGCTCTTTGACCCACATGCTGCTCTTGCTGCTGGGGGGTTGGGGAAGGGTAGCATTAGCAATTCAGGACTTTTTTCTATCTCTTCAGTGTCTCTTTCAGCGATATGAAGTTAAAACTAGATACTATGAGTGCTCACTTGATGTTTGTTTCTTATGAAGGTGTTTTTTCTGTGTAGATAGTTGTTAACTTGTGAAGCTTTCTTTTCAGCTACCTTGCTTTGCCTTGAGAATGAATTTTTTTAAAGAAAAGGATTAAAATTTGCCTTTGGGTACACGTGTGAAGTTTTTATTGTATTCACTGCTAACTAAGTTTGCATTTCCGGGAGTAATTTGAACAACTGCATTCGAGGTTATTCAATGAACACTACAATTTGAATTAAAGAACACTAGCATGGCATTTTTGTCACTTTTGTAATTAAGTAGTTTGAGTATTTACTACAACCCTTTTGTCTAAAACTATATCTGAAAGTTTAAATTACTATCAAGGTTTATAGTTTATATAGTGCTTTCACATATACTGGTTCATTAAATCAGATCCTTAGAAGTGTCTATTTTTATAATTTTGCTGCGAAATTTTCAAATTTTTGTAAACAAATGGCTGATTACAACAAGGCATGTTTTGAGATCACTTAATCTCATTTACACTTTTTTTACTCAGTGTTAAATCAGCATCATCCATTGTGATAATGAAGCCAACAGTGCTTCTAGGAAGTAATAGTATCTCAGGGTCTGCAGCAGTTCCCAGGCTGCAAGGTGTATTCACACACTATCTGAGGTTATTCCCACAACAATCTTATGAGGCAGGTAATTCCATCTGAAATTTAAGTGAGAAAATGGAAATGTGGGCAAGTAAAATGAATGACCTGCGGCCTCATAGTCTATTACAGGCAGAGCCAATTCTTGAATCTAAGTCTTCTGTTGTGCCTCCTCTGGTACATTATCCTGTCTATGCTGACTCTTGAATGATGGGCTTGAGCAAACAAGTTTAATTAGGTGGTGGATTGTTCTATATAGCCAGGGAATTATGGAAAATCTAGTGGTGGGAATTAGGGATAAACAAAGTAGAAGAAGAGAGAAGCACTACACAGGAATTTCACTGTAATTTCTTCAAGGTGCATGCCCTCATAGGAAATACTGCCTTTTAATGATAGCATCTTCAGAAATATACTAAAAAGATCCCTTGAATGGAGACTCAATTCCATACGCATTTACAGAAAGGTTTTGGGAATCAACAAAAAGCTTAATAGTTTGAAAGAAAAGTAAAAGGACTTATAATTCAAGAAAGTGTTTAGAGACAACAGCATAATAATGAAGCATAAAATTTAAGTATGAAACTGGGATCTAGTTACTAAGAAAATATGAATTGTCCCTTGTGTCTGAAATACTATTCTAGGATCTGTGGATGCTTTCAGAAAGATTTAAATCTTATTGTAGAGAAAACACATACACATATAAAAAAGATTACCATTCATTCATTCATTTACTCATCAAATAGTTATTTGGTGTACTCTGTGTCAGTCACTCTTCTAGGTGCTTGGGATACGTCTATTAAAAAGAAACAGGCAAAGATCTCTTCCCTTGAAAAAGAGATTATATTCTAATGTATAGTACTGTGGATGTGGGAAGACAATAAACAATATTTATACCAAATTAGGAAATGATATTACACGTTAGAAAGTGGAAAAATAAAGCAAGTAGAGTAAAGTAAGGGTATGGGAGGATTGGAGTAAGTTGCAGTTTTAAATAGGATGGGCATTGTAGGCTTCATTAAGTATGTGAGATTTGCTCACAGTCTTGAAATGGAGGGGAGTTAGGAAAGTAGAATCTGGGGAAAGTGTCTCAGACTGAGGGAACAGTTGGAACAGAAGCCAGGAGCATACCTGGAAGTTTTGAGGAACGTTAAGAAGGCTATAAGAGTGAATGAGGGGAGAGTGTTCATAATGGAGTAGGAAAGAGATCAAAATGGTAATGTTGGGGAGTCAGCCACATGGGAGCTTTTAGGCCATTTTGAAAACTTTGTTTTTTTTCTGAATGGAATGGATTATTGCAGTGTTTTAAGCAGGAGTATAAGAGGATCTGGCTTAGATTTTTAAAGGACCGCTCTGGCTAGGTTGAGAATAGGCTCGTATAAGGCAAAGGTAGAAGCAGGATGCTATTGCAGTGAACCATGAGAGAGATGGCGATGGCTTAGACCATAGTGGTAGAGTAGATGTGATGACAATTGGTCAGAATCTGGATAGGTTTTGAAGGTAGAACCAACAGCACTTCATGATGGATTAGATACTGGGTGTGAGAGAAAGAAAAGAGTCACGAACAACTCCAGGAATTTGGCATATGCAACTGGGAGGCTGAAGTTTCCTTCATTTGGGGGAGGGGGAAACTGGAGGTAGAGCAGGTAGGGGGCAGAGATCAAGAGTACAGTTTTTATTTTTTAGAGACAGGGTCTCGCTCTGCATCCAGGCTGGAGTGTAGTGGCATGATCATCGCTAACTGTAGCCTTGAATTCCTGAGCTCAAGCGATCATCCTGCCTCAGCCTCCTGAGTAGCTGGCATTACAGGCAAACATCACCATGGCCAGGTAATTTAAATCATTTATTTTTTAGAGACCTGAGTCTCACTATGTTGCCCAGGCTGTTCTTGAACTTCTGGCCTCAAGCAATCCTCCTGCCTTCACCTCCCAAAATGGTGGGATCATAGGTGTTAGCCACCATGCCCAATCTGTTTTTAAAAATCTCCCTTTTTAGATTGTAATATTCTTGATGTCAGATACTATGGTTGGTGATCTTTGTATTTTCCTTAGGATAGAGCTTTTGCCCATAGTTGATGATCAGCAAACATTTGTAGAATAAATATTGAACTAAGAAACTTCTGTGATGAGATGTGAAGATAAATGAGGTCTTTATGGGATCAGTATACAAACTATTAGATATAAATTACAAGCATGTTTGAAGAGCTTTCTTCAATTCGTTTCTTTTTCTTTTTAGAGACAGGGTCTTGCTGTGTTGCCCAGGCTGGAGTGCAGTGGCATGATCGATCATAGCTCCTTGCAGCCTCGAACTCCTGGGCTTGTTATACTCCTGCCTCAGCCCCCTGAGCAGCTAGGACTACAGGTACATGCCACCATCCCCAGTTAATCATTTTTAATTTTTTGTATAGAGAAAGGGATCTTGCTATGTTGCCCAAGCTGGTCTTGAACTCTTGG
The DNA here is from genome assembly GCF_003255815.1 of Theropithecus gelada. Taxonomy (NCBI): domain Eukaryota; kingdom Metazoa; phylum Chordata; class Mammalia; order Primates; family Cercopithecidae; genus Theropithecus; species Theropithecus gelada. The sequence goes on along the minus strand of NC_037689.1, from coordinate 67,853,252 downwards.
GCTCAAGTGATTCTCCCACCTCAGCCTCCAAAAGCACTGGGATTACAGGTGTAAACCACCATGCACAGTGTCTTTTACTTCTTTAAGCAGAGATGTAGAGTAGGCATTAGATATACAAGTTCAGTGTTTGGGATAGATGTCTGGACAGGAGATATATTCTTAGGAGAGGAATGACTGTAAATAGAAAAGAGTAGAGTTTCGAGGACTGAGTCCTGGGTCACACTGGCCTAAAGAGATCAAAGAGGAGGAATCAGCAAAGAGCCTGACAAAGAACATCCAGTGAGATAAGAGGAAAACGAAGAGAGAACTACGTTCTGAAAGCTAATCGAAAACAGCCTATCAACAGTGAGGGAATAATCAGCTGTGTCAAATGCTGCTAATAAGTCACATGAGAATTGGCAATTGGCTGTGGCAATGAAAGTCATTGGTAATATTGATGAGAAAAGTTTTGATAGAGAAGTGGGAATGAAAAGTTTGAGTGGCATGTGTTTAAGAAAGAATAAGAGGAGAGGAAGTGGAGTATCAACAACTCTTTCCAGGGATTTGCTGCAAAGATAGCAAATAATTTAGGGTTGGCAGGAAGTAGCAAAAACAGTGGGTGTGAGGGGAGTGGGTCATGAGGTTATTTTTTTGTGATGATGGAAGACATAACAGCATACGCTATTAGGAATAATCAAGTAAAAATGAAATTAATGTTGTATGAAAGAAGAATATTGCTGAAGTGATATTCCTTTTTTTTTTTTGAGACGGAGTCTCGCTCTGTTGCCCAGGCTTGGAGTGCAGTGGTGCCATCTCGGCTCACTGCAAGCTCCGCCTCCCGGGTTTACGCCATTCTCCTGCCTCAGCCTCCCGAGTAGCTGGGACTACAGGCGCCCGCCACCTCGCCTGGCTAGTTTTATTTTTATTTTATTTTTAGTAGAGACGGGGTTTCACCATGTTAGCCAGGATGGTCTCGATCTCCTGACCTCGTGATCCACCCATCTTGGCCTCCCAAAGTGCTGGGATTACAGGCTTGAGCCACTGCGCCCGGCCTGAAGTGGAAAGAGTAGATGGGATCCAATGTACAAGTAGAAGTATCTTCCTTTAGACAGAAGCAAGATTAGTGCATCAACATTAACAGGTGGGCAGGCAGAGTATGTAGATGGAGATTCTAGTTGATACAGTATTGGGTCGCCATGGAAGTCCTCTTCTAATTGTTTCAATTTTCTCAATGAAGTGGGCAACAAGATCATCATTTCAAAATGAGGATTGGAAAGGAAGTATTGCTGTGAAATAGCTATGTGGGTAAGTATTAGAGTAAACTATTAAAAGAGGTTTAGTATGCTTGCCAGACAACATTAAGTGCCCATTAAGGTCGTGGTCATAAATTCAAAATGGTCAATGCGATTGTGTGTTTTAATTTCACCACATAAAGCTGTGTCAGTACTGCTGCAAAGTAGGCAAATAATATAGAATTTAATGAGAATTGTGGTTTTGCTAAGCAGTATGAGTATGACAAAGCAAGAGGGGCAAAAGAATTGAGGGCTTATGCAAAAGGTGATGTAGTGAATGAGAATACATTTTAAAACATTTAGGTAGAAAGAAGATATCAAGGAGGTGAGAGGCAGTGATGGTATTTTCAATGAATTGGAATTCCAAGATGGGGCCAAAGGATTGTTGGAGTCGGAGTACTAGAAGGAATGAATAAAAGAGATGGTGGCGGTCAGAGAGTAGGATGCACCAAATTAAGAATATGGAAGAGTTGCAGTTACTGGTAATTACAAAGGTTAGGATATGGGCTTGAGTGGCTGAAGTGCAGAGGACAAGACCTTTGGAGGAGAGGAGGTCAAGAAACTGAAAGACTAGAGTATTGGTAGTATCCTCTGCGTGTGCATTGTTTATTGAAATTGCTAAGGATTAAGAGAGGGTCAATGTATCTAAAATGTTGTACTACATATAATAATACTATCAGATTTTGCGCTGTTAAACAATGATTCTTAATTTCTAAAATTTAAAAATGAATGTTGTTGGAATTAAGAACTCTGAGAACTTGACTGAAGGTATTGTTTTAAAACTAATCCACATTCACCATAATATGAAGGTTTGAATATTTACGCTAATAATCTCTGATTTGTCATGGACATGCTGTGCTTCAGTGAAGCTGTCTGAAGAATATTGTGAAAATAACATTTTCCAAATAATTGAATATATTTGCTTTACATCATTTAGTGTTAACATTATTTTCCAATGGAAGATTGTACTTTATTTTATTATAAACCGATTTCATACTGGGAATATTATTGGTGTGTTTGTTGATCTTATTAGTACATCATGTATTCAGGAAGAGTAAATTAAGTTCTCACTCTCGTTTTGGCACATTACTATTTCAAAATTTTTGTTTTTTATTTTTGTGGCTACATATTAGGTGTGCAATGGGGTACATGAGATATTTTGATACAGGCATACAATGGATAATAATCAGAGTAAATGGAGTATCCATCATCTCAAGCATATGTCCTTTCTTTGTGTTACAAATAATCCGATTATACTTTCTAAGTTAATTTGAAATGTACAATAAATTATCGTTGACTGTAGTCACCCTGTTGCAGCACATAGCTATCTTATAAAGAGTACTACAAATCTGTTAGATACAGTGAAGAACTTAGAAACAGTCATGATCCTTTACCTATAGATGTTTCATAATACAGTCAAAGTGGCAGAAACCAAATCAGCATATATTTTTAACACCTGCTGTTTTCTGAGTCATTCATTATTAACCTCACATGGAAGCTACTTAAAGAGCTCTTTCTGTAGTCACCACTTCTCACAGCTAGTCTTTGACTACTCTTGGGATTTCTGTGACCTTGGAGGTTTGGCAATGAAGAAGTAGTTAAGCTTTAAACCAGGTTCTCATGTGAAATCATTGCAGAGCAAAGCTGAGAAGTTGGCTATCTCAATCTTGACTCCTTACTGATTACCTAGGAAACAAATTTTCTCTGATGGGGCTTGTCCAGTCATTCACCTGGCATCTTAATAGAGTATTTGGAAAGGAGGCTTTGGTCAGCATTTGCAGACTCCCATTAGACCCTGTCACTGATTCTGAGTGAATTTTAATTTCTGCAGCTGGAGAATAGCAAGGGAAGCCATATGTAGTAACATCTGCTATTAAGACTCTTGTTTAGGGAGAAAGAAGACAATTTTATTGTTAAAATTTTAGTTTTGTGGGGTTGATTTAAGAAATCTTATTTCTCTTCTTTATCTAGCATTGAAAAGAGATATATGTATGCACTAAACAGTGGGTTATCTCAATCAGGATAGGTTGTCCAAAGTGTTATAGAAAGACCATTTAAAGCACTATGACCCTAACCTCTACTATGCAAAAGCAAAGTAAGAACAAAAACAAAAAAAAAAACCCACAAAAAAACGAACAACAACAACAACAAAAAAACAAGTACTCATCCTTCCTGATATTTCAAATCCGATGACATTAGAACTTCAAATGAATATTTTATCAAGGAAGAATCATTGGCAGGTTTGTTAAAACTGAATGGAAGTGCACTGATGTAATTGCCTGAGGAAACTGTTATCAGAAAATGTGAGGTTGTGATTCCTTTCTAGGAGTAATTGCCCTACTCAAGCTTTCGCTGAGAACAACCATCTTTACAAGTCTAGCTGAAGTCTTATCTTCTCTATGAGGGCTTCTCTCATAGTGCATGGTTGATCCCTTGCTTCTGTGAACTTTTATCTGCAGACAGCCTATCTCTTTTTTTTTTGTATAAATTGTTAGGATTTAAAGTGTTTATGTTTTATCTCTCCCAAAACTAGCTTGTAAATTCTTCAACTTCAGGAACAGTTTGATGTGTCATGTTATCACTCACAGTGCCAAACATAGTACATGGATGTAAGTACTGAAAATGCTTTCAGTTTGTTGGTTTGACAGTGTAACTATGATTTATTATAATTAAATGTATTTATGCTGGGAAGTGTTAATATTTTAAGAAAATCTATTGCTATACTTTAAGGGTATGTCAGAATAACATACCCCTAAATAGAAGCCTAAAAAATTACTGTTTTGTCTCAGATAGGTACAGTTGTTCTGATATTAATACTTTCTAGTTTCTAGAAGTATGACCCTCTAAGCCACAGTTTTTTCATCTAAAAATGGGAATAATATTAGCGACATAAATCATGAGGTTTTTAAGATTAATAAGCCTCAGGTACATAAAGTGCTTAACACATAATAAGATTATAAAACATTAGCTCTTATTTCTGAAATTAGTGCTCACACCAATAAATGTGAACACACACATATATGTACATTCATAACACAAGGAAAATAGCAAATTGCAGAATAAAATGAAACAGTTGTCAGAGATTTTTGCAACCAGGACTAAATTAACTGGTTGACTGAATGACACTGTGTGCACTTCATTTTCTAGGAAATTCTTGTATGTTGACTTTCTGGGCTGATATGGCAGCTGCTAGGCCATTTATTACTAGTTCTGTTGTGGAAAATTCAGTCTTGTGTGTCATTTAGAGTTTGTGACACATGTACCCTCCCAAGGCTTAATGAGTTGTCTGCAGATGGACTGTTATTTATTACAGTCATGTAGAATAAAATTGATTGTCTTCTAAAATTAATTTTTCATTTGCCTCCAGCCTTACTTTAATAGGGGACACACAGTTGCCTGTTTGCAGAAATACTGTTTAATCACATTAATATCTCAGCCCCCCAGGCTGAAGAAGATAATTGTACAAACGAACAGCAAAATCTGTATCTTTACCTTCTTTTTATGATTAAATTATGCAAATAACTTATCTCCTGCCCTTCTAAGCACTAATCATCTAATTAGGAATGATGTGTTAAAGCGATGATTTTGAATCGGGAGAGAGAAGAATGCAGGAAGCAGAAAATGGGAGCTGACAATGAAACCACTGAAGGTACAGTAATGCGTAGTGGATGAATCTAGGTATTTGATACAAAAAGAGGTGGGAAGGCTAATATGTAGTATCCATATACCTGACACATGTCATCTATTGGCAGGAAATATAATTCCCTATCTCTGATGACAAGTTTTTTGATATTAACTTCACATTTTTAGTAAGGCAAATGTTAAATTTCCTGCATTTTTGAACACGCAAGGAAAGTAGGATATTTATTATCTCACCCAATGAAGGAGCTGGCTTGCTCTTTTAATCCATGCAGGATAATATACGGCAAAGCAATGAGACTGCACCTTGATTGTGAACACACACTAGGTTGTTCAGACTACTCCTTTAAAGAAAGGATTGCTTAATGAAAAGCAGTCCTTTTTTCCTGAGAAACTAATCAAAGTCAGGACATGCAAACCCAGAATAAATATAGTCCCCTTACTGAGGGATTCAGGATTCAATTCCAAAGCATCATTCCAAATATGTATTTGCAAGATCTTGCCTTGATTTTGTGCTTCTGCCTCCAGACACTGATTGTGAAGAGTTTTTAGCACATTAGTCCTATTTAGTTGTGGACATAATTATAACATTTAATACATATATTGTGTCTTTATCCAACATAATTATTATACTAATAATTAGTAACCATAATAATGATAAACAATACTCTTAATGTCCCCTAGCAACCATGCCAAACTTTACATACACACACACACACACACACACACACACACACACATATATATGTGGTTCTCATAGTAATGTAAAATAAATCATGATAAATCAGATAATCAAGCCATAGAAATAACATAAGTTTACTGTGGATATTTTAGAACCTCTTACAATTTTTTCTTATGAGTACATTTGTGAGAGTCAGCAATCATAATGTTCAGGTCCTTTTAATATAGTCTTATTGATCTGAATTCAGTGCTTTAACATTTTTACAGTCAACTCTGGGGTATTTTAAAAAATATAATGCAAACCATCTCCCGAGGTATTTGAGAACAAAATTTCAAGAAATGTATCCAAAATAGAACATAAACAAAAATTTGTCGATTGGACCAGATAAATTTTCTCAAGTTCTTGAGACCAGTGCTATCATTCTCTTAGTATTGCTAGTTTAGCTTATTCTCTTATATGTGCTGGTTCAGGCCACTAAGAAGACCCACTGATCACCACCAGTTGCTATTCTATTGAAGTGTGGCAGATGCTTACTATATTGATGCCAGCTGGTTACAGGCATTTGTTTTACATCTTTTCTTTTTTAAGGGCAGGCATCAAACTACAGTCTATCTGTGTTTACAGGGAAAAATGCTTAATCTATTTATTTTCATAATCAAAGCCAGTGAGTCTAACGTATTGAACTTTCCAAGGTTGACTTTTTTTTTTTTTTTTTTTTAACAAAAGAAAGAGGCTCCATTGGACACACAATTCCACGTGGTCTGGAAGGCCTCACAATCATGGTAGAAGGCAAGGAGAGCAAGTAACATCTTACGTGTATGGCAGCTACAAAGAGAGAGAGCTTGTGCAGGGCAACATCCATTTTTAAAACCATCAGATCTTGTGAGACCCATTCACTATCATGAGAACAGCTTGGGAAAGACCCAACCCCATAATTCATTCATCTTTCACCAGGTCTCTCTCACAACACATGGAAATTATGGAAACTATAAGATGAAATTTGGTGGGGACACAGAGCCAAATCACATAATTCTGCCCCGACCCCTCCCAAATCTCATATCTTCACATTTCAAAACCAATCATGCCTCCCAAACAGTGTTCCAAAGTCATTAACTCCAAAATCCGCAGTCCAAAATCTCAACAGAGACAAGGCAAGTCCTTTCTGCCTATAAGCCTGTAAAATCAAAAGCAAATGTGTTACTTCCTAGATACAATGAAGGTACAAGCATCGGGTAAATACAGCTATTCCAAATGGGAGAAATTGTCCAAAACAAAGGGGCTACAGGCCCCCTGCAAGTCTGAAATCCAGCAGAGAAGTCACATCTTAAAGCTCCAGAATGATCTCCTTTGACTCCATGTCTCACATCCAGGTCACAGTGATGCAAGAGGTAGGCTCCCATGGTCTTGGGCAGCTCCACCCCTGTGGCTTTGCAGAGAACTGCCTCCCTCCCAGCTCCCTTCACAGGCTGGTGTTGAGTGTCTGCAGTTTTTCCAGATGCATGGTGCAAGCTGTCATTGGATCTACCATTCTGGGGTCTGAAGGATGGTGGCCCTCTTCCCACAGCTCCACAGGGAAATTATGGGAGCTACAAAATGAGATTTGGGTGGGGACACAGAGCCAAACTGTATCATCCCAAAAGGCTTAAGTTTAACCAGAATGTATATGGTTACCTGTAGAATATAAAGTTATAAAATTGTCCTAGAGTATTCTGGTCATTTGCCTGCTCTAACCTTGAAAATCTGATTTTCTCTGGTCTGGTATATGGCATACCCAAATCAGGAAGTGATATTTTACATTTCCAGGAAAAACAAAACAAAGCAAAAAAAAAAAAAAAAAAAAAAAAAAATCCTTAAAACTTTGAGTGGAAACCAAAGGTTTCCTAAAAGGTAACAGACATATTTACATTATCTGTCTATTCCTTCTAAATATTTATTTTGTGATTCACAGACAAATATAAATGACTGTGCAATTATTGTTGAAATTCAGTGTTAACAGAAATCTGAAAAATAACACAGATAAAACCTCTCCTTTCTCATTGGATCACATTGCAGCTTAACTTTTTATGTATAGTCAGTCCTCTTGTATCTCCTCAGCTAGAATGTAAACTCCATAAAGTTAGGTACTGTATTTTAGTTGCCCTTCAACTCTTTTCATTTCAAGGAGGAAGACACAACAAACAATTCTAGATGCGTTTGGTTCTTTTGTATGCAACTAAGCTAATGACTAGTCTGCTTGTATTGAATGGTATATCCAATACAATGCTGGGACTTAGATATCCCATGTATTTTCAGTGAATATATAAAATCTATAACATTTAGCTAAAACAATGCAGATGAAATCCATACCTGGAAAAGTCTTATTGAAGATAACTGGTAGCAGAGGTTACAATTACCCCTTTGTATGAATATGAAGAAAGGGTAAGAACTAGACTGTTTTTTGAGTATGATGATACTTTGTAATTATATTGACTGATTCGCCCCGGGGATAGGAATTCTGTAGGGTCCCTTTCCTCACAATGACATGTTTCGAGCTCTCCTCCATTTCTGAATCATTTTAGAGTACAAAATAAGAAACCTTGGCTTGATTTTTTTGTTTTACATTGAACACAGTTCAATATTTCTTTTGTGTGTTATTCTTGAACATTGATATAGACCTTAGGGACATTTTAAATTGTTGGTGCTAGCTAAAGATGGTTTCAGAAGTGTTAAGGAGGCTACTTTAAGATATTTGTATCATCAGGCTACCAAAGAAATGACCTGTGAAGAACCACCTTAAAAATTATAGTGATTATAGCTAAAGAAATTACAAATATGAAAAAAGCTCAATGTTGTCCCTAAAGGTAGTTGTGAAATTAGATTCATTTTCTAAATTATCAGAGGAAAAATATTTTACAGAACTAATTTGACAAATTTATTTGCATTATTATACCTTATTATAGAAGGAAATGGATAACATAGATATTTATGGGAATAATCTCCTTGTTTCAGAATTTTTTAAGGAGGAAAAGTATTCCTCTTGAAGCCTCATCAAGTGAAAAGAAAATGTGAGGGGTAGATAATGTTTGTGATAAACACCTCAGCCATGATTTTGGTCCAGATTCCAAGGTTGACTTTTTGAACATTGTTCTGGAGAATTTTTGGCACATGCATTTCTGTGGAGGATAGTCTTTTATAGATTTCTTCAGTGAAGACAACATTGCTTCCATGATTGCACCAAATTCAGAAGGGCCAAGTTAGCCTGTGGAAGTGAAGGGTGAGTCCTTTAGAACTTATTCCATTGCTATTTCATGAAGCTTTATCTCACATTTCTCAAACTAACATGATTATTACATTTCCCCAAACATAGGTGGTGTATTACCATGTCATGTGATTAACAAAAACCCTAAAGAACTGGCTATGCCCCTGTTAGACATCATATATGTATCTATCTGTCTATCATCTATTTTCTAAATTACACTTTCAGTTCTGGGATACATGTGCAGCATGTGAAGGTTTGTTACATAGGTATACATGCCATGGTGGTTTGCTACACCCATCAACCTGTCATCTACATTAGGTATTTCTCCTAATGCTATCTCTCCCCTAGACCCCCACCCCTTGACAGGCCCTGGTGATGTTCTCCTCCCTGTGACTCTCCTTGTTCAACTCCCACTTATGAGTGAGAACATGCAGTGTTTGGTTTTCTGTTCCTGTGTTAGTTTGCTGAGAATGACGGTTTCCAGCTTCATCCATGTCCCTGCAAAGGACATGAACTCATCCTTTTTTATGGTTGCATAGTATTCCATGGTGTATATGTGCTACATTTTCTTTATCCAGTCTACCATTGATGGGCATTTGGGTTGTTTCCAAGTTTTTACTATTGGGAATAGTGCCACAATAAACATATGTGTGCATGTGTTTTTATAGTATAATGATTTATAATCCTTTGGATTTATACCCAGTAATGGGATTGCTAGGTCAAATGGTATTTCTGGTTCTAGATCCTTGAGGAATCGCCACACTGTCTTCCATAATGGTTGAATTAATTTACACTCCCACCAACAGTGTAAAAGCATTCATATTTCTCCACATCCTCTTCAGCATCTGTTGTTTTCTGACATTTTAATGATTGCCATTCTAACTTGCGTGAGATGATATCTCATTGTGGTTTTGATTTGCATTTCCCTAATGACCAGTGATGATGAGCTTTTTTTCATATGATTGTTGGTCTCATAAACATCTTCTTTTGAGAAATGTCTGTTCATGGCCTTTGCCCACTGTTTGTTTTTTTCTTGCAAATTTGTCTAAGTTCCTTACAGATTCTGGATATTAGCCCTTTGTCAGATGGATAGATTGCAAAAATTTTCTCGCATTCTATAGGTTGCCTGTTCACTCTGATGATAGTTTCTTTTGCTGTGCAGAAGCTCTTTAGTTTAATTAGATCCAATTTGTCAATTTTGGCCTTTGTTGCCATTGTTTTTGGTGTTTTAGTGATGAGGTCTTTGCCCATGCTTATATCCTGAATGGTATTGCCTAGGTTTTCCTCTAGGATTTTTATGGTTTTAGGTCTTACATTTAAGTCTTTAATCCATCTTGAGTTAATTTTTGTATAAAGTGTAAGGAAGGGGTCCGGTTTCAGTTTTCTGCATATGGCTAGCCAGTTTTCCCAACACCATTTATTAAATAGGGAATCCTTTCCCCATTGCTTGTTTTTCTCAGGTTTGTCAAAGATCAGATGGTGGTAGATGTGTGGTATTATTTCTGAGGCCTCTGTTCTGTTCTATTGGTCTACATATCTGTTTTGGTACCAGTACCATGCTGTCTTGACCTTGTAGTGTAGTTTGAAGTCAGGTAGCATGATGCCTCCAGCTTTGTTCTTTTTGCTTCAGACTGTCTTGGCTATACATGCTCTTTTTTGGTTCCATATGAAATTTAAAGTAGTTTTTCCTAATTCTGTGAAGAAAGTCAATGGTAGCCTGATGGGGATAGCATTGAATCTATAAATTACTTTGGGCCTTATGGCCATTTTCACGATATTGATACTTTCTATCCATGAGCATGGAATGTTTTTCCATTTGTTTGTGTTCTCTTTTATTTCCTTGAGCAGTGGTTTGTAGTTTTCCTTGAAGAGGTCCTTCACATCCCTTGTAAATTGTATTCCTTGGTATTTTATTCTTTTTGAAACATTTGTTAATGGGAGTTCACTCATGATTTGGTTCTCTGTTTCTCTATTATTGGTCTATAGGAATGCCTGTGATTTTTGCACATTGATTTTGTATCCTGAGATTGTGCTGAAGTTGCTTATCAGCTTAAGGAGATTTGGGGCCGAGACGATGGGGTTTTCTAAATATACAATCATGTCATCTGCAAATAGAGACAATTTGACTTCTTCTCTTCCTACTTGAATACCGTTTATTTCTTTCTCTTGCCTGATTGCCCTAGCCAGAACTTCCAATACTATGTTGATAGGAGTGGTGAGAGAGGGCATCCTTGTCTTGTACTGGTTTTCAAAGGGAATGCTTCCAGTTTTTGCCCATTCAGTATGATATTGGCTGTGGGTTTGTCATAAATAGCTCTTATTATTTTTAGATATGTTATGAATACCTAGTTTATTGAGAGTGTTTGCATGAAGGTGAGTTGAATTTTATTGAAGGCCTTTTCTGCATCTACTGAGATAATCATGTGGTTTTTGTCATTGGTTCTGTTTATGTGATGGATTATGTTTATTGATTTGCATATGTTGAACCAGCCTTGCATCCCAGGGATGAAGCCGACTTGATCATGGTGGATAAACTTTTTGACGTGCTGCTGGATTCGGTTTGCCAGTATTTTATTGAGGATTTTTGCATTGATGTTCGTCAGGAATATTGGCCTGAAATTTTCTTTTTTTGTTGTGTCTCTGCCGGGTTTTGGTATCAGTATGATGCTGGCCTCATAAAATGAGTTAGGGAGCAGTCCCACTTTTTCTATTGTTTGGAATAGTTTCAGAAGGAATGGTACCAGCTCCTCTTCGTACCTCTGGTATAATTCGGGTGTGAATCTGTCTGGTCCTGCGCATTTTTTGGTTGGTAGGCTATTAATTGCTGCCTGTCTGTTCAAGGATTCAACTCCTTCCTTGTTTAGTCTTAAGTGGGTGTATGTGTCCAGAAATTTATCAATTTCTTGTAGATTTTCTAGTTTATTTACATAGAGGTGTTTATAGTATTCTCTGATGATAGTTTGTATTTCTCTGGGATCAGTGGTGATATCCCCTTTATCATTTTTTATTGTGTCTATTTGATTTTTCTCCATTTTCTTCTTTATTAGTCTGGCTAGCAGTCTATCTATTTTGTTAATGTTTTCAAAAAATCAGCTCCTGGATCCATTGATTTTTGAAGGGTTTTTCATGTTTCTATCTCCTTCAGTTCAGCTTTTATCTTAGTTATTTCTTGTCTTCTGATTTTCTTTTTTTCTTGATAGAGATTCGCTCTGTTGCCCAGGCTGGAGTGCATTGGCATGATCTTGGCTCACTGCAACTTCCGCCTCCCAGGTTCAAGGGATTCTTGTGCCTCAGCCTCCTGAGTAGCTGAATTACAGGTGCGTGCCACCATGCCTGGGTGATTTTTGTATTTTTCGGTAGAGACGGGGTTTCACCATGTTGGCCGGGCTGGTCTTGTACTGTTGGCCTCAAGTGATCTGCCCACCTCGGCCTCACAGAGTGTTAGGATTATAGGAGACATCCTTTTGTTTTTAAAGGAGCCAAAGAAGAGTTTGAATATTTGGGAATAGTAGTAATCAATTTTATAAACTCTGGCTTTTAATATGTTTTCCACAACATGTCATTTGTACTGGCGATAGAACTTGATATACAAACTCATTTTTGTTACTTTATGATAATAAAATGAATATTTTTTATTATTTATTATTTACACAAAATATTTTAAAAGATCTGTGTTAATTGGTTGAGATAGTCCCCAGATCTCTGATTCAGTTACATCATCAAATGCTACCAACACTACTTGAGCTCTTAAAGCACCTCTATAGAATCCAAGGGCTACCGGAGACAGATTTTTAAACACAACATGGAACAATTAAGTGCTTTATAAGTATTATCAAGAAAGTTGGACAATAATTTGAATCACTTTTTTCTTTATTCAAGGGCTAGAATAAAGGATACATAAAACAATCTGATTATCCATCAAATAGGGGATTAGGTACCCTCTATGCAAGAGGCTTATCCTCTCTGAGAATTGAAAAAAACTCAGAGAAATATATCATCTGTTGTTGCATCATAGGTAGAATTATGGCATCACTCTCTTAAAATTCCAAATTTTTACTGTTGAACTTTTAATATACCTCCAAAGGACTTAGAGGAACAGGAAGTATGGAAGATTAACCTGCACCTGTTTTCTCTTTCTCTTTAATAATAGGGAATGGTGAGTGATCTTTTGAAAAACCTAAGGTTATCATGCATATATGGTAACTTGCTATACGTCAAATCTTGGAAATGATCCAGTGGCAACAATACATGCCTACCTGTAGGCAAAGTTATCAGTTTCTTCACAATGTAGGGTAGCAAAGAAATAGCTTTGCTCAGTTCTCTTATTCCTGTTACTTTTGCTTTTCTCCAGTCCTTTATTCCATGTAGGGGTAGGGAATCTTAATGAGACAGGACAGGGTTTAACTTCAGGCTGTAATTTCTAGGTAATTAGTTTAAGAGGTTGTGGCAGGAGAAGAATATACCTTTTAGTTTGCTAAAGGCCCTGATTCCTTACCCTATACATGCTTTACCTTCTGGCATACTCAGTTCTCTGGAATCTTGCTCTTAGTTAATATCAGTTTGCTGGTAGTGATTAATTTCTGTCTTTTTTGTAGATGCTTTTGAAGTTCACTCATTTACTCAGTTCTAATAAATTATCTAGAGTGACATTTATTGAATATAGGCATTATGTAGCCTTTCATACATGATTCATATACAGTGGTTACCAAATAAATGTTACATAATTTTCTAACATTATTTAGTTTAAAAGTCTGATTTATTGCATTGTATTCTTTACTGTGTCTATGCCTAAATATAGACATGACTTTTATACTGACATGAAAATCTATAAAATTCTCAGAAAAATAGAAGCCTGCCATCTTTGTATAGGGTTTGAAGTTATAATAATAATTTCTATTTATTGAGCATCATTAATGCCCAGACACTGTAGCTGGGACTTTCCATTCATTGCTCAATTTAGTCCTCACAAAACCTTAGAAGTTATCCATTGCTAGTATCTTTTTACAGTTGAGAAAACGGAACCTCAGGGAAATTAGGTAAATTGCCCAAAGTAACAGTTAATGCAGAGCCAGGAATTCCCTGACACCAAACTGATGCTCTTTCTACTATAAAATTCTATACTAACCAAACTGATATGTTTAGTAAAAATCTATACATAAGGCCATCATTGTATTGGGCTTTAGGAAAGGATATTTGAGATAAGATCATAAAATTAAAATTATGTACTTTAGGGAAGAATATAGTACACATCTTGAACATGTGTATAAACTTCTGCATTTCGGGGAGATGATAGCATGATAGTATTGGCAAATGCCAGTTTTCTTCAGATCTGCTTTCATCAAACTCTGACTATAAAATGAAATAGTGATTGTCATATTGTATAATGAATATCAGTTTATTTTGACAGGTCACTTATTTATTGAACTTATCAATAAACGTTCCAAAAATGAATATTATTTTAGGGGAAATAGAATCATTTAGCCTACCATTGTTCTGTTTCCCTTGTCCATTGCCTTTAAATGATAAAACGGAGTTTTGAAGACAGTAACAATCCTCTAAAAAATAATTCAGGCTGTTGAATGTTAAGTAGGACGTTTATAGAGAGCTATAAAGTGGAAAAAGTCTTACATCTCGGCTGGACAGGATTTAATTATGCAAAATGCTGTGAATTCAAGGAGAATGAGAGAACAGATTTCACATAATATTGCAAGAGAAGTACATTGGGAAAAGAAAGGAGTAATGAGAATCCATACAAGCGGGGGTCCAGACCCCAGACAAAGGTATAGAATATGTCAATCAATTAACATTTTTCTAATAATAGTGGTGATCTAAATTTCAGGTTATATGTGGACTTTCTTCTTTATATATATATTTTCATGACACCTTTGTCAGGTTGGTACTATTTCATTTTGCAGATGGAGAAACCTAGTCTAATAAGAACTAATTGTCTTATTAAAGTCAAATTGGCAATGGTAGAAAAGAAACGGGAATGTATTTACTTTGAGTCTTCTAGTCACTGGATAATGTTTCTTATAATATTATTTCATTGCCATATAACTCAGTTTTCTTTGTGATCTTGAAATAGCTTATTAACAGTAGTTAATGAAGTATTACAGATATATAGGATGACAAAATTTAATGAGAGATATTATATGAGTGGAGTGAGATAGATATTTAACTGGATATTGGGAAAATATGGTTAGAGGTGTCACCTACTTGAAGATTATAATTGAACGCCACCAGAGGAAATTGTTAGCATGGCCAAACCACTATTAGAGTGCACAGAGAAAGGTTTAGATACAATCACTACTTCAATAACTTATTTTATAATGTAGA
Organism: Theropithecus gelada; assembly: GCF_003255815.1. NCBI lineage: Eukaryota > Metazoa > Chordata > Mammalia > Primates > Cercopithecidae > Theropithecus > Theropithecus gelada. The sequence continues at coordinate 67,838,086 of NC_037689.1, read as the reverse complement.
AACTGTAATATATTTTAGTTGAGCTATAATATCTATTCACTAATTACAAATAAGGTAGCTTGCTATCTGACTTAGATTTTTTTTTTTTTTTTTGAGATGGAGTCTCACTCTGTCACCCAGGCTAGAGGGCAGTAGTGGGATCTCAGTTCACTGCAACCTCTGCCTCCCAGGTTCAAGCGATCTGCATGCCTCAGCCTCATGAGTAGCTGGGAATACAGGTGTGTGCCACCATGCCCGGCTAATTTTTGTATTTTTGAATTTTTAGTAGAGACTGGGTTTCGCCATGTTGGCCAGGCTGATCTTAAATTCCAGGCCTCAAGTGATCTGCCCGCCTTGGCCTCCCAAAGCACTGGGATTACAGGCATGAGCCACCAAGCCCAGCCCTGACTTAGATTTTTTTTAAAACACTTCTACAAAACTTTTCCTCCAATTTGAGACTATGAAGGTACCAGAATGTGTCTAAGTCTGAGATTCCACTATAAGAAAGGAGGAACCTCTAGGACATAGAATGTCAGAAGGATAGTGATAAGGTTAGAAGAAAGATATAAAAATACATAGGATAAAGGAAATAATAATGAAATCCTAGTAGTTTGTAGAGAACTACTGGTCCTATCTTCCAGCATCTACTGATATGGAAATGGTACAGCAGTAATGAAGGATGTTATTTTATTGATTGGATAGCCTCTTTAATCCCTAAGAAAGTGAGCTTTAAAAACTTCATGTGGTCTGACACATCTGTACAATTGATGAAAGGAACACCAAGTAGCAATTGCCAAATAACAGTTCCAGGACAGCCAACTTCTGCTAATAATGTAACTGGCATGAGTCACTAAGGCATGAGTCACTAAGACCATTCTCTTTTCACCGGTCCCCAGTCTAATTGCTGTAAATTAAAAACTAAGGGAAAATAGAGACAACAGTAGTTGAAACTCAGGGTGAATTATCAGCTGGGAAAAGTTGTGTTGCTCTCTACTCCTAACCTTTGGTCTCATTACAGGCAAGGAAGTGTTCTCTGTTGGGGCTTAGGATAAAGTATTTATTTGTGGCTAGACCACTGATCTTATCAAATAGGGTGTCTGATATCAGTTGTTATCTTTTTTTTTTAATCTCTTTTTTTTATTATTATACTTTAAGTTCTAGGGTACATGAGCATAATGTGCAGGTTTGTTACATATGTATACTTGTGCCATGTTGGTGTGCTGCACCCATCAACTCGTCAGCACCCATCAACTCGTCATTTACATCAGTTGTTATCTTTAAAAAATGATGTGCCCTGTGGTTGGCTCCTCAAAGTTGTGCTAATCCCTGGAACCTGTGAATATTACCTATGAGATAAAAAGGATTTTGCTGATGTGATTAAGGTTAAGGACTTTAATATGAAAGATTATCTCGGATTTTCCATGTTGACCCAATATGATCAAAAGGGGCCTTTTAAGACCAAACTAGTAGGGACAGAGTCGGTAGCAGGAGATGTGACAATGGAAACAAGAGGCTGGAGTGATGCAAGGAAGGGGCCATGAGCCAAGGAATGCAAAGAAGGACTCTACAAACTGAAAAATGTAAGGGAACAGATTCTCCCCGAAAGGAACCATCCTTGTTGACACCTTGAGTTTACACTTGAGTTTAGATTTCTGCCCTCCAGAACTGTAAGAGAGTAAGTTTGTGGTATTTTAAGCCATTAAGTTTGTGGTAATTTATTTCACCAGCAATAGGAAAACAACACATGCTTTAAGTCCCATTTTCTTTCCACAGCATCTAGCACATGACCGAACACATGGTAGACAGTCAACATTTACTCATTGAGGATCTTACCAGAAAAGCTAGTAAAAGATTAGGTCAAAGTGACTCAGTATTTATATAGAGAATATCTATATAATGAATGAACAGTTGTTGGAAAACATTTGGAAACGCTTTAAAATTTCTGTAAAATGCTTGAATTTGTCTTGAGCAGATTAAGGACCAAAGTAGCTAAATTGTATGCAAAGCACTATAGGTCTCCATATTCAGAAAGTGTGGGTAGTTAGTAGTCCTTAGAAAATTTGACATTGTATGTTATTTTTCAGCTCTAGCAGAAGTATCTGAGTGCATTAGGCCATCCACATTACTGTTTATATCACTGGACTTCAAATCTAATTATAGTAAGTAGGAAGAAGATAGTTTGGGGTGTTTGGGGGTGTTTGGTTACATTCAACTTCAATCAACCATGTCAGTGAACAAATATAATTAATTTAATTGCTTAAGACTCCATCATATTGATAGGCTCAAACAATGGACAACAGCATATGCAGATAGGCATGTTTAAAATAATAGCCAACATGGAGCTATAATAGCCTCAGAATGAGTTATATAAAGTAGCGTGTTTGTTAGTTTAGGTTGAAGGCTGTGAAGTTAGGGCATATTTGTTACTAAGTGAGTAGCTAAACCAAAATAATATAAATAAGACTTTTTTCTTAGGCTATGGTACAAAAATTGACTGTAAAAATATTATATAAGTTGTAATTGATTAGGAATGAACAAGATATTAAAATAGAAAATACTCATTTTAATGTCTTTCTGGTATCGAAACATCTTAAAAATGAAATTTATCATCTTGTCACTACCAGATGACCACTCTTTCTCCTTTTTTGAGCTTGTTAATAGTGTCACGTAATCTTATATTTTTTTTTACAACTTCACTTCCTGACTGGGGACGGTGGCTCATGTCTGTAATCCCAGCACTTTGGGAGGCTGAGGTGGGCAGATCACTTGATGTCATGAGTTTGGGACCAGCCTGGCCAACATGGTGAAACCCTGTCTCTACAGAAAATACAAATTTAATGAGGCGTGGTGGCATGAGCCTGTAATCCCAGCTACTTGGGACATTGAGGCATGAAAATTGCTTGAACCTGGGAGGCGGAGGTTACAGTGAGCCAAGATCATGCCACTGCACTCCAGACTGGGTGACAGAGTGAGACTCCATCTCAAAATAATAATAATAATAATAATAATAATAATAATAATAAGTAAAATAAAAACTTCATTTCTTTTTTCTTTTATATTTAAACTATAATACCAAATCCTGCTAATTCTTACTTGTTAATATCTCTGAGACTGTCCCCTTTCTGCACTCTCATCCAATTCTCTACAGTTTTGTTCTTTTCATGGTTACAGAAACTTCTATACTAACTCCTCCTGCTTTTCATCTGCTGCATATTCCTATTTCATTACTCATTTCTCTCTGTCATGGATGCTTTTCAGCAGACATTTTAATCTGCTTCAATTTTCCTGAATCAAGGTGTGTTCTTTCTTGGAAAACCCTCTTCATTCATTTCCACTAATGCATATCTCTTACTCCTTCAACATGAACAGACAGTTTTCAAAAGAAGACATATGTGTGGCCAACAAGGATATGAAAAAATGCTCAATGTTACTAATCATTAGAGAAATGCAAATCAAAATCTCAATGAGATACCATCTCATATCTATCAAAATTGCTATTATTAAAAAGTAAAAGGCCAGGCGCAGTGGCTCATGCCTGTAATCCCAGCACTTAGGGAGGCCAAGGTAGGTGGATCACCTGAGGTCGGGAGTTCAAGACCAGCCTGACCAACATGGAGAAACCCCATCTCTACTAAAAATACAAAATTAGCTTGGCGTGGTTGGCTCATGCCTATAATCCCAACTACTTGGGAGGCTGAGGCAGGAGAATCGCTTGAACCTGGGAGGCGGAGGTTGTAGTGAACTGAGATTGTGCTATTGTACTCCAGCCTGGGCAACAAGAGCAAAACTTCATCTCAAAATAGATAAATAAATAAAATAAAATGAAAAGCTGATGCTAGCAAGGTTGTGGAGAAAAGAGAACACTTATACACTGTTCATGGGAATGTAAATTAGTTCAGCCATAGTGGAAAGCAGTTTGGTGATTTCTCAAATAACTTAAAACAGAACTGCCATTTGACCCAGAAATCCCATTATTGCGTATATACCCAAAGGAATATAGGTCATTTTGCCCTAAAGACACATGCACATGTATGTTCATTCCAGCACCATTCATAATGACAAAGATATAGAATCAACCTAAATGCCAATCAACGGTAGACTGGATAAAGAAAATGTGGTATATATACACCATGTAATACTACACAGCCATTAAAATGAACAAGACCATGCCCTTTGCAGCAACATGATGAAGCGAGAGGCCGTTAATCTATTTGAACTAACACAAGAACAGAAAACCAAATACTGCATGTTCTCAATTGTAAGTGGGAGCTAAGCCTCGAGTACATATAGACACAAAGAAGGGAGCAACAGACATTGGGGCCCACTGTAGGGTAGTGGGTGGAAGGAGAGTGAGGACTGAAAAACTGCCTATAAGGTACTATGCTTATTATGTGGGTGGCAAAATCTGTACACCAATCTCCTGTGACATGCAATTTACCTATATAACAAATGGGCATGTGTACCACTGAACCTAAAATAAAAGTTAAGAACAAAACTAATTCAAAACTTTTTGTAGGCTGGGAGCGGTGGCTCCCAGTTGTAATCCCACCTCTTTGGGAGGCTAAGACAGGCGAATCACTTGAAGTCAGGAGTTTGAGACCAGTATGGCCAACATGGTGACACCCTGTCTCTACTAAAAATACAAAAATTAGCCGGACATGGTAGTGGGCACCTGTAATCCCAGCCACTTTGGAGGCTGAGGCAGGAGAATTGCTTGAACCCAAGAGGCGGGGGTTTCAGTGAGCCGAGATTGCGCCACTGCACTCCAGACTGGGTGACAGAGAGAGACTCCATCTTAAAAAACAAACAAACAAACAAACAAATAAACCTTTAAAAAATCTTTACTGGCCGGGCGCGGTGGCTCAAGCCTGTAATCCCAGCACTTTGGGAGGCCGAGACGGGTGGATCACGAGGTCAGGAGATCGAGACCATCCTGGCTAACACGGTGAAACCCCGTCTCCACTAAAAAATACAAAAAAAAAACTAGCCGGGCGAAGTGGCGGGCGCCTGTAGTCCCAGCTACTCGGGAGGCTGAGGCGGGAGAATGGC